>NC_044035.1:191234301-191575212 GCF_901765095.1 Microcaecilia unicolor
CAGAAGAGTTTCCGAGCTCCAGGCGCTCTCTTGTCGAGAGCCTTTTCTGCAGTTCACTGAGGCAGGAGTGACTATTCGCACAGTGCCTTCCTTCCTGCCCAAGATTGTTTCTCGATTCCATGTGAATCAGCAGCTCTGTCTCCCTTCCTTTCGTAGGGAGGACTACCCAGAGGAGTACTCTGCTCTTAAATATCTGGATGTGAGACGGGTCATCATCAGATACTTGGAAGTGACCAATGATTTCCGGAAGTCGGATCATCTGTTTGTCCTGTGTGCAGGTCCTCGTAAGGGTCTGCAGGCTGCTAAGCCTACAGTGGCAAGATGGGTCAAGGAAGCCATTGCAGCGGCTTATGTGGCCGCGGGGAAGGTGCCGCCTATCCAGCTGAAGGCCCACTCCACAAGAGCTCAGGCGGCCTCGATGGCAGAGGCCGGATCCGTCTCCTTGGAAGAGATATGCAAGGCGGCAACTTGGGCTTCGGCTCATACATTCTCCAAGCATTACCGTTTGACTGTGGCTGCACGGGCGGAGGCCCGGTTTGGAGCTTCAGTGTTGAGGTCAGGGATTTCAATGTCCCGCCCTGGGTGAGTACTGCTTCGGTACATCCCACCAGTCTATGGATTGATCAGCTTGATGATATGGAAGGTAAAATTATGTATAATCATACCTGATAATTTTCTTTCCATTAATCATAGCTGATCAATCCATAGCCCCTCCCAGATATCTGTACTGTTTTTATTCTGGTTGCATTTCAGGTTCAAGTTTAGTCTTCAGTTACTTCAGAAAGACTTCGTGTTCAAGTTTTTTCACTTGGATTTTTCAAGAGTTAAGACGAGTTTGTGTTACAGTGAGCTGCTGCATTCCTCTCCCCTCCGTTTTACGGGGCTGGATTGAGACTTAAAATTCTGCCGGCACTCCCTCCCGCTTCGTGCGGCTGTAGGGCAGCTTTGTACCCTTCCCGCTTCGGCGGTGTTAGGGTCAGTCAGCTCCTCCCGCGGTTGCGGTTGCAGGATAAGCCAGATCCCCCCGCATCGGCGGGTGTGGTGTCCCTCCCCCGCTCCGCGGGGATGAGCTGGACGGATTCCCCTCCCCCACTTGTGTGGGGATGAGCTGGGTTAATTCCCCTCCCCCGTTTCGGCGGTGGTGAGCTGGGCAGAGTGTCCCTTCGTGGGTGTAATTCTCTAAGTGCTGAGTCCTGCGGATGGAGCTTTGATATCGACATACTGAGGAGTTTCCGGCAGCACATGACCACATATAGGGAGGCAAAAGTTTGCTCTCTATCTCCACCTGCTGGTAGATGGACACAACCCACCAGTCTATGGATTGATCAGCTATGATTAATGGAAAGAAAATTATCAGGTATGATTATACATAATTTTACCTTCTTTGGGTACCTTTCACAGTATTGCCTTGAGGCTGGGTGACCCTCTATGAGGGTACGACTTAGTGCTTTAGATGACCTGTGTCCTTTTCTTGCCTGTTTCCTTTTTTGTCTGTGGTTCTTTGGGTGGGGGGCCTGTATTTTATTGTATGGCATTCTGTTAGTTCCATGGGAGTGGGGTTTGTTCTGTTCTATACTGTATACCTACTGGCTTTATGGGCTGAGTTTTCATTGGTGTGTTTGTTGTACTTTTATTAGTCATTTAATTTAAAAATAAAACATAGTTGACTAACTGAGAACTTTAATCTCCACTTAGGGAAAAATAAACCCAGGATTGACATGATGCGGTGAGGAGCGTAGGACGTGTGTGCCTGAGCTTGATCTGCTGGGAACTGACCAACTCTGCCAGCCGCACAAGTTCTGCGTCATGGGCCTACACACCGTCCTCCAGGTTTGATACTCTACACTCCAGCTCTCCCGTTCTACGAGCCAAGTCTGAGGTAAGTTGCGAGATGCCCACTATTTGTTCAGATGATTGTTGGAGGTGCAAGTCCAAAGCCTGTACCACGGACGCGGTGAGCTCTGAAATCACCGCCTCCATGCATGCCAAATGCGAGGCCTGTATTGGCTCCGCCATCTTGTCTTCAACATGTCTATTACATTCTGGTCCCTTCTTAGCTGATTTAGACGCCATCGAAGCTGAGTGAGTCAAAAATTTGTCCATATAATCTAGAAATTCTTTACGTGAGAAAGATGCGTGCAATTAAGACACTTACTCCGCTGATGAAAAGGGATTGAGGAGGGAACCCCCAAGCAGCTCCAGCCCATAAAGCCTGTTTCTATAAACCCATCACGCTACATAAAGGTACATGGCAAAACATGACCTTTGATGTTGCGGACGCCCAAGAGATAGCAGGATGTTCCTCAGTCAGGACAACAGACACAGATGCAGCCCACACTTAGTCCAAAGAGAGCCCAATTGCAGCTGGGTAATGACGTATGCCTGTCCTTGCTGTCAGTGCATACCATGTTTGGCTCACATGTTGTGGCTCCAAGGGCCACAATATTGTTCCACTGGCACCACATTGAAGAGCACTTTAACTACAAGGTCAGTGCTTCAGGGAACCAAAACATTCAAAACGGAGCCAATCTGAGCAGTGTTTTCAGTATTCATAGCCACAGCATCCTGCTGCACTCTGCTTCTCCAGTCATTATGTTGACTTAGTTGCCAAGGGAATTTCCAGCAGTCCTAGGAAATTCAATACTGCAAGGCCCTGAGCAGCAGGCTTCAGCAAGGGCGTACCTCATGGATCTGTCCTGGGACCTCTACTCTTCTCCATCTATACTTCTTCGCTTGGTACTCTGATCTCATCCCATGGTTTTCAGTATCATCTTTACGCCGACGACTCCCAGATCTATCTCTCCGCACCAGAAATCTCAGCAGGCATCCAGGCCAAAGTTTCAGCCTGCCTGTCCGACATTGCTGCCTGGATGTCTCACCGCCATCTAAAGCTAAACATGACCAAGACTGAGCTCCTTATCTTTCCACCTAAACCAACCTTTCCTCTCCCCCCATTCTCTATTTCTGTGGATAACACGCTCATCCTTCCTGTCTCATCAGCACGCAACCTTGGGTCATCTTCGACTCCTCCCTCTCCTTCTCTTCACATATTCAGCAGACTGCTAAAACCTGTCGTTTCTTCCTCTATAACATCATTAAAATTCACCCTTTCCTTTCTGAGTATGCAACCAGAACCCTCATCCACACTCTTATCACCTCCCACTTAGACTACTGCAACATGCTTCTCACAGGTCTCCCACTTAGCCATCTCTCTGTTCAAAATTCGGCTGCACGCCTAATATTCCGCCAATGTCGTTATGCTCATATTATCCCTCTCCTCAAGTCACTTCATTGGCTCCCTATCCGTTTCCGCATACAGTTCAAACTCCTCTTACTGACTTATAAATGCATTCTTCCTTGTCATCAAGCAGATGAATCCATTACGAGTGGGTGGTGTCCATCAACCAGCAGGGGGAGATAAAGAGCACTGAAAAACCATAGTGCCTCATGGCCAGCTAGCTCCATCTGCCTCTTCAGTATTCTCTATCTCCCCAGCAGGGTGGACGCAGCTTGTTCAAGCTCCTTCAGAAACCTGCCTGGGGTGGCTCCTGTGCTGTTGCCAGTTGTAGCAGGGCTGTTGTGGCTGATGGTGCCCACTTTAAAGGCACATAGGTACGCCCTTTCCCTGCCTTACCCAGCCCCCGATGTGGATGTAGACACATAGGCAAGCCCTGTCCCTGTCTTTGATGCAGGCACATAGGTTTGCCCTTTCACTGCCTTTCCCATGCTACTGATCCTCTGGAGTGGAAAAAATTGCCTCTTGCGCTGTTGCCTCTAACTTTCCTCATAGCGTCAAAAAAAAAAAAAGTCGCTTCGCGCTGTAGCGCTGCGATCCAAGAAAAGAGGCTTTCCTTCAGTTTGTGCAGCGGATCGGAGCTCTGTTGACTCGATCCGGAGAGGTAAGAAGCTCCTCCGGGGTGGGCCTGCGCTCGGGGCGATTTTGGTGCGAATCCGCCATTTTGAATTTTCCGCCATTTTCGACGATGGCTGCGGAGGTTGTAAAGCGCTGTTCCCGTTCTGGCAAGTGCAGATCAGCAGCAGGGCTCTGTAAATCGTGCTTTTCTGACATCAGAGCCGGCCCGAGCATGGCGAGTGAGGTTTCTTCCCACTCCGTGGAGCTGGCAGCGGGCGCCATTTTGGAACAGCATGGCGCGACCCCGCTGAGGCGAAAGGGTGTGAGCCTGGAGGGGAGCCTCGAATGGAGGCTAGTATGAGAGCCATTTCCCCTGGACTGGAACCGGGAGGCCAGGGTGAGCCATTTTTCCCTGAATTTGTTTTGCTGTTGCGTAAAGCATTTATGTTAAAAAGAGCTCTCCCGCAGGGGTCTCAATCGGCGCAGCTGCTTGTGTCCCTTCCAGTAGAGCCCGGCCTTGAATTACCGTCAGGTGCGTTTTCCCCTGACAGATGGCCACAGGACAAGCGCAGAAGGGTGGATTCCCCTTCAGAGAGTGGCGCACCCACGTTCCCCCCCCCCCGTGGTCGGGATGTGATGAGTCAGGAGGGTCTGGCAGGCCCTCGTGGTCTGGAGAGCCAGAGGAAGGTGCAGGATTGCCACTGGATCCGGATGATACTTCCGCGGTGAGGATTTTCCACCACGATGAGCTGCCAGCGCTGATTTCTAATGCACTGCAGGCCCTCTCTATTGAAGATCCTGCGAGTGCTGAGCTCTCCTCTGCTAATCCGAGAATGACAAGTACTAAGAAGCCTGCTCGAGCCTTTCCTTTGCATGACTCCATCCAAGAGCTTATTTCAGCTCAATGGGCTGACCCCGAGGGGCCTTTGAAAGTTGCCAGGGCTATGGGGCAATTATACCCTCTAAGTGAGGAGAATTTGGCGCGCTTAGCTGTGCCTAAAGTGTATGCCCTAGTCACAGCTGTGACAAAGAGAACTACCCTCCCAGTTGAAGGAGGAGTTGCCTTGAAGGACATGCAGGACCGACGCCTTGAATCAGCAGCATCATTGAGAGGGTCGCCCTTGAACTCCAGGCCTTGAGCCAGCTGCTGCGGAATGCTTGTCCGAGCGAAAGGAGTTCCTCTGCTGAAAAGGGGCACGAGAAGTGAACCCAGATTTCAGGCCTATCCTTACGGGCGTCTGCATGCAGCTGTTACGCTGCCCGAGCCTGCCTTGTTTGGTTACAGCAGGCAGTGGAACAGCCCGGAGATGGAGCGGAGCCCCTTGCGTAGGTGGCACCACAGATGAGTCGGCCTTGTCTTTCTTGGCTGACGCCCTTTATGATCTGGTCAGATCTTCGGCTAAACAGATAGCTGTGGCGGTGGTGGCGCGCCGCCTGTTGTGGCTACGGCATTGGGCGGCTGACATGGCCTCTAAGCAAAGGTTGGTGAAGTTGCCCTTTCGAGGCCTTCTCCTATTTGGTGCGGAGTTGGAGAACATTGTTAAACGCCTGGGGGATGCTACACCCCAGCGCTTACCCGAGGACAGCCACGGCCTTCCTCCAAGGGTCAGGCGGTTCCCTCCTCTTACAGACCTCGCTTCAGAGAAGCTCGAAGGTACCGCCCGGGGCGTTCTGCTGGGTTCACTTCTCATGCCCGTTTTCAGCAGAGGAACTCCTTTCGCTCGGACAAGCATTCCGCAGCAGCTGGCTCAAGGCCTGGAGTTCAAGGGCGACCCTCTCAATGATGGTGTGTCGGCCCTCTTCTCACTCCCTGTTATAGGAGGACGACTTTCCCTCTTTCACAAGGAATGGGCCAAGATTTCCTCAGATCAGATCAGTGGGTCTTGGACCTGATCAGGGATGGCTACAGAATAGAATTCAATGCCCCGATAAGAGACATGTTTGTGGAGTCCCGATGTGGTTCTGCCGCCAAACGGGCGGCGGTAGAGGAGACCTTACAAGGCTTGATTCACCTAGGGGCGGTGTGCCCGGTGCCTCCCGCCAAACTCGGCTCTGGCCGTTACTCCATTTACTTTGTGGTGCCGCGAAAAGGAGGGTCTTTTCGCCCAATCCTGGACTTAAAAGAAGTCAACAAGTCTCTGAGAGTGCGGCATTTTCACATGGAAACCCTGCGCTCCGTCTTTGCGGCGGTACAGCCAGGAGAGTTTCTCACTTCTCTGGACCTGAAAGAAGCTTACTTGCACATACCAATTTGGCCCCCACATCAGAGGTTTCTGCGTTTTGCGGTGATGGGAAAACATTTCCAGTTTCGGGCCTTGCCATAGCTCCCCGAACCTTTTCCAAGGTAATGGTGGTAGTAGCTGCCTTTCTCAGGCGAGAGGGTATCCGGGTTCACCCGTACCTAGACGACTGGCTCATCAGAGCGGACTCTGCAGAAGAGAGTCATCATGTTACAGCCAGAGTGGTCTCAGTACTGCAATCTCTGGGCTGGGTCGTCAATTTAGCCAAAAGTCACCTGACCCCCTCTCAATCTCTAGAATATTTGGGGGTCCGGTTCGATACAGCCTCGGGGTATGTATACCTACCCGAGCAAAGGCGGTGCAAGCTTCAGAACTAGGTCCGTCTTCTCCTGAGGATGCCTCGCCCGCGAGCTTGGGACATAGTCCAGCTGTTGGGGTCGATGACGGCCATCTTAGAAGTGGTGCCATGGGCGAGCGCGCACCTGAGACCTCTGCAGTGTTCCCTGCTTCAACGATGGTCTCCAATATCTCAGGATTATCAATGCAGACTCACGTGGCTCCCTGCGGCCCGGCTCAGTATGGTGTGGTGGCTCTCAGACGGCATGCTGCGGCGAGGAACGCCGCTAGCGCTCTCCGATTGGTGCCTGGTGGTAACAGATGCCAGCCTGAAGGGCTGAGGTGCACATTGCCGGGGAAGGCATGCCCAGGGTCTCTGGACACCCGAGGAGTCGGCGTGGTCCATCAATCGCTTGGAGTTGAAAGCGATATTTCAGGCGCTTCTGGCCTTTCAATTGACCCTGGAAGGATTGGCTGTCAGAGTTCTGTCGGACAACACGACAGCAGTGGCCTACATAAATCGACAAGGCGGCACTCAGTGTCAAGCACTGGCCGCAGAGGCCGCTCAGATATGCCACTGGGCCGAGCTAAATCTGCAGGTTCTGTCAGCAGGTCAGAGCAACGTGCAAGCCGATTATCTAAGCAGGAATCAAATCGACCCAGCGGAGTGGGAACTTGCAGACGAAATATTCCTGCAGATCTGTGCCAAATGGGGGATGCCCGTAGCGGATCTTATGGTCTCAAGCGCAAATGCCAAAGTCCCGTGCTTTTACAGCAGACGGAGAGATCCTCGCTCGGCGGGGTTGGATGCCTTGGCTCAACCCTGGCCTCTGGGCCTCCTATATGTGTTCCCTCCGTGGCCCTTGATAGGGCGAGTTCTCCTGCAGATTCGGCTACATCAAGGAGAGGTGGTTCTCATTGCCCCGGATTGGCCCAGGAGGCCGTGGTATGCGGACCTCCGGCGGATGCTGGTAGAGGCTCGCTGGCCGTTACCTCTTGTACCGAATCTTTTGTCACAGGGACCGGTAACCATGGAGGACGCCTGCCGCTTTGGTCTTATGGCATGGCTATTGAGAGGGCGCAATTGAGAGACAAGGGTTATTCCAGTAAAGTCATTTCCACTCTCCTACAGGCCCGCAAGCGTTCCACTTCCGTGGCTTATGCCAGAATTTGGCGCCAATTTGAGGCTTGGTTTGCTTCTAAAGCGATCACACCCATGTGGGCTTCTGTCTCGCCAGTACTTGACTTTTGCAGGATGGTTTACAAAAAGGCTTGGCCTATAATTCCCTGCGTGTTCAAGTGGCAGCCTTAGCATGTTTTCGAGGGAAGGTTGCTGGGCTCTCTCTGGCTGCTTGCTTGGATGTGGCACGGTTTCTCAGAGGGGTGCTTCGGCTCCGTCCTCCCGTGCGGACTCCCTGTCCGGCCTGAAACCTGGGGTTAGTTTTAAAGGCCCTTCAGTGTTTACCCTTCGAGCCGCTTAGGCGAGCTTCGGAGAAGGACGTGACCTTAAAAACGGTCTTTTTGCTGGCCATTACATCGGCGAGACGGGTATCTGAGCTCCAGGTGCTGTCCTGTCGAGACCCATTTCTGCAATTCTCAGACTCCGGAGTTATGGTACGTACGGTGCCTTCCTTCATGTCTAATGTGGTTTCAGCGTTTCACCTAAACCAGCCTATTTTCCTGCCTTCCTTTTCTAAAGAGGAATTTCCAGAATCATTTGGGCAGTTGCACCTTCTGGATGTGCGAAGGGCTCTGTTGCACTATCTGCGCATGTCAAATGCTTTCAGGACCTCTGACCATCTTTTTGTTCTATTGTCAGGTCCGCGCAGAGGGTCTCCAACGGCTAAGGCCACTATAGCCTGTTGGCTCAAGAAGCAATTTTTTCAGCATATTTGCTGTCTGGCCGGCCTCCGCCTGAAGCCTTTAAGGCACATTCCACAAGAGCGATTTCCTCTTCCTGGGCTGAAACTGGAGCACTCTGTCTTCAAGAGATAGCAGTGCAGCGACATGGGCTTCTAAGCTCTCTTTTGCCCATCATTACAGGCTGGATGTGGCTGCCAGGAGAGATGCGCATTTTGGAGCAAAAGTGCTGGCACGTGGTGTGGCTTGTTCCCACCCTATCTAGGGATTGCTTTGATACATCCCACTCGTAATGGATTCATCTGCTTGATGACAAGGAAGGGAAAATTAGGTTCTTACCTTGGTAATTTTCTTTCCTTTAGTCATAGCAGATGAATCCATGAGCCCTCCCTCAGTGTTTCATTATGTTAATTTTATGTTCAGTTTTTCCTGTAGATATGTTCCCTCATTGGGAGAAGTTGGAAAACAGTCTTCAGGATTTCTGTTCTGTTAACGGAGGTTGCGTTCGTCCCTCCTTTGAATTGTTGCTCCTGTTCTGGTTTGTTCATCCGCTGTGAGGAAAGTTCATGTTATGCTTTGTGGTGTAACACTGCTTTGGAAGCTTCAAATACTGAAGAGGCAGATGGAGCTAGCTGGCCATGAGGCACCATGGTTTTTCAGTGCTCTCTATCTCCCCCAGCTGGTTGATGGACACAACCCACTCGTAATGGATTCATCGGCTGTGACTAAAGGAAAGAAAATTACCAAGGTAAGAACCTAATTTTCCCACTCTGCAGCTCATCAGTACCTCTCCACGCTCATCTCTTCCTACACCCCTCCCCGGGAACTCTGCTCGCTGGGTAAATCTCTCTTATCTGCACCCTTCTCCTCCACCGCTAACTCCAGACTCCGTTCCTTTTATCTTGCCGCACCATATGCCTGGAATAGACTTCGTAAGCCGGTACGTCAAGCCTCATCTCTTGCCATCTTCAAATCTAAGCTAAAAACCCACCTTTTTGATGCTGCTTTTAACTCCTAACCCCCACTCGCCCGTTCAGAACCCTCATCTTATCTTCCTCAATTCAACTGTCTCTTATCCCTTATATGTCCTGTCTGTCCTAACCCTTATTCCTTACCTGTCCTGTCTGTCTGTCCTAATTAGATTGTAAGCTCCGTCAAGCAGGGACTGTATCTCCATGTTCAAGTGTAAAGTGCTGCGCACGTCCAGTAGCGCTGTAGAAATAATAAGTAGTAGTAGAAAGATGGAATTGGCCAAAGTCTGCAATTCACGTTTACAAGCTGAACAGTACCATGTAACGTTGCACATACAATAGTAGGGCCATTTTTGTCCCCACACTCCCATAATGTCATGGGACCTCCAGCGTCATTCTCACCCATCAGATGAAAGCTACTTTTGAGCCTCTTGAGCTCTTGACACCTGCTATCTGAAATTCCTGACCTTGGAAGGTTTTGTTCTTGGTGGCAGTCACTTCATCACTTAGCAGGCTTCAGGCCCTAGTAGCTGATCACCTAAAACAACGTTTCATCAACGGTTGGATTCTACGTCCTCCTTGTCGGTACCGGGAAGCTCCGGTGACATGCTTCGTTTGAAAAAGTCAAAGAAGCATCGACACCGGTCTCCTTCCCGCGTCGGTACCGAGAGCTCTGGGTTGCCGAGGGAGTCGGCACCCAGTAGGCATCGGCACCGGGAGGACCGCTCACCCTCGGTTTAGGAGGTGTTGATGCGCTCTACCTTGGACAGCCCGGTACAGCCTCCACGCCCGGAACAGACTCTGACTTCGACACCTGCATCGGCTTCCATGTCTTTCTCCACAGCCGCCCTGCACGAGTGTCTCCGGGCCGTTCTCCCAGAGATCCTGGGAGAGCTGTTGCGCCCTTCCCCTCCGGTACCGGGGGTGGTTGCGCCTCCGGTACCGTCGAGTGAGGCGCCGGCTGGCCCCTTGCCCGGGGTGAGGTCTCCGACATCGGTGCCGCTTGCGGTACCGACTGTGGTCGCCTCCCAGGAAGGCTCCACGACGACGTCGGCGGAGGGAACTTCGCCGGTGCGGGCGAGGGAGTCTACCTCTCGACGCTCCCACCGTGGCCGTGGTTCCACGGAGTCGAGCCGGGCACGGCTTCAGACACAGGTTCGTGAACTTGTGTCTGATACCGATGGTGAGGTCTCGTGGGAGGAGGAGGAGGACATCAGATATTTCTCTGACGAGGAGTCTGATGGTCTTCCTTCTGATCCCACTCCCTCCCCTGAAAGGCAGCTTTCTCCTCCCGAGAGTCTATCTTTTGCGGCCTTTGTCCGGGAGATGTCTACGGCCATCCCCTTCCCGGTGGTTGTGGAGGACGAGCCCAGGGCTGAAATGTTTGAGCTCCTGGACTATCTTTCTCCACCTAAGGAAGCGTCCACAGTACCCATGCATCATGTCCTAAAAAAGACATTGCTGACGAACTGGACCAAGCCTTTAAGTAATCCCCACATTCCCAAGAAGATCGAGTCCCAGTACCGGATCCATGGGGACCCAGAGCTGATGCGCACTCAGTTGCCTCATGACTCTGGAGTTGTGGATTTGGCCCTAAAGAAGGCTAAGAGTTCTAGAGAGCATGCTTCGGCGCCCCCGGGCAAAGACTCTAGAACCTTAGACTCCTTTGGGAGGAAGGCCTACCATTCCTCTATGCTCGTGGCCAAAATTCAGTCTTACCAGCTCTACACGAGCATACACATGTGGAATAATGTGCGGCAGTTGGCGGGCTTGGTGGACAAGCTCCCTCCTGAGCAAGCCAAGCCATTTCAGGAGGTGGTCAGGCAGCTGAAGGCGTGCAGAAAATTCCTTGCCAGAGGGGTGTATGACACCTTTGATGTTGCGTCCAGGGCCGCTGCTCAAGGTGTGGTGATGCGCAGACTCTCATGGCTGCGTGCCTCCGACCTGGAGAATAGGATCCAGCAGAGGATTGCGGACTCGCCTTGCCGTGCGGACAATATTTTTGGAGAGAAGGTTGAACAGGTGGTAGAGCAGCTCCACCAGCGGGATACCGCTTTCGACAAGTTCTCCCGCCGGCAGCCTTCAGCTTCTACCTCCACAGGTAGACGTTTTTATGGGGGAAGGAAGACTGTTCCCTATTCTTCTGGTAAGCGTAGGTACAATCCTCCTTCTCGACAGCCTGCGGCCCAGGCTAAGCCCCAGCGCGCTCGCTCTCGTCAGCAGCCTGCGCCTCAGCAAGGCCCTCGGCTCCCCAGCAAAAGCAAGGGACGAGCTTTTGACTGGCTCCAGCAGAGCATAGCCGACATCAACGTGTCAGTGCCAGGCGATCTGTCGGTCGGAGGGAGGTTGAAAGTTTTTCAGCAAAGGTGGCCTCTCATAACCTCCGATCAGTGGGTTCTTCAAATAGTCCGGCAAGGATACACCCTCAATTTGGCTTCCAAACCTCCAAATTGTCCACCGGGAGCTCAGTCTTACAGCTTCCAGCACAAGCAGGTACTTGCAGAGGAACTCTCCGCCTTTCTCAGCGCCAATGCGGTCGAGCCCGTGCCATCCGGGCAAGAAGGGCTGGGATTCTATTCCAGGTACTTCCTTGTGGAAAAGAAAACAGGGGGGATGCGTCCCATCCTAGACCTAAGGGCCCTGAACAAATATCTGGTCAAGGAAAAGTTCAGGATGCTTTCCCTGGGCACCCTTCTCCCCATGATTTAGGAAAACGATTGGCTAGGCTCTCTGGACTTACAGGACGCCTACACGCACATCCCGATACTGCCAGCTCACAGACAGTATCTACGATTTCAGCTGGGCACACGTCACTTCCAGTACTGTGTGCTACCCTTTGGGCTCGCCTCTGCACTCAGAGTGTTCACGAAGTGCTTGGCTGTAGTAGCAGCGGCGCTTCGCAGGCTTGGGAGTGCATGTGTTCCCCTATCTCGACGATTGGCTGGTGAAGAACACATCCGAGGCAGGAGCTCTACAGTCCATGCAGATGACTATTCGCCTCCTGGAGCTACTGGGGTTTGTGATAAATTACCCAAAGTCCCATCTCATCCCAGTACAGAGACTCGAATTCATAGGGGCTCTGCTGGATTCTCGGACGGCTCGTGCCTATCTCCCAGAGGCGAGGGCCAACAACTTGTTGTCCCTCGTCTCGCGGGTGCGAGCGTCCCAGCAGATCACAGCTCGGCAGATGTTGAGATTGCTGGGCCACATGGCCTCCACAGTCCATGTGACTCCCATGGCTCGTCTTCACATGCGATCTGCTCAATGAACCCTAGCTTCCCAGTGGTTTCAGGCTGCTGGGGGTCTAGAGGACGTGATCCACCTGTCCACGAGTTTTCTCAAATCCCTGTATTGGTGGACGATTTGGTCCAATCTGACTCTGGGACGTCCTTTCCAAATTCCTCAGCCACAAAAAGTGCTGACTACGGATGGGTCTCTCCTGGGGTGGGGAGCTCATGTCGATGGGCTTCACACCCAAGGAAGCTGGTCCCTCCAGGAACACGATCTGCAGATCAATCTTCTGGAGTTACGAGCGGTCTGGAACGCTCTGAAGGCTTTCAGAGATCGGCTGTCCCACCAAATTATTCAAATTCAGACAGACAACCAGGTTGCCATGTATTACATCAACAAGCAGGGGGGCACCGGATCTCGCCCCCTGTGTCAGGAAGCCGTCAGCATGTGGCTCTGGGCTCGCCGTCACGGCATGGTGCTCCAGGCCACATACCTGGCAGGCGTAAACAACAATCTGGCCGACAGGTTGAGCAGGATTATGCAACCTCACGAGTGGTCGCTCAACTCCCAAGTAGTACGCCAGATCTTCCAGGTGTGGAGCACCCCCTTGGTAGATCTCTTTGCATCTCGAGCCAACCACAAGGTCCCTCAGTTCTGTTCCAGGCTTCAGGCCCACGGCAGATTGGCATCGGATGCCTTCCTCCTGGACTGGGGGGAAGGTCTGCTGTATGCTTATCCTCCCATACCTCTGGTGGGGAAGACTTTGTTGAAACTCAAGCAAGACCGAGGCACCATGATTCTGATTGCTCCCTTTTGGCCGCGTCAGATCTGGTTCCCTCTTCTTCTGGAATTATCCTCCGAAGAACCGTGGAGATTGGAGTGTTTTCCGACCCTCATCACACAGGACAAAGGGGCGCTTCTGCATCCCAACCTCCAGTCTCTGGCTCTCACGGCCTGGATGTTGAGAGCGTAGACTTTGCCTCTTTGGGTCTGTCAGAGGGTGTCTCCCGCATCTTGCTTGCTTCCAGGAAAGATTCCACTAAGAGGAGTTACTTCTTTCTATGGAGGAGGTTTGCCATCTGGTGTGACAGCAAGGCCCTAGATCCTCGCTCTTGTCCTACACAGACCCTGCTTGAATACCTTCTGCACTTGTCTGAGTCTGGTCTCAAGACCAACTCTGTAAGGGTTCACCTTAGTGCAATCAGTGCATACCATTACCGTGTGGAAGGTAAGCCGATCTCAGGACAGCCTTTAGTTGTTCGCTTCATGAGAGGTTTGCTTTTGTCAAAGCCCCCTGTCAAGCCTCCTACAGTGTCATGGGATCTCAATGTCGTTCTCACCCAGCTGATGAAACCTCTTTTTGAACCACTGAATTCCTGCCATCTGAAGTACTTGACCTGGAAGGTCATTTTCTTGGTGGCAGTTACTTCAGCTCGTAGAGTCAGTGAGCTTCAGGCCCTGGTAGCCCAGGCCCCTTATACCAAATTTCATCATAACAGAGTAGTCCTCCGCACTCACCCTAAGTTCTTGCCAAAGGTTGTGTTGGAGTTCCATCTGAACCAGTCAATTGTCTTGCCAACATTCTTTCCCCGTCCTCATTCCTGCCCTGCTGAACGTCAGCTGCACACATTGGACTGCAAGAGAGCATTGGCCTTCTATCTGGAGCGGACACAGCCCAACAGACAGTCCGCCCAATTGTTTGTTTCTTTTGATCCCAACAGGAGGGGAGTGGCTGTGGGGAAACGCACCATATCCAATTGGCTAGCAGATTGCATTTCCTTCACTTACGCCCAGTCTGGGCTGACTCTTGAGGGTCATGTCACGGCTCATAATGTTAGAGCCATGGCAGCGTCGGTAGCCCACTTGAAGTCAGCCACTATTGAAGAGATCTGCAAGGCTGCGACGTGGTCATCTGTCCACACATTCACATCTCATTACTGCCTGCAGCAGGATACCCGACGCGACAGTTGGTTCGGGCAGTCAGTGCTTCAGAATCTGTTCGGGGTTTAGAATCCAACTCCACCCCCCTAGGCCCATGTTTTATTCTGTTCCAGGCTACACTCTCAGTTAGTTGAATAAGATGTTAGGTCAATCTCAGTTATGTCCTCGCCGTTGCGAGGCCCAATTGACCATGTTTGTTGTTTTGAGTGAGCCTGGGGGCTAGGGATACCCCATCAGTGAGAACAAGCAGCCTGCTTGTCCTCGGAGAAAGCGAATGCTACATACCTGTAGAAGGTATTCTCCGAGGACAGCAGGATGATTGTTCTCACAAACCCACCCGCCTCCCCTTTGGAGTTGTGTCTTCCCTTGTCTTTGTCTTGCTACATATGGGACTGACGAACACGAGCCGGTTCGGGCGGGAAGACGGCCGCACATGCGCGGTGCGCATGGGCGCGTGAGGACTAGCAAAGGCCTTTGCTAGTGAAGTTCCGATTGGAGGGGCTGCTGTGGACGTCACCCATCAGTAAGAACAATCAGCCTGCTGTCCTCGGAGAATACCTTCTACAGGTATGTAGCATTCGCTTTTCTTGTGAAAAGTTCACTGTCTGGTTCATGTTATCAGCCAAAAACAAATTGGTCTTTTGATGCAAAATCCAAACATCTTTTAAAGTAACCTCCTGAGGCTCACTATCCTCAAGGTGTAGCTCCAGTGCTGCTTCTTCTGACAATAATCGGGTGTAGTAAAGGAACCAAACCAGAGGGACCAGAGAATAATATGGACCCTGTTTATATATTTCCCCGAGGACAAGCAGGCTGCTTGTTCTCACGACTGGGTTGACGTCCACGGCAGCCCCCTCCAACTGGAAGAAAACTTCACGGGAGGTCTCGCACGCAGGGCACGCCTACCGCGCATGCGCGGCTGTCTTCCCGCTCGTGCACGACCGTTCCCGCTCAGTTTTTTTCCTTTCCGTGCTGGAGAGAGACGTGTTCACGTCCCTCTCTTAGTCAGCCCCAGAAACCGGATTGCGGCCTAGCCCGCGGTTTTTTCTTTATTAGTGTACGCGTTCGCGTTATTTTTTCTTTAAAAAAAAAAAAAACAAATAGAGAGTTTTCCTCGTCGTTCTTAGTTGCGAGGACGTATCGTTTCTTTCTTTTTCGGGTGTGCTTTTCACCGCCACCATCGACGATTTTGACTTCGCTGACACGATTTTCCCGTCGATGTCCTCGAAGGTCCCGAGCGGATTCAAGAAGTGTGGTCGGTGCGGCCGGCAGATCTCGCAGATAGATACTCACGCTTGGTGACTCCAGTGCCTCGGCCCGGAGCAAAATTCCAAGACGTGCACCTTGTGTCTCGGCTTAAGGAAGCGGACGCAGGTGGCGAGGCAAGTTCTGCGGGACCGTCTTTTTCGAACATGCGCCGGCCCTTCGACGTCAACCTCGACGGCATCGGTGTCGACGGCCGGGTCTTCGTTGCCGGTACTGAGGTCGACAGCGTTGGCGCCGACTATGGCATCGACCCCAGGAGCACAGGTACCTTTGGCCCGCTGGCCTGCCGGCGACGGCAGTCTGCCCCGGCCACTCCTGCTGCTCAGGGCCATTGGGACCAAACCCTGTCGGATCCGATACCTCGAGGCCGGGGGGGCTCCACCTCCTCCTCGTCCCTTCCGCGGAGCGCCGATGACGGGCATCGAAAGAAAGCCAAGAAGCGCCGTCATCGGTCGCCCACGACGCACGGGACTGGCAGCTCCGGGACATCGAGGGACGACTCGACACCCAGGAAGCGGCAGTGCTGGGAGGAGCGTTCCCCCTCGGTTGAAGAGGTGTCACTGCGCCGGTCCGTGGGTATCTCGGTACCGTCTCCTGGACACGAGCAGCTTCCAGCACCGGCACCCACACTGGCCCCCCTGCCTTTCCTGACAGCAGGCCTAGACGAGTGCCTCCGAGCCATCCTTCCCGGGATCCTGGAAGGGCTGATGCACCAGGCTCTACCGGCACCGGGGGTGCTTGCGCCCCCGGCGCCATTGATGGAGGCGCCGGTGGGCTCTGGCGCGATGATTTGGCCGCCGACGCCGCTTGCGGCACCGGTGTCGATCGCCACTCAGGTGGAGTCGACATCGATGGAGGGAGCTTCGTCCCTGCCGGCGTGGGAGTCCACCGCTTGACACCATCATTGAGGACGTGGTTCCTCGCAGTCGAGATGGGCCCGGTTGCGGTCTGAGCTGAGGGAGTTCATGTCCGACATCGGGGAGGAGGAGGACCCCAGATATTTCTCCTCAGAAGAGTCTGTGGGCCTTCCCTCCGACCACACTCCTTCACCGGAGAGGAAGCTCTCGCCTCCTGAGAGCCTCTCCTTTGCCTCCTTTGTCAGGGATATGTCTATCAGCGTTCACTTCCTAGTGGTTACTGTGGATTAGCCGAGGGCGGAGATGCTCGAAGTCCTCGACTATCCATCGCCACCTAGAGATTCTTCCATGGTACCGCTGCACAATGTCCTTAAGGAGACACTGCTTCGGAACTGGTTGAAGCCACTATCTAATCCCACCATCCCCAAGAAAGCGGAGTCCCAATACAGAATCCACTCAGACCCAGAGTTGATGCGGCCTCATGACTTGGCGGTCGTGGACTCTGCTCTCAAGAGAGCACGGAGTTCGAGGGATACCGCCTCGGCGCCCCCTGGGCGGGAGTCTTGCACTCTGGACTCATTTGGGAGGAAGGCCTACCAATCTTCCATGCTCGTGACCCGCATCCAATCATACCAGCTCTACACGAGCATCCACATGCGGAATAATGTGCGGCAACTGGCGGACCTGGTCGACAAGCTCCCTCCGGAGCAGTCCAGGCCATTTCAGGAGGTGGTCAGGCAGCTGAAGGCGTGCAGAAAGTTCCTGTCCAGGGGTATCTATGACACCTGTGATGTGGCATCTCGAGGTGCGGCCCAAGGTATAGTGATGCACAGACTCTCCTGGCTGCGTGCCTCTGACCTGGACAACCGTACCCAGCAGCGGCTGGCGGATGTCCCTTGCCGGGGGATAACATCTTCGGCGAGAAGGTCGAGCAGTTGGTGGACCAACTACACCAGCGGAAACCACTCTCGACAAGCTCTCCCACCGGGCGCCTTCAGCATCCACCTCTGCAGGTGGACGTTTTTCCCCGGCCCGGCAGGCTGCACCCTACGCCTACAGCAAGCGTAGGTACACCCAGCCGGCCCGAAGGCCTCCTCAGGCACAGGGACTGTCCCAGCGCGCTCGTTCCCGTCAACAGCGTGCGCCTAAGCAGCCCCCTGCGCCTCCACAGCAAAAGCAGGGGACTGGCTTTTGACTGGATCCATGGGAACATAGCCGCCATCAAAGTATCCGTGCCGGACGGCCTGCCGGTCGAGGGGAGGTTGAACGTTTTCACTAAAGGTGGCCTCTTATAACCTCCGACCAGTGGGTTCTCCAAATAGTGCGGTGGGGATACACCCTGAATTTGGTCTCCACTCCACCAAATTGACCACTGGGAGCCCAATCCTTCAGCTCCCATCACAAGCAGGTACTTGCGGAGGAACTCTCCGCCCTTCTCGTGCCACCCAGACAGGAAGGGCAGGGATTCTGTTCCTTGTGGAAAAGAAAACAGGGGGGATGCGCCCCATCCTAGACCTCAGAGGCCTGAACAAGTATCTGGTGTGAGAAAAGTTCAGGATGCTTTCCTTGGGCACCCTTCTCCCCATGATTCAGAAAGACGATTGGCTTTGTTCCCTGGATTTAAAGGATGCTTATACTCACATCCCGATACTGTCAGCCCATAGACAGTATCTCCGATTCCTTCTGGGGACACGTCACTTTCAGTCTTGTGTGCTACCCTTTGGGCTCGCCTCTGCACCACGGGTGTTCACGGTGTCTCGTGGTGGTTGCGGCGTACCTGCGCAAGCTGGGGGTGCACGTGTTCCCGTATCTCGACGATTGGCTGGCGAAGAGCACCTCAGAGGCAGGAGCTCTTTGGTCCATGCAGTGTACTATTCACCTTCTGGAGCTGCTGGGGTTTGTGATAAATTACCCGAAGTTCCATCTCCAGCCAGTTCAATCTCTGGAATTCATAGGAGCTCTGCTAAATTCACAGATGGCTCAGGCCTATCTTCCCGAGGCGAGGGCTCAGAATCTCCTGTTCCTCGCTTCCCAGACCAGAGCGTCTCAGCAGATCACAGCTCGGCAGATGTTGAGACTCCTGGGCCATATGGCCTCTACGGTCCATGTGACTCCCTTGGCTCGTCTTCACATGAGATCTGCTCAATGGACCCTAGCTTCCCAGTGATGCCAAGCCACCGGGAATCTAGAAGATGTCATCCACCTGTCCATCAGTTGCCGCGCTTCGCTGCACTGGTGGACAAATCGGACCAATTTGACCCTGGGACGTCCATTCCAAATTCCGCAGCCCATGAAGGTGCTGACGGATGCATCTCGCCTGGGGTGGGGAGCTCATGTCGATGGGCTCCACACCCAGGGGGTGTGGTCCCACCAGGAACAAGATCTTCAGATCAACCTCCTGGAGCTCCGAGTGGTCTGGAACGCACTGAAGGCCTTCAGGGATTGGCTGTCCTACCAAATCATCCAAATTCGGACAATCAGGTTGCAATGTATTACATCAACAAGCAGGGGGGCACCGGATCTCACCCTCTGTGTCAGGAAACCGTCAGGATGTGGCGTTGGGCCTGCCAGTTTGGCATGCTTCTCCAATCCACATACCTGGCAGGCGTAAACAACAGTCTGGCCGACAGGCTGAGCAGAGGCATGCAACCGCACGAGTGGTCGCTCCATTCCAAAGTGGTACGCAAGATCTTCTGAGAGTGGGGCACCCCCTCGGACCTTTTCGCCTCTCAGACCAATCGCAAGCTGCCTCTGTTCTGTTCCAGACTTCAGGCACACGGCAGACTGGCGTCGGATGCCTTTCTCCTCCATTGGGGGAACGGCCTCCTGTATGCTTATCCTCCCATACCTTTGGTGGGGAAGACCTTGCTGAAGCTCAAGCAAGACCACGGCACCATGATTCTGATAGCGCCTTTTTGGCCCTGTCATATCTGGTTTCCTCTTCTTCTGGATTCGTCCTCCGAAGAACCGTGGAGATTGGAGTGTTTTCCAACTCTCATTTCGCAGACCGAAGGAATGCTTCTGCACCCCATCCTTCAATGTCTGGCTCTCATGGCCTGGATGTTGAGGGCGTAGATTTTGTTTCGTTGGGTCTGTCTGAGGGAGTCTCCCGTGTCTTGCTTCTCGAAAGGATTCCACTAAAAAGAGTTACTTTTTCAAGTGGAGGAGGTTTGTCGTTTGGTGTGAGAGCAAGGCCCTAGAACCTCGTTCTTGTCCTTCACAGAACCTGCTTGAATACCTTCTGCACTTATCAGAGTTTGGTCTCAAGACCAACTCAGTAAGGAATCACCTTAGTGCAATTAGTGCTTACCATTATCGTGTAGAGAGTAAAGCCATCTCTGGAGAGCCTTTAGTCGTTCGATTCATGGGAGGCTTGCTTTTGTCAAAGCCCCCTGTCAAGCCTCCTGCAGTGTCATGGGATCTCAGCGTCGTCCTCACCCAGCTGATGAAACCTCCTTTTGAGCCACTGAATTCATGACATCTGAAGTACTTGACCTGGAAGGTCATTTTCTTGGTGGCAGTTACTTCAGCTCGTAGAGTCAGTGAGCTTCAAGCCCTGGTAGCCCAGGCCCCATGCTCCTTATACTAAATTTCATCATAACAGAGTAGTACTCCGCACTCACCCTAAATTGCTGCCAAAGGTTGTGTCGGAGTTCCATCTTAACCAGTCAATTGTCTTGCCAACATTCTTTCCCAGTCCGCATACCCGCCCTGCTGAACGTCAGTTGCACACATTGGACTGCAAGCGAGCGTTGGCCTTCTATCTGGAGCGGACATAGACCCACAGACAGTCCGCCCAATTGCTTATTTCTTTCGACCCCAATAGGAAGGGGGTCGCTGTCGGGAAACGCACCATCTCCAATTGGCTAGCAGATTGCATTTCCTTCACTTACGGCCAGGCTGGTCTGACTCTTGATGGTCATGTCACGGCTCATAGTGTTAGAGCCATGGCAGCGTGAGTGGCCCACTTGAAGTCAGCCACTATTGAAGAGATTTGCAAGGCTGCGACGTGGTCATCGGTCCACACATTCACATCACATTACTGCCTCCAGCAGGATACCCGACGCGACAGTTGGTTCGGGCAGTCGGTGCTGCAGAATCTGTTTGAGGTTTGAATCCAACTCCACCCTCCAGGACCCGATTTATTCTGTTCAGGCTGCATGCTCAGTTAGTTGTTCTTCGTAGGTCAATTTCTGTTATGCCCTCGCCGTTGCAGGTTAAATTGACCTGGGTTCTTGTTTTGAGTGAGCCTGAGAGCTAGGGATACCCCAGTCGTGAGAACAAGCAGCCTGCTTGTCCTCGGAGAAAGCGAATGATACATACCTGTAGCAGGTGTTCTCCGAGGACAGCAGGCTGATTGTTCTCACCTACCCTCCCTCCTCCCCTTTGGAGTTGCGTTTTTCCTCATTCCTTTGCTTGTCATTCAGCTGAGCGGGAACGGTCGCGCACGGGCGGGAAGACGGCCGCGCATGCGCGGTGGGCGTGCCCTGCGTGCGGGACCTCCCGTGAAATTTTCTTCCGGTTGGAGGGGGCTGCCGTGGACGTCAACCCAGTCGTGAGAACAATCAGCCTGCTGTCCTCGGAGAACACCTGCTACAGGTATGTATCATTCGCTATACTAGTAAAAAAGGCCCGTTTCTGAACGCAATGAAACGGACGCTAGCAAGGTAGTGATTTTCTGCCATTAATGTTTCCACAGTTGTATTCAGAGTATAATTGTTGTTAACATTTGTAAGATTTCTTTGTATTAAAGAGACTTTCTGTGACATGAGGAAGACATATGAAACATATTCAGCGCAATGGTTCCCAAACCATGTCCTAGAAGAAACCCCAGCCAGTCAGGTTTTTCAGGATGGCCACAATGAGAAATTAGCATGCAGTGGAGGCAGTGCATGCAAATCTCTGTCATAAATATTCATTAGGAGAATCCTGAAAACCTGAGTGTCTGTGATGCCTCCAGGACCAGGTATGGGAACCACTGAGTCAACACATGTTGCGGTTGCTGAAAAGAAAGCAGCATCACAGTAACAGAAGAACAATGAAAACAGGGTGGGGGCAAGTGTCTGTGTGTGTGTGTGTGATAGAGATTGTGTGTGTGTCAGAATGACAGGGGGGGGGGGGCTTGGAGTGGGGTCAGCGTTGCTGAGGTGATACAGAGAGAGAGAGAGAGTGAGTGTCCATCTATCCATCTCCCGCATCAGTGTGTGTGTTTGTGTGTGAGATTGACAGATGTTGGGGGGGGGGGGGGTTGGCAGCAGGTGTGTGTGTGTCACAGTCTATAGAGAGATCATGAGTGTCACACAGAGAGATCATGTGTGAAAGTGATAGAGGTTGGGGCATAGTTGGAGTTTGGATGCGAATATTTGTGTGTGTGTGATAGAAATTGTGTGTATGTGTGTAGCAATGTCTGAGGGGGCCGTGTATGGTGAGCTGGGAGGTGGTGTACTTGGGAGGGGTTGGCGGAGGGCTTGTAGGGTGTTGCTGTGCGAGGTTGATGAATCCTTCAGACTGTGATGTGGTTGGCTGTCATTATTGTACCTTTTTTTTGGTGTGTGATAATGTTTAGAGTGTTGCTCATTGTTTTTGTGTGAAGTATCTTTTTTTTTTTTCTGTCTTTCAGCTTTGGGAAATGCGTTTCTCTGAGCCTCCTCCTCCCTAAGAGGACTCCCTTGTTCTTAGTGTTTTTTTGTTTTTTTTTTTGAAGGGGGGTGCCGGGCTGGCGAACTGAGAGGGAGTGCCGGGGAGGGGGGGGGGCTTTGACTTTGTTGATTGTTGCTGGATCGTAAATTATGCGAGTGCTGGACACAGGGAGGGAAGGAGGGATGGTGGAAGGGAAACGATCAGCTGTTGCAGCTTGGTTTGTGTGAAGTGTCTTTTTTTTTTTTTCCTGTGTTTCAGCTTTGGGAGATGCGTTTCTCTGAGCCTCCTTCTCCCTATGAGGCCTCCCTTGTTCTTAGTGTTTTTTTATTTTATTTTTTTGAAGGGGAGGGGTGCTGGGCTGGCGAACTGAGAGGGAGTGCCTGGGGGGGGGGGGGGTTGATTTTGTTGATTGTTGCTGGAGTGTTAGAGAGAGAGATCTGAAGGCTGTGCAGCAGGCATCAGCTGTTGGTTTCCGTTCCGGCCTCCCTCCTTCCCTCCCTGTCCCGTCCTTGTTTTTTGTAAATTATGTGAGTGCAGCTTGGTTTGTGTGTGTGAATGTTTGAGGGGGTTGACTTGGAGGGGGGTCAGCATTGTAGGGGGGGGGGGTCTTAAATTGAGAGACGGTGGTTTGTCTTGTTAGTTTGCCTTGTTAGGGGTGTAGGGGTGAGGGGTGGTGACTTTGGGGGGGCGTGGGTGTGGGTGAGCGGCATGTAGTGGTGTACATCGATGTCTGCCACGCCCTCGCGTCAAACGTGATGACGTGGAGGGTGGAACGATGCGATTGGTTGAGTGCCATTGCTCCGCCCTCGACGTCATCACGTTTGCCGCGAGGGCGGGGCAAACAGTCATGGGCGAATTTGGGTTTTACCACCATGCAGTTAGAACGTTGGGACTTGTGGAGGCTTCATTAGAACGTTGGGGTTGTGAATTATGTCTAGATGGGGCGTGGCTGAGGGCGGGTCCATGAGTGACAGCCAATGGTGCTGACAGCCTAGCCTACCAACAGTACAGGGCTTCAGTGTTTCCCTGCCACAGAGTGAGCTTCAGAACGTTGGAGGTGAGAATTATTTATATAGATATAGGGCACTCCCTTCTTGCCTCTAAAAGGAAGCTGAACAGAAAAGACTAGAAAAATGCAAGCCTTTCTGGCAAAGGGGAAACACTTGTTCAGTTTGTCTGTTTTATAATAATGCTAAAATTTATTAGAGTAAATAATTGGTTACAATAAAAATTCTTTTATCCCAGTATTGCAGAAAATTGAATTCTTATTTATATCAGTCCAAATTTCAGTATAAGGAAAATAAAATCAATTCTCTCTCTCTCCCCCCTTCGGAAGCTGTCAGACTCTGACCTGGTACAAAAGGATACCCAGTCTGAAGACTGAAGCTTCATTTGTCCAAGTAACATCTAACTCGACTATTTCAGCTGCATGGGTACCTGAATGCGGAGTACCACAAGGAATCCCCCCTCTCGCCGACTCTATTCAACTTAATGATGATACCCTTGGCAAAATTACTATCAAAACCTTAATCCATACATTTATGCAGATGACGTAACGATCTATATCCCATTCAAACAAGACCTAAAAGAAATTTCCAATGACATCAACCAGAGTCTCAATATCATGCATTCCTGGGCGGACGCATTTCGGCTGAAGCTCAGTGCAGAAAAGACCCAGTGCCTAATACTCACCTCCCAATACAACAACAAAGAATACACCGCCATTAACACACCAACTCTAAACCTTTCTATTTCAGAAACCCTAAAAATTCTTGGAGTCACCATTGATTGACACCTAACACTAGAGAACCACGCGAAAAACACAACCAAGAAGATGTTCCACTCAATGTGGAAATTAAAAAGAATAAGAGCTTTCTTCCCAAGGAGTGTTTTCCGTAACCTGGTACAATCAATGGTGCTCAGTCATCTAGACTATTGCAACACACTATGTGCCGGATGCAAAGAACAAATAATCAAGAAACTCCAGACAGCCCAGAACACTGCAGCTAGACTCATATTTGGCAAACCAAAATTTGAAAGTGCCAAGCCCTTACGAGAAAAATTACACTGGCTCCCACTTAAGGAACGCATCACATTCAAAATATGTTCACTAGTTCACAAAATTATCAATGGAGCTTATATGTCTGACCTGATAGACCTTCCACCTAGGAATGCCAAAAGATCATCCCGCACATTCCTTGATCTGCACTTCCCCAGCTGCAAAGGAATGAAATACAAACTAATGCATGCGTCGAACTTTACCTACCTGAGCACACAGTTATGAAACGCACTGCCGCGCAGCTTGAAATTGATCTACGAAAGAACGAACTTCCGCATATTACTGAAGACCCATCTCCAGGGCCGTGCCTAGGGTCTCTGGTGCCCCCCTGCAGACTATCGGTTGGCGCCCCCCCCCCCGTCCAGCAGAGCAGGAACAGAAGGGAGCAGGCAAGTAAGCCGGACCTCAGGAAAAAATAGCACTGTATGTATCCCTCATTGATAAGTCTCTGACTCTAAAGTTTAGCAATTTCATTAAAGCAAAATGTATTTTCACATATCACATCCTATCCAAGGAGAATGTTTTATATATGTCACCCGTCTGTGGTAAAACTTCACACAGTATCAAAATACCTCTAATATGTAGTCGTGCCAGCCGAGGAAACTAACTGTGCTCAGCTCACAAGAGACAGAGTGAACATAAAATAAAACTTCATCCTTAAAAGATAATATCGGATGAATGCATGAAGGTGAATATGAATTCCTGTGAATGGAATCAATTTGATTTACAATAAATCCAGATACTACTCCCTCATATATATAACAAAAAATTATTTAAGTGGAATGGAATTATTTGACTGTACTGGTAAACAGAAAGAAATACTCTATTGCATTCTAATCTCCTTTGCACCAAAGGATATAATTCAGATCAAACATTTATCTCTGATCAACTATCTCAGATCAAATATTTATTTCAGATCAAATATTAAGGTTTCCTTGCTTACAGTCACTTAAATCTACCTAGCCTTTATATAGCTTATAGGATTTAAACACTCTTAAACTGAAATTCACCCTTTTCTATTCTTCATAAACTTCAAGTAATCCTGAAATATTCAGATCCTTTTCTCACTAGAGAAACTTCAATCGCCACCAATCTCTTTTCACTTATATTTTCTCATTTACCACAATCAGGCACTCTTTTATAACTTCAGTCAACAAACACAGGAAGTCACAGCTGGATGTCTCTCTTGGCAAAGGACAGCTCTCACTCTGTTCACTTCCCGGGCAGATTTCTTAACAGAAGCTGATCATCCAATCAGAGAGCTCTATTTGAATGCAGATTATGTTAATTGCCATGAGTGTCTGTATGTTACAGATACTCATGGGAATGTTTAGTGAAAAACACCGGACTAATTTGCATATGATTTAAACAAATCTGAGCATATGACAACCAAGTACAGACTCCCAGCACCTGAATTCTGCAATTAGATTTAAGGCAAATACTTTTAAAACTTATTTTTAGCAATTTTAAAATTTCAGGTTCTCTTTAATTTGAATGCTGTTTCAAGCTCTGAAACTCACCCTGACTGAGGAGCTAGCCCCAAACTGAAGCATAAATAGCAATCTGGTTGTATTCTCATGTAACTTGAAGAGCGTGCCTGCCTCAATTAATACTGCTCCTTTGCATGAAAAGGGGAGGGCAGTGGAAATAGGAGAATCACAAGTTCAGGTGAAAGATTTTGCAAGTGAGCAGACGGACGGACGGCAGGGCAGTGGCGCCCCTCGAAGGCAAGCGCCCCCCCCTGTGGCGCTTACCTCGCTTACTGCATCAGCACGGCCCTGCCCATCTCTTTAATAAAGCATACCACAAAGATCAACCAATGTGAATATGCACAACTCGCCCATCTATATTCAGAACTGTTTCTCAATATCTGCTTGTATACTATTACTTTGTTTTATTATCATCATGCTGACCAAGATCCTGCAATACTAAATGTTTATTTACTGACATTCTTCCACTACTCATGATGTATTGTAAGTCACTTTGAGCCTGCAAAGAGGTGGGATAAGGTGGGGTACAAATGCAACAAATAAATAAATAAATCACTTAATGCCTTATATTTCCTCTCTTATCTTTTATTCTTCAACTCTGACCTCTAAGGTCACCTTCACATAATTCTGTTTCGTTGGTATTTTTCTCAAATATTCATTGCCCTTTGCCCTCTTTACCTATCACTCTTTATGGTCCTTCACTGAAAAATGTCCCTGTCTTATACTAAAAACCTGTTTGACACAAACAAACAGACACTTGTTAAAGTTTATAGCCCATTAGGAGGGTTAAGCAAGCCTGTCTATAGTCTGTGAGAAAACCAAGACACAAGCAAGCTAATTGCCCTACTAAATAACAAAAGGAATGTTATATAAAGCTGACTGATCTGAAAAACCAAACCTCTATACAACCCAGAGGGGGAGAAAGCCCAGCTTCTCTGGGGGTTGCCCCCTGCTTGCCGATCACAAGATTATTCCCAGGAATAGGAGGAGATGTTCTCAAAATGGGGCTTAAAGAAATCCCTGAAGAAGAAGGCTGAAACATACTTCCATTTAGAGAGAGCATTTTAGCTGGAAGTTTTAAAATATATCTATCCATAGGACCTATGGAGTTTCAGATGCCACTGGTGCAAGCTTCACTATTTCCTTCCGCTTTCCCATCTTACCATCAGGTGTTCTAATCACCAGATAATGTGGTGGGACTTTTCCTCAATGTAGTGTTCAGTATCCCTGTGCTCCAGAACAGCCCAGCAAGCTTCCCTCAATCACTGACAGTACAGCAGATCCCAGAGAGCAGGTAACAAGCCTCCTGTTTGCTATCATTGTTAGTGGTACTAGGATGCACCCTGTAGAGTTTGGGGAAATGTGAAGCTCTCCTCTTCCATCAAGACCTTATTTGTTGGAACAAAATGTGGGCTTGCAGTGTATTTGATCTTTTCAGTACTTGGCCTGTTACCGGTAATCTTCATGAAGTTTTTGGCCTTTAGAATCTTGAGAGCTTCTTGCATTTCCACTTGCTGCATTCAGCAGTTCATTTTCATTTTTTTTAAGTCAGGGTTTTTGTCGTGGTTTAGAAAGTTATGTAAATTCTGAGAAATAAAATACATTCTACTACAATAGATCAGTAAAACTGGTCTCTTATTTAGAGCTGCATAAGGTATCTTGTTAACAAGGAGGGAATACTGGGAGAGAAATCTCTCTGCTTCCAAGTTCTTCTGAAGTTCGGCAGTCCAAATGCTCAACATTATACTCTCAACCATGTATGACGTAATTGATATATCTACACAGAATTCCATAGCATCAGCAAGACATCTTTTCTAGAATTCTGAACTTAATCTAAGCAAATATGCTAAAAGTCTAAAGTATAAGGGCATACTAGAATGGAAAAAACCTATCCTATATAATAAAAAGCACCTCCAACGTTCTGAAACTGACTCTGTGAAAGTGAAGCCTTGAAGCATTCGTGCTCCTGCTGTATCCATCTCCTGAATTGACGTCACATACTTCCGTGTTTGTCACAAATAGCAAAGACCAAACACTGGAAGGGAACGCTGCAGAGTTGCCAGGCAACGGAACGCGACGTCACACGCATGAGGGTGTCATCGTCCCTCCCTCCCTTCCAGTTCCAGGCCCCCTACCTCCAAATTTTAAAAGTCATCTTGGGGGGCGTGTCAAGATGGCGCCGTGAGCGGTGGCGTTAGAAGCGAGCTCCTGCCTACTAACTGCTGAAATTTGATTTACCTGTTTTGAGACATGCCGCACACCAAACGTAAGGGGATAATTCGGGGGGTTCCCCTACCCCCCGCGACGTCCATGCCGGCAAGTGGCGGTTTGGAGCGCTTCTTCCCTGCACTGTCCTGAAGAAGCGGAGCGGAGTCCTTAGCGGGAGGGACTGGTGAAGCGATCCCCCCGCAGGAAACAGAAATATCTCTCTCCCCGCCTTTCTCTTCGACGCCTCCTTGCCCTGCAACTGCCTTGAGCGGGACGGGGTTTCTCTCGGAACCCGGAAAGGGTGATTTCGAGGAGCTCAGAGGGGAGTCCAACTCTGTAAGGGCATCAGCAGCTGCAGGAGAAACGGAGGTGAGCCTGGGTAAGATCTGGCTGAAGTTACTGGAAATAGAAAAAACCCTGAGACAATCTTCGGACGAGGTAAAGACTCTGAGTTTGAATGTGCAGGAAGTTAAGAACTCATTAGATATGGCAAAACAAGATTTTTCTTCTAAGATCAATGCCTTACAGAGAGAGACAAAGCAAACTGATAATTTTAAAATGGCTGTGATAAAAGATAACATGGAAATTAGAAGGAAATTGGAACAAGTAGAGAACTTTAATAGGAGATTAAATCTCCGAATATTGAATTTTCCTAGAGTACTGGGAGTACCCCCAAAAGATATGTTCCAGAGATATTTAAAAGAAAACTTAAATTTTCCCCAAGAAGTATTTCCTCCTTTGAACAAGATCTATTACATATCAAGCACGATGAAAAAGGTTGGGACAGAGAATTCAATAGATTTACAAAATGTCACAGCCATTTTGGAGCAAACAAACCATCTGAAAGAGGGACGTTGATAATTTCCTTTGTATTTCAACAGGACTTAAATGCAGTAATGCGCCTTTACTTTAAATCAACTAACTATGTGTTTGTTGGCCAGAAAATCTGGCTTTATCCGGATGTGACTAAGTTTACACAAGAAAAACGTAAAAAGTTTCTCTCTATGAGGTCAAAAGTTTTGGAATTGGGAGGTTCTTTCCTCCTGGCCTATCCCTGTAAATGTGTCATCAGGTTAAATCAAGTTAAATATATATATTATATGCCTGATCAGCTTCAGACCTTCCTAGACAATAAACAACGATAGAGTTGAGATATATATGGGACTGACGGAACCATATTAATTTTTATTTACATATTATGACTGTGTTATCTTCACTAATTCCTATCCCCCTATTATTGAGGTCTAAGGAAGTCAAACTTTGTCTTTATTAGGACGTTTTGAACAATTATAATTTTCCTGTATTATTAATTAATGGCTGTATTACACTTTTGCAGTATGATAATTTCTGTAATAAGTATATAAAACTAATAAAAATTATGAATAATAAAAAAAGTCATCTTGGCTTACGAAGTCTGGTTTATGGCGGCCGGCAGCAGCGGTAAAAGGCATGCAGGCTCGACCCTTCTCTCTCAGCTCTGGTCCCGCCCTTGATGAAACAGGAAATGAGGGCGGGACCAGAGCTGAGAGAGAGAGAAGGCCTGAGCCTGCACGTCTTTTACCGCTGCTGACGGCCGCCGTAACCCTGACTTGGTAAGTGAAGATGACTTCTAAAATTCGGAATGAGAGGGATGCTGGAACTGGAAGGGAGGGATGACGACCCTGGAACTGGGAGGGAGGGAGGGGGGAACCTGAAACTCGGTCCCCTGGAACGCGGGGGGGGGGGGCGACCCTGGACCTCGGAGGGACGGGATGACCCTGGAGCTCGGAGGGAGGGAGGGGGAGGACGACCCTGGAACTCGGAGGGAGGGAGGGGACGACCCTGGAACTCAGAGGGAGGGAGGTAGGGGACGACCCTGGAACTGGGAGGAAGGGATGGAGGGAGGGGGGCCCATGGCACACACTCTCATTCTCACACACACACACTTTCTCACAGATACACTTGCACCCAGTCTCACTCTCTCTGTCACACACACACACTCGCACATTCACCCTCTCTCTGTCACACACACACACTCGCACATTCACCCTCTCTCTCTCACACAGTCACACTCTCTCTCTCTCTCTCTCTCTCAAACATACACACTCCAAGGAAAACCTTGCTAGCTCCTGTTTCATTTGTGTCAGAAACGGGCCTTTTTTACTAGTTACATAATATTTCTTAACTACATTTAATAACAGACTAACATTTATAACCTGTTCTCTTAAGGTAAACAGAGTATGATTTACTTTATTTATTTATTTGCTGCATTTGTATCCCACATTTTCCCACCTATTTGCAGGCTCAATGTGGCTTACATTATATAGCAATGGCATCACCATTAACAGAGTAAGAGGTTCAGCATATTGTTACAATTAATGTACAAGAATAACAGGTAGGTAGGGTAAATAACATACAAAATAAAGCATCTATCATAAATACCGGTCAGTTTCATACCTCCTTTAACCTCTCTTATCAAAAGGCTTTTCTTTGTCGATATAAAGTGGAATCTGCTAAGCCAGCATTTGTCAATAACTCAAGACAATTTCTTACATTGTTTCAGAGAAAATGGTAACTCTGACTTTTCCAGTTCCACAGTGGCTCTCTGTTCCTTTGGAAATGTGGGGAGGTAGTCTTAGCTTTTCTCCATCCATTTCTCTTCGTATAGTGTGCTCTCCAGAAAATTCAGAGTCCAGTGGTCAAATACCAGCTATATTGTATGTAATGATTATCTAGTATCTTCAGTCTTTATCTCCAGTTTTGGGATATGTAAATGTAGCAAATGATCACAGGAGCATTGTGTATAATAATTGGGTGTTTAGGATGCAGTTTTTATAAATATGTACAGTAGTACAAATGTAGATTAAAACTGATTAGATCTACTTGTATTTTAATGTTTACTGTTCTAGGACTGTCAAAGAAGACTGAAGGTATTGTTTTCCAGATGAATTCCATTTTGATGTAGCACAATGAAAACACTTCCTGGAGTGGGTGTTTTTGGGACTGGCAGCACTGCCCGGGTATTGGTGCCTTTATTGCATGCAGAGGGCTTCTCCATAGAAGCACTGTGGGGCAAGACGGAGGATGAAGCGAAGCAGCTGGCAGAGGAAATGAACATTTCCTTCTACACTAGTCGAACAGATGATGTCTTACTGCACCAGGATGTGGATCTGGTTTGCATCAACATCCCTCCACCTCTGACAAGGCAGATAGCTGTTAAAGCTCTAGGTATGGTGCTCTGGGCTTGGCATTAACTTAAATGTTTGCATTAAGGCTGTTTGTTTGTTTGGTTGTTTTTTTTTTTTAAGATTCCATGTGGGCAAATGGTGTTTTTCTGCTAAATAATGCTGTTTGGGCATTTGCACAGCGTAGATGCTTTTTTAGATGTGGGGTGGGAGGCCCAGGAATATTCAATCTGAAACCAGTAAGGCAGTGATTCAATAGCACTATAGTAGATGATGGCAAAAAAAGGCCAGTTTACCTGTGTGCACCCCTCCTCCCCTATCGTGCAGATAAAGGGGTTGATAAGAATTCCATGAACAATTCTCTCCATGCTTTTCCCATTTGTTTCTTTATTCTGATGGCATAATTTTAAACTCAACTGACTTTAAAAAACAAAACACGCAGTTGCTTTACCAAGCAAAGAGGCTCATTTTCAAAGCACTTAGCCTCCCAAAGTGCTTTGAAAATATGCCTCAATGTTGCCAAAAGGCCTTTACTGCTGCAGCCACTTGGCTGTCCATTGACAAGACTGAATCAAGAGTAAAAAAAATTTTAACCTCAAGCAGAGGATGCAAAATCCTGAGTGGAATGGAATGGGTAGATGTGAATCACTTTTTTTTACTCTTCCCAAAAATTCAAGGACTAGGTGGCACACAATGAAGTTACTATTGTAATGTTGGATATGCAGGAATTACCAGACCCAGTTTGAAACGTTTACAAATTTTACAAAATACAGCTGCTAGGATTCTCTGCCGGGTTTGCTTACATTGGTTACCAATTGAATATAAGTTCAAATTCAAAATACTAACACTTAGTCTATTATACTGGCGTACCATCTTCTTATAACATAAGAACATAAAGTCCATCTAGGCCAGTAACCTTTTTCGAACAGTGGCCAACCCAGTTCACAAGTACCTGGCAGAAACCCAAATAGTAGCAACATTCCATGCTACCAAACTCAGGGCAAGCACTGGCTTCCCCATGTCAATCTCAATATGCAGTTTTCCTCCAGGAACTTGTCCAGACCTTTTTTGAACTAAGAGCAGTTAAACTAAAATGGGGGGGGGGGGGGGGGGGGGGGGGGGGGGAACTGACATTTGCCTAGGTACACGTGGCTTGGTGTGGAGTATCTGTGAAGGATGTTATTGAAACAGGACATTTAGGGAATTCCAGTAAAAAGGTTTCAACAATAGTGAAATCAAACAAAATAAACACGGCTACCACACTCCTCTACTTAACAATAGTGAAAGAAAGCCAGGAGTGTTTAAGGGGCGATCAGAGAAAAGGATGCACATTATCCCCATCAACTTCTAAGCAGCTTGTAGATGCAAGGAAAAAACATAATTTGAAGCATCTGTATACATATGCTGGAAGGGGCAGAGCCATCTTAAGGTGGAGGAACAAGAACACCTCTATGAACAATCACAGGTAAACACAATTGAGTAAGGTGTATGATGGCACTTCAAACCGTGAAACACAAGAGGCTTGAGTCCAAAATAAGGATTTTATAGTATCACTAGTCGTTGAGCCCGTAAAAACGGGCTAGTATAGGAAAGGGGGGGGGGGTTGAAAGCCCCTTCCCGTCGCTGCTGCAAGGCCCCCCCCCCCCGCCGCCGAGCTGGCCCCCCCCCCCCCCCCGAGTCGCCGCCACCCCTCCACCCGGCCGGGCCCTCGCTCCGCTATTGAAACAGCGAGGGAACGTAGCACACAGCTCTGCTCTGCTGAGCTGCCGTCGGCCTTCCTCCTTCTCCTCTGCCTGTGTCCCGCCCTCCTGTGATGTAACGTCATCGAGGGCGGGACACAGGCAGAGAAGAAGAAGGAAGGACGGCAGCTCAGCAGAGCTGTGTGCTGCGTTCCCTCGCTGTTTCAATAGCGGAGCGAGGGCCCGGCCGGGTGGAGGGTGGGTGGCGGCGGTGACTCCGGGTGGGGGGAGCGTTAGCGACGGCGATTTCGTCCCTCGTAAATGCGCAGTAGAGACCCTCTCTGTTCCGCCCCGTCATCACGTATTGACGCGGGGGCGGGGCAGAGAGGGTCTCTACTGCGCATTTGCGAGTGAGTACGACACTCGCCATTTATATGTTTGATTTACACCACTAAGACCCATTCTTTCAGGCAATGGCTCCATCCTAGAACCCTTGTCATATTTTGTTGATTTTTTTTTTTCTTTCACCCATATGTACTACTGATCCTCTCATACATCAAGGATATTACACATATGCTGAATATACTACAACAGTTTGGTGATCTCACTAATACCATTCTGGTGGCCCGAAACATAGACTTTCTCTACACCAACATCCCACTGCTTGAAGCCTTAATCATCATAGAAGAAACTTTGAAAGGTTGTACCCAACATAGCCATATTCCGAATCATCTGATCTTGACATTGGCTAGTATTGCTGTCCCTAACAACTACTTCTTTTTCCAGAACAATTTCCAGCAGATTAAAGGAACTGCCTGGGGGCCTTCATGGCACCTGGATTTATCAAATTTATATGTAGCTAGTTTCGAGAGAACTTTGTTGACTAACCATCCTTTCATGGACAACAGTTGACTGTATAAACGATAAATGGACGATATCTTCATTCTGTGGCAAGTAGAAGCACACTATTGGACACCACCTTCACATGGCTGAACAGTAGAGATCAGAATTTGAGGTTTAAGATGCAGTACAACACAGAAGAAATCAGCTTTCTAGATCTCAGTATCAGAAATTATGATTATCAATCATAATTCAATCATGGAGGAGTGGCCTAGTGGTTAGGGTGGTGGACATTGGTCCTGAGGAACTGAGTTCGATTCCCACTTCAGGCACAGGCAGCTCCTTGTGACTCTGGGCAAGTCACTTAACCCTCCATTGCCCCATGTAAGCTGCATTGAGCCTGCCATGAGTGGGAAAGCGTGGGGTACAAATGTAACAAAAAAAAAAAATGATCGCAGATTTACGCACTGCAGTGCATTCTTATATTTTAGTAGTTACCATCAACGCAATCTTAAGAAGAATTTATCTCTCTCAATTCCTCAGATTGAGGAGGATTTGCTCCGACTTTGTGGACTTTGAAAAGCAAGCAACCACTTTGTCCAACAGATTCAGGAGTAGAGTCTATCTGGCTAAATCAGTCACACTGGGATACGCCTGGGCAAAGTTAACAGATCGAGACAACCTCACTACATACAAGGACAGACCTACTCCTCATATAGTGGGCACTTTCAGATTCTCACATTTAGCACACCAAATCCAAAAATCCATCCGACGACATTGGCATATCCTCGAGAGACATGAGTGTTTCAGAGACATAAGAATAGCCATAATGGGTCAGACCAGTGGTCCATCTAGCCCAGTGGCCAATCTAGGTCATAAGTACCTGGCAAATTAGTTATTGCCTACTCAAGAGAAGAACTTGAAAAAGAAGGTGGTGCCCTCTGCATAGCCCTTTACTCCTTTGACATTTGAGCCAAGCCCCACTTTTGGACATAGGAAGTGCGGTTCCTGCAGCATATGCAGACATGCTCTAGAAATAGATAGCTTTGTGCATCCTCACACAAAGAAGACATTTATACTACGTTGTCATGAAACACGTAGCCACCTGCCTGGGGTTACCCTGCGTCCACTAGAGGGTCTGTCCCCAGCACAGTTCAGGTCTGTCTGCACCTGCCTCTTGTGCTCTACACTATCACCCTTCTACTACCGACTGGGTCACAACCGCTGCTGGGCGACTCTCCCATGCTCAAATTATCCCAAGTGATTTCTAGGTTACTGGGGCCACACTCCCAGTGGTCCCACGGTTCCCAGAAAGCACTCTCAGACTCAACACACAAACCACCAGGATTCTTTATCATTCTAGAAGGGAAAATGAACAAACAATTGTGTTTATTCTCGGAACAGTGGACAAAAATATGCAATTGGCAAACAGGTAACTGAAATATGGATCAATTGTAACACTAAAGATCTATATACTGTCCAAACAGTACCTGGGAAGATCAGGACATATAATTCACTGAGCCTCAGCCTCTTTCTTCCTGGCTAAGACTGAACGCAAGATCAGTACACTCTAAATAGTGGTGGGCTGGAAATTTTTTAACAGGCTCTTTCTCCGGGCATAGCCAGCTGTACAATGTGGGGGAGGGGGGCCGAGGTGGATTGGAGGGCAGCAAACTCCTCACTCTCCCCTTTGTCCCCCATGCAGGCGTACTAGGCATACCTTTGCTGGCAGGGATGCCGACTATCTCTCTTTTGACCTAGGCACAGAAAAAAAAAAGATTTAAATGCTCCCAGGTTTCAACATAATTCATGTTTAATGTGGGATATCAAACATATAAAATGCGAGTGACCGTACTCACTCGCAAATGCGCAGTAGAGACTTCCCTTTCTGTCCCGCCCCTGCGTCAATATGTGATGACGAGGGCGGGACAGAGAGGGAACCGCTCCCCCCCCCCCCCCGGGGTCGCCGCTACCGCTCCCTCCACCCGGAGTCGCCGCCGCCACCCCCCCTTCACCCAGCCCGGGCCCTCTCTTCGCTATTGAACTTACGTCGCCGAAAACGCAGCAGGGCAGATCAGCTGAGCTCCCGTCGGCCTTCCTTCCCTGCCTGTGTCTCACCCTCGCCGACGTTACGTCACACGAGGGCGGGACACAGACAGAGAAGGAAGGCTGATGGCAGCTCAGCTGATCTGCCCTGCTGCGTTTTCGGCGATGTAAGTTCAATAGCAAAGAGAGGGCCCGGGCCGGGTGGAGGGGGGACAGCGGCGACTCCGGGGGGGGGAGGGGCAGCGGCGACCTGGGGAGGGCAGGAGAAATGGATATGGGAGGTATCAGAAGGAGGGGGGCCTTGGAGCTGGGAGGGAGGGATGGAGGGGTGCCTTGGAACTGGGAGGGAGGGACGGAGGGGGGCCTTGGAGCTGGGAGGGAGGGACAGAAGGTGGTCCTCGAGCTGGCTGGGAGGGAGGGACGGACGGAGGGGGGCCCTTGGAGTTGGGAGGGCATGGGGCCTTGGAACTGGGAGGGCAGGCAGGGGGCCTTGGAGCTGGGGAGGGACGGAGGGGGGGCCCTTGGAGCTGGGATGGGGTGAAGGAACGGAGGGGGGCCTTTGGAGCTGGTAGGGAATGGGGCCTTGGAACTGGGAGGGAGGGACGGAGGGGGGCCTTGGAGCTGGCAGGGAAGGAGGGAGAGCGGGGGCCTTGCAGCGGCGAGGTGAGGGGGAGGGGGCCCTGGAAAACCCCCATACCAATACTCACCCGTTTTAACGGGCTTAACGGCCAGTAAATATTATAAACAACTTTAAGTAAATAGAAACTCTGGATGTTGAGCATCTGATTCTTATAACATGATGCCTGTTTTAGTGGCTCTTTACCAGGAGAAAACAAATCTCTGCATGAATACAACACATGCTAGAGTTGTCCCTATTACTAGCCCCTCCTCCAAATGACACACTAATGATTTATAACAAATTACTACTCTACCTATGAAAAGCTGGCATATTTGAACATATAAGTGAGATTAAATAAAAGTGCTGGCAACATTAAAGAACGACAACATGGATGCAGCAGCTCAAAGAATTGTTTGCTTTGTTTGGGATGATGGCTGTGCGGGGTACGGGAAAGAGACAAACCTCCGAGGAAACCAGCCTGCGGAGTACCGCAAGGATCACCATTATCACTGATCCTTTTCAACCTCATGATGACCCCACTAGCCAAGTCCTTATCCACTCAAGGCCTTAACCCATTCATATATGCTGATGACGTCACAATATATATCCCCTTCAAACATGACCTAGCAGAAATCACCAATGAAATCAAGCTCGGTTTTAACATCATGGACAAACGCATTCCAATTAAAACTTAACACAGAAAAAACACACTGCCTCATCATCTCATCCCAATACAACACATATAAACCCACACCCTTCCCATCGCAGACAACCTGAAAATTCTCGGAATAATAATCGACCGGAACCTCTCACTAGAGAATCAAGCAAAGTCTACCATAAAGAAAATGTAAAATGTTTCATTCAATGTGGAAACTAAAACGTGTGAAACCATTTTTTCCGAGGGAAACATTCTGCAATTTGATCCCATCAGTGATACTAAGCCATGCCGACTACTGCAATGGAATCTACGCGGGTTGCAAAGAACAAATTATAAAGATACTCCAGACCGCTCAGAGCACAGCAGCCAGACTAATATTTGGAAAAACACGTTATGAAAGCGCTAAACCCCTCCGAGAAAAACTGCACTGGCTCCCAATCAAAGAACGTATTGCTTTCAAAATATGCATCATGGTTCACAAAATCATCTACGGCAAAGCCCCGGGATACATGACAGACCTCATAGACCTGCCAATCAGAAACGCAACAAGATCAGCACGAACATACTTAAATCTTCACTACCCAAGCAGTAAAGATCTCAAGTACAAATCAACTTATGCATCCAGTTTCTCTTACTTAAGCGCACAACTATGGAACGCCTTGCCAAAAATAGTAAAAACAACGTACGACCACCTACATTTCTGGAAAGAACTAAAAACAAACCTGTTCAAGAAGACATACCCCACGGACCCAACATAAAAGACTGACTACCCGCAACACAATAAAACCAAAGATCTTTATGGACATATCCCAACTTCCCGCTTCCTCCTTAAATTCCCTATATACCTACTATTCATAACCCTATTCTACCTATTCTACCATAATAACACCCTCTATTTGTTCATACCGGAACTGGCAAACGCCATTACGGTACTATGTAAGCCACATTGAGCCTGCAAATAGGTGGGAAAATAAGTACATAAGTAATGCCATACTGGGAAAAGACTAAAGGCCCATCAAGCCCAGCATCCTGTCCCCAACAGCGGCCAATCCAGGCCAAGGGCACTTGGCAGCTTCCCAAACGTACAAACATTCTATACATGTTGTTCCTAAAATTGTGGATTTTTCCCAAGTCCATTTAGTAGCGGTCTATGGACTTCTCCTTTAGGAAACCGTCCAAACCCTTTTTAAACTCTGCCAAGCTAACCGCCTTCACCACGTTCTCCGGCACCGAATTCCAGAGTTTAATTACGCATTGGGTGAAGAAACATTTTCTCCTGTTTGTTTTAGTCCTACTACTTTTGGAAAGCGTGAACAGACGCTTCACGTCCACCTGTTCCACTCCACTCATTATTTTATATACCTCTATCATGTCTCCCCTCAGCCTTCTCTTCTCCAAGCTGAAAAGCCCTAGCCTCCTTAGTCTTTCTTCATAGAGAAGTCGGCCCATCCCTGCTATCATTTTCGTCGCCCTTCGCTGCACCTTTTCCAGTTCTATTATATCTTTCTTGAGATGCGGTGACCAGATATAACGGCATTATAACATCCTTACACCTGTTTTCTATACCTTTCCTAATAATACCCAACATTCTATTAGCTTTCCTAGCCGCAGCAGTACACTGAGCAGAAAGTTTCAGTGTATTATCAACGACAACACCCAGATCCCTTTCTTGGTCCGTAACTCCTAACGTGGAACCTTGCATGACGTAGCTATAATTCGGGTTCTTTTTTCCCACATGCCTCACCTTACACTAGCTCACATTAAACGTCATCTGCCATTTAGCCTCCCAGTTTCGTAAGGCCCTTCTGTAATTTTTCACAATCCTGTCGCGAATTAACGACTTTGAATAACTTTGTGTCATCAGCAAATTTAATTACCTCGCTAGTTACTCCCATCTCTAAATCATTTATAAATATATTAAAGAGCAGCGGTCCCAGCACTGACCCCTGAAGAACCCCACTAACTACCCTTCTCCATTGTGAATACTGCCCATTTAACCCCACTCTCTGTTTCCTATCCTTCAACCAGTTTTTAATCCACAGTAGGACATTACCTCCTATCCTATGACCCTCCAATTTCCTCTGTAGCCTTTCATGAAGCACCTTGTCAAACGCCTTCTGAAAATCCAGATACACAATATCAACTGGCTCCCCTTTGTCCACACGTTTGTTTACTCCTTCAAAGGATTGAAGTAAATTGGTCAGGCAAGATTTCCCCACACAAAAGCCGTGCTGACTTGGTCTCAGTAATCCATGTCCTCGGATGTGCTCTGTAATTTTGTTTTTAATAATAGCCTCTACCATTTTCCCCAGCACTGACATCAGATTCACCGGTCTATAATTTCCCGGATCTCCCCTGGAACCTTTTTTAAAAATTGGTGTTACATTGGCCACCCTCCAGTCTTCCGGTACCACGCTCGATTTTAAGGATAAATTGCATATCACTAACAGTAGCTCCGCAAGTTCATTTTTCAGTTCTATCAGTACTCTAGGATGAATACCACCCGTGCAAGGTGATTTGCTACTCTTCAGTTTGCCGAACTGCCCCATTACGTCCTCCAGGTTTACCATGAATTCAGTAAGTTTCTCCGACTCGTTCGCTTGAAATACCATTTCCGACACCGGTATCCCACCCAAATCTTCCTCGGTGAAGACCAAAGCAAAGAATTCATTTAATCTCTCTGCTACGTCTTTGTCTTCCTTGATCACCCCTTTTACCCTACTACTACTACTACTACTTAACATTTCTAGAGCGCTACTAGGGTTACGCAGCGCTGTACAAATTAACAATTAAGGACGGTCCCTGCTCGGAAGAGCTTACAATCTAAAGGACGAAATGTCAAGTTGGGGTAGATAAGTTTTCCTGAGAAGAGGTGTAGTGATTAGATGCCGAAGGCGACATTGAAGAGGTGGGCTTTGAGCATTGATTTGAAGATGGGTAGGGAGGGGGCACGGCGTATGGGCTCAGGGAGTTTGTTCCAGGCATGGGGTGAGGCGAGACAGAAGGGGCGGAGCCTGGAGTTGGAGGTGGTGGAGAAGGGTACTGAAAGGAGGGATTTGTCTTGAGAGCGGAGGTTACGGGTAGGGACGTAAGGGGAGATGAGGGTAGAGAGGTACGGAGGGGCCGCAGATCGAGTGCATTTGTAGGTGAGTAAGAGAAGCTTGAACTGTATGCGGTATTTGATTGGGAGCCAGTGAAGTGACTTGAGGAGAGGGGTGATATGAGTATATCGGTTAAGGCGGAAGATAAGACGTGCGGCAGAGTTCTGGATGGACTGAAGGGGGGAAAGATGGCTACGTGGGAGGCCGGTCAGGAGTAGGTTGCAGTAGTCAAGGCGAGAGGTAATGAGAGAGTGGATGAGAGTTCGGGTGGTGTGCTCGGAGAGGAAGGGGCGAATTTTGCTAATGTTATAGAGGAAGAAGCGACAGGTCTTGGCTATCTGCTGGATGTGCGCAGAAAAGGAGAGGGAGGAGTCGAAGATGACACCGAGGTTGCGGGCAGATGAGACGGGGACGATGAGGGTGTTATCAACTGAGATAGAGAGTGAAGGGAGAGGGGAAGTGGGTTTGGGTGGGAAAACAATAAGTTCAGTCTTAGACATATTCAGTTTTAGGTGGCGGTTGGACATCCAGGCAGCAGTGTCGGATAAGCAGGCCGAGACTTTGGCCTGGGTATCCGCAGTGATTTCTGGTGTGGAGAGATAAAGCTGGGTGTCGTCGGCATAAAGATGATAGTGGAAACCATGAGAAGAGATCAGGGAGCCTAAGGAAGAGGTGTAGATTGAAAAAAGAAGGGGCCCAAGGACAGATCCCTGAGGAACTCCAACAGAGAGCGGGATAGGGGAGGAGGACGAACCATGAGAGTGTACTCTGAAGGTACGATGGGAGAGATAAGAGGAGAACCAGGAGAGGACAGAGCCCTGGAACCCAAGGGAGGACAGTGTGTCAAGAAGTAGGTTGTGATTGACAGTGTCAAAAGCGGCGGAGAGGTCGAGGAGGATGAGGATGGAGTAGTGACCTTTGGATTTGGCGAGGAATAGGTCATTGCAGACTTTAGATAGTGCCGTTTCTGTTGAGTGTAGGGGGCGAAAGCCGGATTGAAGCGGATCGAGGATGGCATGAGAGGAGGGAAAATCAATACAGCGGCTGTGAACGGCGCGTTCAAGTATCTTGGAGAGGAAGGGTAGGAGGGAAATGGGGCGGTAGTTGGAGGGACAGGTAGGGTCAAGTGATGGTTTTTTGAGGAGTGGAGTGAGCACAGCATGCTTGAAGGTGTCCGGGACAGATGCAGTGGAGAGAGAGAGGTTAAGGATATGACAGATGGTGGGGGTGATGGTTGGAGTGATGGTGTTGAGTAGGTTAGTGGGGATGGGGTCAGAGGAACAAGTGGTGGCTTTCGAGGAGGAGAGGAGATGGGCGATTTCCTCTTCGGTGATAGCAGGAAAGGAGGAGAAGGAGGCCTGGGTAGGTTGGATGAGAGAGTGAGATATAGGCTGAAGAGGGGGAGAGGGAGTAGTGGTGAATTCGAGGTTGATCTTCTGGACCTTGTCACGGAAGTAGTGGGCCAGAGATTGAGGAGAGAGTGAGGGGGGGGGGGGGGTGGGAGCAGAGGGCACTTTGAGGAGGGAGTTGAGGGTGGCGAATAGACGACGAGGGTTAGAGCTGAGGGAATTGGTCAATTGGATAGGGAGGATTGGAAGGAGGATAGCATGAATTTGAAGTGAGTGAAGTCAGTAAGGGTGCGAGATTTCCTCCAGAGACGTTCAGCCGAACGGGCACAGGAGCGAAGGTATCGGGTGCAAGGGGTCAGCCAGGGCTGGGGATTGGTACGTCTTGTGGGCCGGGAGGTGGACGGTGCAAGGGTGTCTAGAGCAGAGGAAAGAGTGGCATTGTAAGTGGTTATCCAGCGGCCCAACCGATTCTTTTGCCGGCTTCCTGCTTTTAATATACAGAATAAAGTTTTTACTATGTTTTTTTGCCTCTACTGCTATCTTTTTTTCGTAATCCCTCTTGGCCTTCTTTATCTGCGCCTTGCATTTGCTTTGACACTCCTTATGCTGCTTCTTGTTATTTTCAGATGGTTCCTTCTTTCATTTTCTGAAGGCGTTTCTTTTAGCCCTAATAGCTTCCTTCACCTCACTTTTTAACCACGCCGGCTGTCTTTTGGACTTCCGTCTTTCTTTTCTAATTCACGGAATATGTTTGGCCTGGGCCTCCAGGATGGTATTCTTGAATAGCATCCATGCCTGTTGTACAGTTTTTACCCTCTCAGTTGCCCCTCTAAGTTTTTTCTTAACCGTTCTTCTCATTTTTTCATAGTCTCCTTTTTTTAAAGTTAAACGCTAACGTAGTTACTTCAAGGTTGATATCAAAACTGATCATATTATGATCACTGTTATCAAGCAGCCCCAGTACCATAACGTTCCCCACCAGATCATGTACTCCACTAAGGACCAAGTCTAGAGTTTTTCCTTCTCTCGTCTGCTCCTGCACCAGCTGCTCCATAAAGCTGTCCTTGATTTCATCAAGGAATTGTACCTCTCTAGCGTGTCCAGATGTCACATTTGCCCAGACTATATTTGGGTAATTGAAGTCACCCATTATTATTGCATTGCCCCTGATTCCTTTTATCATTCTGCGTCCTCCTGCTCATCCTGGCGAGGTGGACGGTAGTACACTCCTATCACCGTTTTTTTCCCTTTTCTACATGGAATTTCAACCCACAATGATTCAAAGGTGTGATTTGTGTCCTGCTGAATTTGTAATCTATCTGAGTCAAGGCTCTCCTTAATATACAATGCTACCCCTCCACCAGTCCGATCCACCCTATCACTACGATATACTTTGTACCCCAGTATGACAATGTCCCACTGGTTATCCTCCTTCCACCACGTCTCAGTAATGCCTATTATATCCAATTTTTCATTTAGTGCAATATATTCCAACTCCCCCATGTTATTTCAGACTCCTAGCATTTGCATATAGACATTTCAGAGTATGTTTCTTGTTCCTATTTGCATGATGCTTAGTGCTTGATACTATTGATTTCCCATCTTTTGTCTGATCTTTAGTTGTATTTAAAGGCACCTGGCCTACCACGGTCTGTTGTGCAACCTCACTATCCAGAAACCCTACCTTCCCTGTATGTGAGGTATCCTTGCAAGATACCTTATCCCGAAACCATGCGCTGTTGTGTGACTGTCGGCCTTTCCCCCATTTCTAGTTGAAAAGCTGCTCTTATCTCTTTTTTGAATGCTAACGCCAGCAGCCTGGTCCCACTCTGGTTAAGAATGGAGCCCATCGTTTCGGAATAGGCCCCCCCCCCCTTCCCCAGAATGTTGCCCAGCTGCTAACAAATCTAAAACCCTCCTCCCTGCACCATCGTCTCATCCACGCATTGAAACTCTGGAGCTCTGCCTGCCTCTTGGGCCCTGCGCATGGAATGGGTAGTATTTCAGAAAATGCCACCCTGGAGGATCTGGATTTGAGCTTTCTTCCTAAAAGCCTAAATTTGGCTTCCAGAATCTCTCTCCCACATTTTCCTACGTCATTGGTACTCACATGTACCAAGTCAGCCGGCTCTTCCCCAGCACTATCTAAAATCCTATCTAGGTGCCGCGTGAGGTCCGCCACCTTCGCACCAGGCAGGCAAGTCACCAGGCGATCCTCCCGTCCACCAGTCACCCAGCTATCTACATTCCTAATGATTGAATCGCCAAGTATGACAGCTGTTCTAACCTTTTCCTCCCAGTCAGCCATTGGAGATTTATCCTCGGTGCGAGAGGATAGTACATCTTCTGGTGGGTAGGTCCTGGCTACAGGAGTACTTCCTACTTCACCTTCTGGGATACAAATGTTACAAATAAAATAAAAATAATGTGTCTTCTGTTCTCAGTCTAACCTCTTTGAGCTGCAGCCCTGCATGCACTGTTGCCGGCTTCCTTTCTCCTCCCGGGCCGGTACTTTGGCGGCCTGAAGAAAGAACCATGAGCAGCGATCCTCATGCTTGTGGAAGGCAAAACAAAAAACAGCATAAAACTGTGCGTGGGGCCATAGCCCTGTGTGCGCTACTGCCGGCTTCCTTCCTTCCTCTCTTCCCTCAGGATGCAACTTCTCAGGAGGAAGGGAGCCGGCAGTGGCGTACGCAGGGCTACGGTCCCGCGCACGGTTTCATGCTGTTTTTTGTTTTGCTGCAAGAATCGGACTCTTGAGTGAGATGTCCAGCCACAGGTCAGTTGGTGCTGACTGTGCCTGAGCCACCCTATCCCAAAATTTGGGATCCAGTTGTTAAAGTTTAACAACCAGCTCCCAAAATTCTTTAAAAAATAACAAATGGCTCTGGTAAGCCGGCTCCAGCACACCACTGACTCTAAAGGAAATGAGCTCTTAGGCCAATCGGAGCCCAGTCAACAAGATTTGAAAGTATACTGCTGCTTGCTTCCTGCTTGCGTTAAAGAAAAAGAACATTCAGTTCCCTATAACAGCTTTATAGCAAAGAAACACCACTGGTTGGCCAAATTGGAGTAATACACTTCCAGACATAATTAAAATAGGAAAATATACATTTTACAGGCTTAAAACGCACTGTTTCTTCATATGTCATTCCTCTGATTGTGTCAGTTCACAAGTTCTCTATATTATCCAGTGTCCATGTCCCCTGCTTTATGTTGGCAAAACAAAAATGATCATCAAAACATGCATTCTCCAAGGATAAGCAGGCTGCTTGTTCTCACATGTGGGTCGGTGTCCACGGCGGCCCAGGAACGGAGCATTTTCCCCAGCAAAAATCCAAAGAGCTTTGTGGCAGCTTCTGGAGCGTGAGGAACTCACACCGCGAATGTGCGGCCATCTTCCCGCTCACTTGCATCCGTTCCAGCCTCAGTTTTTTTTTTCTGCGGAGGAGTGTGGCTGCGTGTCGGTCTCTCCCTCAGGCCCAGAGAAAGACTTAGGCATTTTTAGCGCTGTTATTTGCACTTTCTTTTAGTTTTCCAGTAAAAACAAAAAACAAACCCTTATCTTCTTATTTTTTTTCCCTTTTTAAGTTTTCTTTAGTTTTCGTTGCGGCCTTCTTAGGCTGCGTGTACGTGGTACTCATTTTTGTGCCCTTCTGTTGGCACAATCGAGCCTTTTGATTTCCCGCTGCGATTTTTCCGCTCATGTCATCGAAGTCTCCCACTGGCTTCAAAAAGTGTGCTCGGTGCCAGTGGTCGATCTCGGGTACTGACCCGCATGCGTGGTGCATCCAGTGCCTTGAGCCCGACCATCGCCCGGACGCTTGTAAGTTGTATCTGAGCTTGAAAAAGCGGACACAGGCGTCGAGAAGAGCTCTTCGGGACCGTCTTTTCGGAGCGCCAACTGATTCCTCGCCATTGACATCGGTACTGAGATCGGGATGGCATCGACATCGGGAGCGCAGGTAATGGCTGTCCGGACATCACCACTAGCTGGGAGTAGTGAGCCGTCGAGTGGGTCTCCTCCTGTCTCGAAGGCTCCTGCTGTGCAGGCCCACCGGGACCAACCGATGTTGGACCTGACCCCGAGGAGGCGTGTGGATTCCACGGCCTCGTCGGTACCGAGGAGTACCGGTGACATGCTTCGAGCGAAGGCGAAGAAGCATCGTCATCGGTCTCCTTCGAGACACGGTACCGGGAGCTCCGGGGCGTTGAGGGATTCGGCACCCGAGAAGCGTCGATGCTGGGAGGAGCGCTCACCCTCCATACAAGAGGTGTCAGTGCGTCGATCTTCGGACAGCCCGGTACCGCCTCCCAGGCCTCCACAGATTCTGATGCTGACTTCTGCACCGACCCCTCAGCCTTCCTCGGTAGCGACTCTAGACGAGTGCATCCAAGCCATTCTTCCAGGCATTCTGGAGGGGCTGCTTCATCAGTCTGCCTCGGTACCGGGGGTGCTTGTGCCCACGGTTTCGTCGATGGAAGTGGCAGCTGGCTTTGTGTCTGTGGTGCGGTCCTCGATGCCGGTACCGCTTGCGGCATCGGCCTCAGCTGCCACCCAGGTCGACTCCCGGTCGACGTCGTTGGAGAGAGCTTCATCGCCGCCGGCACAGGAGTCGACTTCTCGGCATCGCCATCGAGGACGGGGTTCCTTGGAGTCAAGATGGGCCCGGTTTCGGACTGCAGTTAGAGAACTCTTGTCCGATACCGAGGAGGATGCCTCGTGGGATGAAGAGGAAGATCCCAGGTATTTCTCTTCTGAGGAGCCTTGTGGTCTTCCTTCTAATCCTACTCCTTCACCAGAAAGAAAGCTTTCTCCCCCGGAGAGCCTTTCTTTCTCTTCATTTGTCCGGGAAATGTCTGTGGCTGTTCCCTTCCCTGTGGTATCTGAGGATGAGCCCATTACTGAGATGCTCGAGGTCCTTGACTATCCTTCGCCACTTAAGGAGTCATCCACTGTCCCTTTTCATAATGTCCTTAAGCAAACATTGCTTAGGAACTGGATGAAGCCACTAAATAATCCCACCATTCCCAAAAAATCCGAGTCCCAATATCGGATTTACAGAGAACCTGAGTTGATGAGGTCGCAGTTACCTCACGACTCTATGGTTGTGGATTCTGCTCTCAAGAGAGCCAGGAGTTTTAGAGATTTTGCCTCGGCGCCCGTGGGACGAGAATCTAGAACCCTGGACTCTTTTGGGAGGAAGGCCTATCAGTCCTCCATGCTCGTGTCCAAGATTCAGTTGTACCAGCTCTACACGAGCATCCACATGTGGAACAATGTGAAGCAACTGGCGGACTTGGTGGACAAGCTCCCTTCGGAGCACGCCAGGCCTTTTCAGAAGGTGGTCAGGCAGCTGAAGGCGTGTCGTAAATTCCTGTCCAGGGGTGCCTACGACTCTTTTGATGTTGCATCCAGATCCGCTGCTCAAGGTATAGTGATGCACAGATTGTTATGGCTGCGTGCCTCTGACCTGGACAATAGAGGCCAGCAGTGGCTTGCGGATGTTCCTTGCCGGGGGGATAATATTTTTGGCGAGAAAGTTGAGCAGGTGGTCGAGCAGCTCCATCAGCGGGAAACCGCCCTCGACAAACTCTCCCACCAGGCATCTTCAGCATCTACCTCATCAGGTGGACATTTTTTCATGGGAAGGAGGAATGCTCCCTATGCTTACAATAAGCGTAGGTACAATCCACCTTCCCGACAGCCTTCTCAGGCTCAGTCCCAGCGCGCTCGTTCTCATCAACAACGTGCGCCTAGACAGGCCCCTGGAGCCTCCCATCAAAAGCAAGGGACGGGTTTTTGACTGGCTCCAGTTGAGCATAGCCGCTATAAAAGTGTCTGTGCCGGACGATCTGCTGGTCGGAGGGAGGCTAAAATTTTTTCACCAAAGTTGGCCTCTCATAACCTCTTTCCGGTGGGTTCTTCATATAGTCTGGCTAGGGTACTCCCTCAATTTGATCTCCCAACTTCCAAATTGCCCACCAGGAGCTCAGTCCTTCAGCTTCCAGCACAGGCAGGTATTTGCAGAGGAACTCTCCGCCCTTCTCAGCGCCAATGCGGTCGAGCCCGTTCCACCAGGGCAAGAAGGGCTGGGATTCTATTCCAGGTATTTCCTTGTGCAAAAGAAAACAGGGGATGCGTCCCATCCTAGACCTAAGGGCCCTGAACAAGTGCCTGGTCCGAGAAAAGTTCAGGATGGATTCCCTGGGCACCCTTCTTCCCATGATTCAGAAAAATGATTGGCTATGCTCTCTGGACTTGAAGGATGCTTATACACGCATCCCGATACTTCCAGCTCACAGGAAGCATCTTCGATTTTGTCTGGGAACACAGCACTTCCAGTATTGTGTGCTGCCCTTTGGGCTCGCGTCTGCGCCCAGGGTCTTTACAAAATGCCTGGCAGTAGTTGCTGCGTCGCTATGCAGACTGGGAGTGCATGTGTTCCCTTATCTCGACAATTAGCTAGTGAAGAACACCTCAGAGGCAGGAGCTCTACAGTCCATGCAGATGACTATTCAACTGCTGCAGCTACTCGGGTTTGTTATAAATATACAAGAAACCCACAGACAGATGCAGCTACCTCCACAGCTCCAGCTTCCATCCTTCACATACAAAAAGATCCATCATTTACAGCCAAGCCACAAGATACCACCGTATCTGCTCTGACCCAGGGGACAGAGACAGACACCTTAAAAGCCTGACTGAATCCTTCAAACAGAAAGGCTACAACCCCAAAATAATCTCCAAGAATATTGCCTCCTCCCTCAAAACACCCAGGGAGAATCTGCTACAGTACAAAAAGAAAAAATCCACAGACAGAATCCCGCTTGTAGTGACATACAATCCAGAGCTGGAAAAACTGAGGAAAATCATAAGAGATCTACAACCTATACTCCAGGAGGATGAATTACTGAAAGAGATATTCCCATCCCCACCAGTACTGGCCTTCTGACAGCCACCCAATTTAAAACACAAGCTAATCAGAAGTAAACTTCCATCACAGACTGAAAAGGAACAGAAGGGCACACTTCCCTGTAATTTATCCAGTTGCAAACTATGCCAAAATATTTCACAGGACCCCAAAGTCATCCACAAAGGAAAGATATTCAACATAAAGGGATCTTTCACTTGCTCATCTTCCAATGTGGTATATATCATTCAGTGTAAAAAATGTAATGAAGGATGCTATATTGGAGAAACAGGCCAGATGCTTAAGACAAGATGCAATTTACATAGGCATCATATGAACAATACTGGTGCCAGCAGGGTTCCCACGCCTGTTGGTCAACATTTTACAGGACCAGGACACTGTACCAGTGACTTCACAGTGAGAATCCTGAAAGGTAACTTTAAAACCATACAAGAACGTAAGACCTTTGAAGTCAGAATGATTGAATATTTTAACACCCAACAGAAAGGACTTAACAAGGATCTGGGGTTCCTAGCCCATTATAAACCATAAAGCAGTATGTCTCTGTTGATCACCCTCCCCTCACCTATCCACACCCATCCTGTTAGAATATCAATGATATGCTTTGATGTCCCCATGCATACTTCCTACCCACCCCCCTCCTCCCACCCTGTCAGACAGTCATAGTAATGCTTGAATGTTTTCACTTATATACACTGTCAGCTAGCACATTTGCTTATTTCCGATCTGAGGAAGAAGGGCAACCTTCGAAAGCTAATCAAGAAATGTATTAAGTTATGTCCAATAAAAAAGGTATTATCTTATTTTCTTTTCCATGTTTTATTTTGTTTGATTTCTATTGATAACCTTAAGAGTGGACTAACACGGCTACCACACTCCTCTACTTATAAATTACCCAAAGTCCCATCTTCTTCCAGTTCAAAAACTAGAATTCATAGGAGCTCTGCTGGATTCACAGACTGCTCGCGCCTATCTTCCTGAGGCGAGGGCAGACAATCTTCTGTCCCTAGTTTCTTTGGCCAGAGCGTCTCAGCAGATCACAGTTCGGCAGATGTTGAGACTTTTCGGCCACATGGCCTCCACAGTCCATGTGACGCCCATGGCCTGCCTGCACATGAGATCTGCTCAATGGACCCTAGCTTCCCAGTGGTATCAAGCTGCAGGGAATCTAGAGGATGTGATCCAGCTGTCCTCCGAATTTCACAATTCCCTTCGGTGGTGGACAATTTGATCCAATTTGACCTTGGGACGTCCCTTTCAAATTCCTCAGCCTCTAAAAGTGCTGACAACGGATGCATCTCTCCTGGGGTGGGGAGCGCATGTAGATTCCTCCAGGAATCCGGTCTTCAGATCAATCTCCTGGAGTTGCAATCTCTAAAGACTTTCAGAGATCGCCTGTCCAATCAAATTATTCAAATTCAGACAGACAATCAGGTTGCTATGTACTACATCAACAAGCAGGGGGGCACCGGATCTCGCGCCCTGTGTTGGGAAGCGTCCAGATGTGGCTTTGGGCTCGCCGTTTTGGAATGTATGTCCAGGCCACATATCTGGCAGGCATAAACAACAGTCTGGCCGACAGGTTGAGCAGGATCATGCAACCTCACGAGTGGTCACTCAATTCGCTCATAGTGCGCAAGATCTTCCAAGAGTGGGCACCCCCTTGGTGGATCTTTTCGCCACTCAGATCAATCGCAAGGTCCCTCAGTTCTGTTCCAGACTTCAGGCCCACGACAGGCTTGAGTCTCAGCAAAGTCTTCCCCACCAGAGGTATGGGAGGATGCGCATACAGAAGGCCGTTCCCCCAATGCCGCCGAAAGCCCCATCCGCTTAATTCTACATTGCAATCTTTTCCCCTTCCTATTGCCCCAACCTAGTAAACACCACTTGGGGTCACAGGGGAACAATACTCCCAATGCCTTAGTGAGTAAGCCTGCCACCTCTCCCCAAAATACCTGTAGTAATGTGCATTCCCACCATATATGGTAGTATGTGCCCGTTGCCTTTCACATCTCCAGCATTTGTCGGACGCTTCCGGATACATTGCCTTTAATCTATCTGGGGTATAATACCATCGACTTAAAATCTTATATGCGTTCTCCTTTATTAGCACGCATACTGATGCCTTTTTAACCTCCATGCACACTCTCTTCCAATCAGAGATACTAAGTTCTGTGCCTAAGTCCCGTTCCCATGCTATCATGAAAGGAAGCTTAACCAACTCTACCCCTCTAAGATGTCTGTACAACCTAGAAATCCCTTTCCCTCCAACATCTACCAACCCCCATAGATTCTCAAATTTCTCCCCTTCTTTTTTTTTTTTTTTGAAATATTTTTATTAGTAAGAGAAACGTACAAACATCCGAAAGTTCTCCATATAGCAATAATACAAAATATCGTTCAAGTGATTTACATTTGAAAATAATAATAATGTAATACACCGCAACACAGTAATGGCACAAACAAATGACATGTGCTATCTAACCGTTGTGTGCACATTCCTCTCTATTATCAGCTTTTCTTCCCCCCACCCATCCATGCCCTCCCTCCCTCCCCTACAGAACCAAGACCTAAGTACCTGAGGTACAGATCGTTCCTGTCTTTAAAATTGGTTATACCGATTGAATTATACTGTTATACAGTTATACCATTGAACATTTCTACCATTAAACATTAAACACTGGAGGCTTTCCCAGGAGGCAGCTGTGTCAGTTTCACAAAGCTGCTTCTCCAAAGAGAACGGCCCGGTGGAGGCCTACCCCATGGGAATTCAAACTGACCTCCCCCTTCCCAACCTGCCATTTGCTTCATGCTACTATGCCACTGAGTAAGGGGAGGAGGGATTTTATTCACCCAATGTTGTAGGATAACTTTTTTCGCTAGGATCAGCGCCAGTAAAACAAAACGGCACTGATACAGGTTCAGTCCCTGTGCAGCCAAGTCTGAATCCAAGCCCAGTAATAGGACTCTATAATTCCATTCTATGGGCTGTTCTAGCACATCGTCCAGATGCCTCAACACACCGTTCCAGAACGTCTACAGTGCTGAACATTCTAGAAATTGATGTGCCAGGGTACCTTTGTGATTTACACATCTATTACAGTCGTCTGATGCCCATAGTCCCATGGCCTTACCCCTACTCCTAGTAAGATACACCCGGTGCAGGATCTTCAATTGAATTTCGTGACAACTCACATTAGGGGTTACCTTGTAGGCTAATTCAAAGCATCTCTTAATCTCCCTTTCCGACATCGCACTGCCCACCCCTGAGCTCCACTTGGTGGCTAACGTGTCCACATAGTTGGTTGGCCTCCATGTTTTACCCACTTGGTACCAGACTGAGAGCTTATTGCGTTCCGTGGGCAGTTGCTTGAACACTACATCTAGTGCAGTAAAGGATGGGAGTCTATTATTCTTCTTTTTCAAGGATAACACATAATGCCTGATTTGTAAATAAAAAAAAAATAAATGCCTTGGGATATTCCATTTGGCTTGACACTCTGCGAATGATAGTATGTGGGTTCCCCTTTCTACTAGCACCTGCCCTACATATCTACAACCTATCTGATCCCATTCCTTAAAATATCGGGATCCCCTCCCTGCGGGAAAGTCGGGATTATCTAGAAGTTCTATGAATGGAGAGGGACCTGCTGCTTCCCCCACCCTCTGTCGCCACCAATCCCACGCCATGCGTAATGGCATTAAAAGAGGAGAGATCTGAATCTGTGATCTCCTGCCGTGCAGGGTATTGAATACCGACCAAGGGTGGGCTGCGAATTCCCACACCCGTGGCGGTGCATATTTATAGCAACCCGTGTGTATTTCGTGAATCCATCTAAGGAGCGATGCAACATTATAAAGACGAAGATCCGGTAAGTTGACTCCCCCTTCATTTCGACCCCGGACCAGCTTACCATAACCTATCCTAGCCCTCCGCCCCCCCAAATGAATGAAGTTATAGCTCCCCGATATACCCTCTCATCTTTGCTGTGAACCCATATTGGCAACATCTGTAGGCAGAACAGGATCTTAGGGACAAGTACCATTTTGACAAGTGCCACTCGTCCCAAGAGTGATACTGGTAGGTCTTTCCATTGATGGCACAATTTTCTTATCCCGTCCAACTTCTCAGCTACATTCTTTTTATACATGACCTTGAAATCTATGTGTAGATAGACTCCCAAGTATTTCATCGGCCCCTTTGCCCAAGTCAACGGAAAGTCTGGACAGCTTTGGCACTTACAAATTTTTGGATAGCGCCATAGCCTCTGATTTGTCAAAATTGATCCTGAGACCGGAGAAAGAGCCAAACCGTTGGATCATGTCTATGAGGGTGGGGTTACTGGTCGCCTCCCCTAAAAAAATTAACATATCATCCGCAAAAAGATGTATTTTATATTCATCCTTCCCTATCCGAATTCCTGTTAGTTCTTGGGACTGTCGAATTTTACTCGCTAGGGTTTCCAAGGCCAGTACAAATAACATTGGGGATAAAGGGCATCCCTGGCGTGTGCCTCGGAGCAGTGGGAACAACTGCGACAAGGCGTTGTTTATCAAGATCTGTGCCGTCGGATTCCTGTATAGCGCTCGCGTCCCCCGCAAAAATTCCCCGTAGATGCCAAATTGGGGAAGCACCCAGAAAAGATAGTCCCACAGTATCTTATCAAACGCTTTTTCTGCGTCTAGGCTGACAATAATATTATCTCCCGGCTTGCCTCCCTTAGCCTGCAAAGCACTGAGCACTCTGAGGATATTTGTGGACGCATATCTCCCCGGCACGAATCCCGATTGGTCTCCATGCACCAAATAGGGAAGCACCTTCCCCAACCGAGCGGCCATGATGCTGGCTAACAGTTTAATATCTTGGTTTAGTAAAGATATGGGACGATAAGATCCCAGCGCCTCTTTATCGCGCCCCGGCTTCGGCAGCACTATGATGGTGGCGTGTGTCAAAGTCCCCGTGGATTGCCCTTCCGTGCACAATGCCTCACATAGATCACTGAATGGCCCTGCTATCTTTCCTCCTAAAATCTTGTAAAATTCTGGCCCTATCCCGTCAGGTCCCGGCGCTTTGGCTAGTTTAAGCTTTTTAATGGCTGCTTGAATTTCCTCACCCGAGACTCTCTCATTCAACGCGTCTCTTTGATCTTGAGAAAGTGTCGGGAGCTGAAGATTCTGGAAAAAGGCCTCCCTTTTAATCTCATCACAAGTCCCCTTATCGTACAATGATTTATAAAAATCCACAAACGCTGCCTGTATTCCTCCCTTTCTAGTTTTTGTCCCCCTCTATTTTTAATACTAGTGATAAAATGCTTTGCAGCTCTGCTACGTACCAGGGTTGCTAATAAGCTCCCCGTTTTATTGCCCCACCTATGTAATTTATATTTGTATAGCTGGATATCCCGCACTGCCCTTTTGTTTAACGTCTCGTTGATCAGGTCTTTTGTTTCCTTAAAAATGTCCTTTGGCCTTTCATCTCCTCTCATCATCGCTGCCCTAGCGTTCTGCAGTGCTGTAAGCTGGTCAAGGAGCACCCCCTCTCTTATCTTCCTAGTCCTAGCGGTATATTCAATGATTTTGCCCCTCAGTACAGTCTTCCCTGCCTCCCATAGTGCGACCGGATCATTCACAGAGTTCTTGTTATCCTCTAGAAAAAAACTGCCATTCCCGTTGCAGATAGTCTCTAAATTCTTGCTCCTGGTACAGTGTGGGGTTCATTCGCCAGCCCGCTTTGCTCCTAGCCCCACCCATGGCAACATCCACCCACACCAGACTGTGGTCCGATACCACGGCTATTTCAATCCCTGCCGCCTTGCTCACAGAGAAAAGGCCCTGTGATAATAAGATACAATCCAACCTTGCCTGACACCCGTGAACAGTGGAAAGGAAAGTATAGTCTCTCTCGTCCGGGTGTAACACCCTCCACACATCCACAAGTCCCAGGTCCCTCTGTAGCAGCCCTACGCCTCTGTCTTCTGCATCCTTAGGTCTCATCTTTGGTGGATTACAGTCAACTAGAGGATCTGCTGTTATGTTAAAGTCCTCTCCCACGATCAGTTTATACTCTTGTAGTGGAACCAGGGCTGCTATTAGTTTGAGAGAGAATTTTTGGGAGTAGATGTTAGGGGCATACACTGAGCATAAAGCCACCTTTGACCCACACAGTATACCCATCCATATCACAAAGCGACCCTCAGGATCCTGTACCGTCTTGTGGCACGTATAGTCTAAGCTTTTACTTAAGAGAATGGCCACTCCCCTCTGCCGATTGTTAAAGGACGAGTAAACCAGTTCCCCCACCCAGCCTTGTTTCAATTTCAGATGCTCTGTGGCTGACAAATGAGTTTCCTGCACCAAGAGAACCCCCACTTTTAGTTGTTTACTATATTGCAAGATCTTTTTGCGTTTAATGGGTGAGTGTATTCCATCTGCATTTAGAGAAGCTATACGAATGCTACCCATTTCCCCACACTAGTGTTTTTCTAATACAGTGTGTTCTACCTTTGGTACCCTTCCAGAGTAGCATCCCAGCTATGCCACCCTGCAAAGTTAGTCCCCAGTGTATATCTTGTACCTCCCTTGTCCTCTGACCTCCAAAGTGAAAGCTCTGACTCCACTGCCGCATATCCCTGCCCTTTCTCCCAGGTCTCAGTCCTATTTGCCTAATTCCCCTCTCCCCATTCCCTCGCCCCTCCCATCCCGCCCCCCCGTCCCCTCGTCCCCTCTCCTCTCCCCCCCTTTCCTATGTCCCCATTCAGCCTCTCTTCTCAACCCCAGACTCACATATGCATCCGCTCTTCGAGACATCTCATCCTGTTCCCACCCATCATGCATCCACCTCCTCACGTCCTCACTCGTCTTCCCTTTGTATCCTGTGATTGAGATTTGAACCCCCTCAACCATTCCCAACTGAAATATGCATCAACTCCCCACCCCCACCCGCTCCCCCCATATCTACATTTGTTGATTTGGAAAAGTAATTTGCATACCAACATTTCAACTTTGAGACCATAGCCCATTCCCATCTTAACTGAACTGCAAACAGAACCCAAAAAACATAACAGTAAATAATACGGTACCTAGTACGGATGTAGCATTGCAGCAATTTAAACCTCATTTTATGCTTACTGCCTGTATCGGATCAACTTTGTCATTCATATATTTCGCCTAGCCGCTCTAAGGCCAAAATGCTATTAGTTCCTGGCGGTTAGGCTTAACTTACGATCCCCTTCAGGACTCTATCGTTGACTGAATGACTGGCAATGTCGGTGATCCCTGGCTCCCAGGCTGCTGAAGCTCCACTCCACGAACGCAAGGTGTATTCGCAAGGTGTCTTAGGCCAGTCTGTCCTCTCAGTGCTCACCACTCTGCTAAAGCACTGATCCAGTCATCTTCTGAGTCTTCTTTGCGCACATGCCTCCACATCAAATCGTTCGCACTTAGGCCGCTGCTCAATTCAAGGCTTTCCAGGTCCATTGTCTGCTCTGTTGCTCCTCCAGTGAGGTACCTGCTCAAAACAGTTCCTGACTCACTGCGCGCCATCTGCTATCGCCTCCATGCCTTGCCGCGGCGCTCTCGCCACTCTCTCCAGAAACGCTTAGATTTCCTCTACCTTTGTGTAAGTAACAGTGCGGTTGTCGTGAGTAACACGCAATTTGGCCGGGTATTGGAATGCGAACTTGATGCCATGCTCAAATAGTTTCGTACAATATGGCGCCATCAGCTTCCTCTGCTCCATGACCCGGAATGAAAAATCTTGAAATAATAAGATCTTTTTCCCTTTGTACTCCAGATTGCGTTGTCTCTTATATTGTTCCAGAATTTTAGCTTTATCTGCATAATTTAAATATCTGGCAATGACAACCCTCGGGTGATCTATTCCCTCTCTCCGCGTTCCTATGCGATGGATCCTCTCCACCTTACCGGATTCCAGTGCAAGGCCCAGCTGTTGGGGCAGCCATTTTTCTGCCAAGTCCTTTAGTTCCGAATCCAGGGCTGATTCGGGGATACCAACAAATCTGACATTGTTGCGTCTTCCCCTATTCTCTTGGTCTTCCACGCGGTCGAGCAGTGTGCGCATCTGGGATTCCAGGGTGCCGAGGCGCCCCTCTGCCGCCATTGCTTGATCTTCTTGTGCAGAGATGCGCTCCTCTGCTTGCTGTAGTCTGGCCGTGTGGCCTGCTAGGCACTCCTTAATTTCGTCCATGCCGGTGTGCAGTTTGGCTAGTTTGTCGTCCAGCAGCTGTGACATATTTTTCAGGGACATTTGAACTATGTCCTCGTGCTGCGGAGTGAGGCTCTGACCACGTCCCGGCGAGATCGATGAGGCAAACGGGGATTGCGACGCCATTTTATTTTTCGCCACGCTGCTCTTCTCCTTCCCCGATCGCAGCGTCTTTACTGGCATGCCGCTCCGCTCTGGCTCTCTTCTAACCTCACCTCCCGCGCCTCAGCTGTTTCAGTGTTCGCGCTGGTCTGTTTTAGAACTGATTAGCTGTCCAACTCTTGCTCCATGGGGGAAAAATTAGGTGAGGAGCGGGGAGCCGAGCTGCCAGGCTTCCGCTCAGATCTCTTGCATCACGTGACCCCCCAAATTTCTCCCCTTCTAATGGGTTTTCTTTTATCCATTGTTCCTTTATTACATAATGCTTAATCTGGAGATAAGCAAATCAATCTGCCTCTGATAGATCATATTCTGTCTGGAGTTCTTCAAATTTGTTGAGTCCCCCTTCCCCCATTAATTCCCGAAAACGAATCAATCCTTTCTGTGCCCACACCTTAAACACCTTACCCTCTCCACCCGCTGGAAACCCGGGTTCTTGGGTAATCCAGCCATATGTTGACCTTTTCTGAGATTTCCTTAGCTTCCCTTTCAGGCTTCCCCAGAGCTCCAATAACTGCAATACAAAGGGATTTAATGTCATTCTCCTGTAGCTATCCACAGGGATTGAAGCCCATAATAGCCCATCTAATTTTCCTTCTTGTACAAAAATCTGTTCTAGCCTTGTCACTGGGGATAAGTGGAGGAGTGGCCTAGTGGTTAGGGTGGTGGATTTTGGTCCTGGGGAACTGAGGAACTGAGTTCGATTCCCACTTCAGGCACGGGCAGCTCCTTGTGACTCTGGGCAAGTCACTTAACCCTCCATTGCCCCATGTAAGCCGCATTGAGCCTGCCATGAGTGGGAAAGTGCGGGGTACAAATGTAACAAAAATAAAAAAAAATAAAATTGTCTCCTATGTCCCAGGATTATCAACGCAGACTCACATGGCTCCCTGTGGCCCGGCTCAATATGGAGTGGTGGCTCTAGTATGGAGTGATGCCGCTAGCACTTCCCCATTGGTGCCTGGTGGTAATGGATGCCAGCCTGAAGGGCTGGGGAGCACATTGCCAGGGAAGCTATGCCCAGGGTCTGTGGACACCCGAGGAAACGGGGTGGTCCATCAATCGCTTGGAACTGAGAGCGATATTTCAGGCTCTTCTGGCCTTCCACAAGACTGTGGAGGGACTGGCTGTCAGAGTTCTGTCGGACAACACGACAGTAGTGGCTTACATAAATCGACAAGGCGGCACTCAGTGTCGGGCACTGGCGGCAGAGGCCGCTCAGATATGCCACTGGGCCGAGCTACATCTGCAGCTTCTGTCAGCAGCTCACATAGCAGGTCAGAGCAATGTGCAAGCTGATTTTCTAAGCAGGTATCAAATCGACCCTGCGGAGTGGGAACTGGCAAACGAAGTGTTCCTTCAGATCTGTGCCAAATGGGGAACGCCCGTAGCGGATCTTATGGCCTCAAGCACAAATACCAAAGTACCGTCCTTTTTCAGCAGATGGAGAGATCTGCACTCGGCGGGGTTGGATGCCTTGGCTCAACCCTGGCCCCCGGGCCTTCTGTATGTGTTCCTTCCTTGGCCCTTAATAGGGCGGCGACTCCTGCGAATGCGGCTTCATCAAGGAGTGGTAATCCTCATTGCCCTGGATTGGCCCAGGCGGCCATGGTATGCGGACGTCCGGCGGATGCTGGTGGAGGCTCCCCTTCCCTTGCCTCTGGTACCGAACCTGTTGACGCAGGGCCCGGTGACCATGGAGGATCCATGCCGTTTTGGTTTTACGGCATGGCTATTGAGAGGGCGCAATTGAGGGACAAGGGCTATTCTAACAAGTTCATCTCCACTCTTTTGCAGGCCCACAAGCGTTCCACTTCCGTTGCCTATGCTCGGATCTGGCACAAGTTTGAGGCTTGGTGTGTTTCTAAAGTGATCTCGTCTATGCGGGCTTCTGTCTCACTGATTCTTGACTTTTTGCAGGATGGTTTACAAAAAAGCTTGGCCTACAATTCCCTGCGTTTTCAAGTGGCAGCCTTGGCATGTTTTGGGGGGAAGGTCGCTGGCCTCTCCTTGGCTGCGCACCCAGACATTGCACGGTTTCTTAGAGGGGTGCTGCGGCTCTGTCCTCCCGTGGGGGCTCCTTGTCCGGCTTGGAACCTGGGGCTAGTATTAAAGACTCTTCAGTGTTCGCCCTTCGAGCCGCTGAGGCGAGCTTCAGAGAAGGATGTGACACTCAAGACAGTCTTTTTGGTGGCCATTACATCGGCGAGACGGGTGTCTGAGCTCCAGGCGCTGTCCTGTCGAGACCCATTTCTGCAATTCTCAGGGTCAGGAGTAACGGTACGTACAGTGCCTTCCTTCCTGCCTAAGGTGGTTACAGCGTTTCACCTAACCCAGCCTATTTATCTGCCCTCCTTTACTATGGAGGAGGTTCTGGAATCCTTTGGGCACTTGCACCTTCAGGATGTGCGCAGGGCTCTGTTGCAGTATCTGCAGATGTCTAATGTTTTCAGGACCTCTGATCACCTTTTTGTATTGTTGTCAGGTCCTCGCAGAAGGTCTCCAGCATCTAGAGCCACTATAGCTCGTTGGCTTAAGGAACCTATTTTTTCTGCATATCTGCTATCTGGCCGGCCTCCACTGGATGCCTTTAAAGCATATTCCACAAGAGCGATTTCTTCCTCTTTGGCTGAGACGGGAGCACTCTCTCTTCAAGAGATAAGTAGTGCTGCTACTTGGGCTTCTAAGCTCTCTTTTGCCCGTCATTACAAGCTAGATGTGGATGCGCATTTTGGAGCACAAGTGCTTGCGCGTGGTGTGGCTTGTTCCCGCCCTATCTAGGGATTGCTTTGATACATCCCATTTGTAATGGACTCATCTGCTGCTGATGACAAGGAAGGGAAAATTAGGTTTCCTTTAGTCACAGCAGATGAATCCATGATCCCTCCCTGATTGACTCTGTTTTGTGTTCAGTTTTTCCTGCAGACATGTTCCTTCATTGGGAGAAGTTGGAAAACAGTCTTCAGGATTTCTGTTTACTGTTCTGTTACAGGAGGTTGAGTTCGTCTCTCCTTTGTGTTATTGCTCCTGTTCTGGGGCGTTCGTTCGCTGTGAGGAAAGTTCATGTTATGCTACTTTGCGGTTTAACACTGCTTTGGAAGCTTCAAAATACTGAGAGGCAGATGGAGCTAGCCGTCCTAGAGGCACTATGGTTTTCAGTGTTCTCTATCTCCCCCTGCTGGTAGGTGGACACAACCGATTCGTAATGGATTCATCTGCTGTGACTAAAGGAAAGAAAATTACCAAGGTAAGAACCTAATTTTCCCTTTGAAAACATTTTTGTTTCAACAAGCCTTTGGAGGTTAGCCTAAGGATCACATAGAATGAATGAAATAATATCAGTATAATATATTGAACAGGGAAATCTCGGAGTTGGAGTATTATATTTACTGTTACATGAGTACAGATTATGCATGTAAGTTTTTTTTTTTATTATATTTTACTATGTATGTTTTGTGTACTTCAGGATTGTGTGGGTAATAAATATTTTAAATAAAATAAATACCTTTGACTATATTCTCCCATCTCGACCTGAGGACCTACTATAGAACAACACTGAATTGCAGTGGTTAGTTTCGCTGCCAAGAGCATGTTAAGAACAAATTGATGCCTTTGAAGAAGGTCAAAGAGAATTTGTTCTTAACATGCACTTGGCAGCGAAACTAACCACTGCAATTCAATTTGATAATTCTCCCATACCCAACAAACATAACTGGGGTCCTCAATTTAAGTCCTTGGGCACCTGATGAACAATATATTTGAACTGCTTTCCAAAATTGTTGTACCACCCCACATGACTGCCACATGTGATTAAAGGAACCAGGAAACCCACACCCCGACCAGCAGTCTTCTGACAGCCATTTACCATGAGAAATAATTGCAACAGGCTTGCATAGATCTTATTCACCATAAGATATTGTAGCTGCCTGTATTTGGTTACCCATGAGCATTTATAAATGTAAGTGTACACCCACCCCCCCCAGTCCTGCTCTGTTAAAGGGGAGGACATCAAAGTGTCCCATTGTAAGTCATGACCCTTCAGATTTTGCTTCCCCCTCCTGTAGTCATTGATATGGCTTGTATCGTAGTTTATAATTATCAAGGAACAGTAGGTTTTTTTTCCAGGGGCTTAGTGAGCTGAGTTAGCTGCCTCATAGACTCGAATCACTAAATACTGTAATTGAAAATACACAAAAAATGGGACCAAATCCCCCCCCCCCCCCCCCCCCCCCCCCCCCCCCCCCCCCCAACTGCTCTAACCTTTTTTTTTTTTTTAAATAACTACCCCATTTTAAAAAAAAATCAAGTGTCTGAACTCATCCATCCCCTCCTCCGTAATTCCTGCCTCAAAATCTTACATTCCATCTGTGAGAAGAGGAAAAAGAATCCCATATTTTACTCTTGGGAAGCACAATACCAATCAATCCAGACCTTCTTTTTTTTTTTTTTCTTTTGTAGTTCCCATGACAAAAGCCCCAAATATGGATGCGATCTGTCAAAATCATCCTGCCTCAAAAATAGACCATGATTCAATGCAAGCTTTTTCAACATCTTACCCACTCAATGTCCCGCCTGTCATCATAATGGTACTTTACGGCTCTCAGTCCTGCTGCTCTATAAAATGTCTTTAAAATAGGCAGATTAACCCCCTTCTGCCTGACTCTGTGCTACCTGGTGCTGAATAGTATGTGCTCTTCCTGTGCCACAAATCTCCCTATGCTGTGCAGCTATCTCTCTATATAAAACGCACCTCCAACATTCTAATGAAGCTTTACTTTCCCAACGTTCTAAAAGTGAAGCGGCTGAGATCGATTTTCCTCCCTCCATGAGTGTTCTAAAAGTGAAGCGGCAGAGATCGATTTTGCACTCCCTCTGGTTTAAACAAAACTAAAACTGACCAGAAACAGCCCACCTCAGTGCCCTGCTGAATTCAGTGGCTACAACGGAAACATCCATCCTCAGTCCCCCCCATCCCCCACAGAACGCCACCCACAGTCCACCCTCAAGCCAACCCGCTGACTCCTGAGATCCGTCAAAGTGACACGCCCTCTCAAAACGCTGTAACACCCCCCCACCCCCCCAACAGAACACCATCTTCGGAACTAAACAACTGCCTGCCTGCAACTGATCTCTCCGGTTTCAACAAAACTAAAACTGCCTACAAAGAGCACACCTGAGCACCGTGCTGAATTCAGAATGGTGTCTCCCACTGACATGCACAGACTCACCCCCTACCGCCGAAACCCCCCCCCCCCCCTTCTAATTTGGACACTCAGCATCACTCACTCACACCCATACATACAAAAAAAACTCCCCACCCCCCCCACCCCAACATACACACACTGCCATGGACAGACAGTATCTCTCTTTCACACTCACAGAAACACACTCTGCCTCCCCCAACCCCCAAGTGAAACAGTAAAAAACAACATCTCTCTCTCACACACACCCATAGACCCCGACAACCCCCCCCCCCCCAAAAAAAAAAAAAACCACATTCACCCCAACCACCACCACAACATCATACACATACTCTGCCATGGTGAATCAAGATCTCTGTCTCTCATTCACACCCCTCCCCCCCAATAAATACACTAGCTCAAACATGAAGAATCAGCATCTCTCACTCACAAACGCCCTCCTAGACAAAACTAACCACTGTCCTGACGTCTCCGGCACTGCAAACAAATTGACTACCACTTCAACCCCCCCCCCCCCCCCCCCACACACACACAAAAAACAACATGCTGCCTTCCACACAAACGGCAACATAGCCAAAACTGAGAAATCAACAATGAAAAACTCTCTCACTCACACAGAGACACACACACTGAGCTATGCACAGACAGCATCTCTCTCACTCACACACAGACAGACAGACAGACACACACACACACACACACACACTCTCCCCCCCCCCCCCCCCCCCCCACCCCCCCACACACACAAACCCCTTCATTCAAAAACTGAAACAAGGCAGCCTCCTGTATCACACTTCATTGATATTTTGTACTGCACCTATGACGTCAATGTTTCCATTCTTCTATTTTACCTTCTTCAGTGCACCAAAGGCACCGCAGTAGAAGGCAAAACAACAACCATCCCTACCAAAAAAAACAACAACAAAAAAAAGACATGCTAGTGCCCGTTTCATTTTTTTCGGAAATGGGCCTTTTTTACTAGTTTCACAAAATATTTAGCTGTTAATGGGGATAGGGAGTTGATTCTTCCAAGGTTTACATTTTTGTTCTGTCATCTTACAAGCTTCTACTCTCCCCCAATAGCTCAAAGTGAACTTCTGATAGGTACTCATGTCTCCTTGAATCTTCTGGAACATTGGAGGGTCATTTAAGTGAAAAAGATGCCCTGGGTCAGTAGACAGTCTGACTCTTAAGTATCTAGAAGTACCTTTTACCCATTGGAAGGGGAAATGGCCTCTCTACATTCTCCAAAGCCTCCATCTTTACCACTTCCAAGCAATACCCTGATAGCTTAGAATAAGCTTCTAGTTCCTTAGTGCCAGCAGCAGATGAATCCAGAGACTAGTGAGTTGTGACCATGTACTAGCAGGTGGAGATAGAGAACACTGAACTGAAGTGCCCCATGGGATAGAGAGCTCCTGGAAGTCAGTATTCTCTATCTCCAGCAGGCGGGTGGATGGTTTCTCCACTAGCTCCTGGCTTTCTCTGCTGTTGGCTCCTGGCCTTTGGGCTTCAATGTAGCTTTCAGGGTGTGCGGCTGAGCTTTGCCTCCTTTGGGGGGCATACCTGGCCTCCCTAGGTCCCTCCCCCACATGGTAGCACTCTTGTCCTGCCTTCTTTCTCCTTTCTCACAGTTGGAAAAAAAAAGTCCACACCGGTTGAGCAGTTTGTGAGAGTTTCTCACTGGGACCCAGTAGCAGTGGAGGTATTCCTTGGAAATTGGGACACTAGAGAGTTGGGCACCTTTTCAGCAGCTTCACGGACCTCAGAATGTGACCCGTTGGTGCTCCTCCCAGTGAGTGTGTTTGAAGCGCCGACAAATCTGCAATGGCAGTGGAGCTCATTAAACGTTGCTGTGGCACATGGAGAGCAGCGTCAGGGCAGTATCCGGGGGGGTGTACCGTTTCCCTGGTGGTGGAAGGGATTGGGTCTGCAGAGGCCGCAAGTTTTTCCCACACAGCTGACATGCGTGCCCTTAGGGCAGCATGTTGGCGGCCATGTTTCAGCGCGAGTCTGATGCGCTTGGCTCAGATGGGCCCATGCTGGTTTGTGCAGCTCTTTCTGCTCTGCCTGGCACATCACCTCCAGGTTTGGGCTCCCCGGCAGGTCAGGCGGGGGAGGGGGTTCAGAACCCTTCACCCCCAAGTTTGCTCTTCTATTGCTTCGCTCCTACATTTTGAAGGTGGTGGGTCAGGCTGGGGCCTGGTATTGGATTTCTCTGCTCTGCAGGTAGAGGTTCCTGCCCCCAAGAAGGCACCAAGGGGATTCGTTTTTGGACATGGGGTCTGTGGGGCCCCCCCTTTCTCCTTGTTCAGAGGGGTCTATTTCAGGTTCTTGTTTGTCTTCTCAGATAATGGAGGACTTGGAGGAGGGTGAGATCCTGCCTGAGGAGGTGGATGACCTGGCAGCGGTTCGGGTTTTTCACAAAAAGGAGTTACCTGCCTTTATTTCTAAGGCCCTTCAGGTTCTTAATATTTCGGAGTTGTCTGTTTCTAATCTGGCAATAGCCAATCCCAAAATGTCTAGCACCCGTCGCCCTCACGCCTTTCTGGTGTATGAGGCCATGCACAAATTGATTTCAGCGCAGTGGTCAACACTGGACGTATCCCTGCAAGTGGCCAAAACCATGTCTCGGCTGTTTCTGCTGGCTCAGGCAGACCTGGATAAGCTCCATCTACTTAAGATTGATGACGGCTGTCACAAAGAAGACCAACCTGCTGTTGGAGGGTGGTGTGGCCTTAAGATGTCCAAGGCCATAGGTGCCGACTCCGTGGGTGCTGTGGGTGCTCGAGCACCCCCAATATTTTAACCTGCTGGTGCTGGAAGTTCCGGTTCCAACCCCAGCCAGTCCCAACCTCTTCTTCACCCTCAACAGTCCTCCGTCCTCGCTTTCCTGCCACCCAGAATTTAAAAGTCATCTTACCTCGGGTCCCGGGCCGGCAGCAGTGAAAGGCGAGCAGGCTCGGCGCCTTCAGCCTTCCCCTAGTTTCTGGTTTGGTACAACCCACTAGTCTCTGCTGCTGGCACACTAAGGAACATAAAATTATGTCTTATCTGATCATTTTCTTTCCTTTAGGCACAGCAGATGAATCCAGGTGCCTTCCCTTAGTTTCCTATTCTGTTGGTTTGTTGTTGCAGGTTGCTGCTTTGGTGCTCGCTGTATACGTAAGGACTTTTCAGTTATTTTTGGGTGCTGTGAGAAAGGAGAATTTGTCTGTTCCTGTTTCCTTCTGCTTTGTTAGCAGAAATACTGACTTGCCAGGAGCTCTGTGTCCCATGAGTTCCTTCAGTTCAGGCTGCCACAGCATCTAGTGCCAAGCAGAGCTCTCTTTGTTTTGTTTCAGCCACTGGAAAATGTTGATAACCCTACACACATCATCCAATATTAATCTCCCTTTTTACAAACCCAGTTTGATCAGAGTGGATGATTTTCAGGAGAATGTTCTCTAACCTCCTGGCTAATACTTTAGCTACTATTTTTATGTGTCAATTTAATAAAGTGATTGGTTTTTAACTTTCACATTTCTCAAAAGGTTTGCCCTCCTTGTGCAACACTGCCACATTGGCTTTATACAAAGATTTTTGGGAGACCTTTGCCATCCAGAGCATCATTCATCAGTTTAGCAAGGGTACCACTGTCTATGCCATCACTTGTTAATATTCTGCTTGGAAGTCATCTTCACCACTAGCCTTTCTTTTGGAAAGAGATTTAATAGCCAATCTCACTTCTGTCTATTAGGAGTTTGCTGCCCCCCCCCCCCCCCCTCATTCACTTTAGGTATGAGGGCAACCTTTATATAATCTCGCACTTCTGCTATATCTCCCACCCCCTCAGAAGTATGCAACTGCTGATAACATTTTTTAAAAATTCATCAGCAACCCAATATTGGACTTTCACTAGGTTCTCTTGGCCCCACCCCTTATTATTTTTCATGCCAACCTAGAGGTTTCTTTTTTTAAATTTGTCAACCCTGTTACTGTGCTCCAGAAAGGTTCTGTAAATTAACCACATGAGGAACTCAACCTATTCTATTTCCAGGGTTTCAGTTGTTCTTTTTACTTCTAATAACTATTTAAAGTTTACTACTCCCTTCTGGGTATGCAGTTTTTGGCAGTGTTCCAATTCGCTTCTCAAAACCTGCAGTTTGAGCTCTCGTTCTCTTTTGATGTGCCAAATAGTAACAATTTTCCCATCACGAATGCCTTCCTTGCACTACCATTTGATTCGTATCATTAAAAAAAATAAAATTTTCTCCCACACCTTACACAGCTGCTCCTTTACCCTTTTTTTTCTGTAGAAGTCCCACATTTACTCTCCATCTGCCCTTTTGGCTCCTCCCTTTTCCCACATTGATCAACTACAGCCATCACTATCGCATTTTCAGAGAGGCGTATAGGTTCAGTCTTAACAGAAGACTCTTTTTCTGCAGAACTCTAAAAGTATAAAGTCTATCCTGAATTATGTTTTATAATGTTGTGAGAAACATGTATATTCCCTACTCAGGTTAAGATGCTTCCAGATGTTTATATAATCATAGACCTCTAGGGCTTCTCTAAGTCCCAGATGCACAAAAATTAACTAGCCAGCAATGTGCGTTTTATACTGCTGTAGCTGGTTAAGCAAGCATGGAGTTCAGCGAGACATTCACAAAGGGGGCTCTATGGGCTCTTTTCCTTGTCAAGATAGCAGCTAGTTATTTAAATGAGCTACTTACCATTCAAATGTGCATTCTGAGTGTAATGCACAGCCGTTTTCCTAGCAGTGCTACTACTACTACTACTACTATTTAGCATTTCTATAGCGCTACAAGACATACGCAGCGCTGTACAAACATAGAAGAAAGACAGTCCCTGCTCAAAGAGCTTACAATCTAATAGTGCACAGAAAGGTCCGATTTCCCTACCAATGAAATTTTAACGGGTGGTCAGGAGCTGTTGGTACTGCCTGGCTGGAGCTTTGAGAGCTGTGGACCGTCCATGTTGCAATACTTTATTATAATGCTGGTGCCCAGATTTAGGTGATGTGGTGTCCTGTTGATTGCTCAAAGGGGAGAAGTCCCAACAAGCTGTGACCTCAGCTTGAACTGTCCTTAAAAAAGCTGTTTTTTTCTTTCTTAAGAAAAAAACAAAACGTGTAGGATGTTTTGTTGAGAGTCAATACTTTGGTGGGGGCAGGTCTGATGGTTCTTGGAGGGAGGGAGGGAGGCAGGCAGCAGAGCAGCTCCTCATTATACAGCAAATGACCTTAGTCTGCCACATATTAAACTTGCTCCTCTCTCCAACATCTCACACATTCAAGTGAAATGCTTTTCAGTTCCTCCCTAGGATTCTCTTCTCTCCATACAACTGGGCTTAACTTTTACCTAAAATAATAATAATAAAAAAAAACTACCACAATTGCTTTCATATATGCAGCTTGTCTATGTGTATGAAAGCCATCTGTAGCATGCGCAGAGCGGCCACGCTTAGCGATTGGTTGTTCTGCACATGCTTGGCATACTGATTGTCTCCACCCTACTGAGCTGCTCATTGTTTTTGTGAGCAGCTCATTTGCATCCCATTTCTTCCGAGCATCGCTTGCTATTTCCAAATCGGTAATTTTTACTGTTTGAAGTGGTGGTAGGTGCTTTAACGGGAAATTAGTGCATCGAGAGCTAAGTGCTTTCCCCTCCTGTTCCTACCCTGTTCTAGTCTTCCCTGATCTATCAAGCTCCCTTAACACAGTTTAAATCAACCCCCATCACTCAACCCCCCTTAGCTATTTGTCCAAATGCCCCAAACCACTTCAGGAAAAAGTCCCCTTCCCATTTGGAGCATAGACATTCAGTATACTAATTTCTTTTTTTACTTCCTGACCCGCCACCCACACCACCTTCCCCTCATATTTCACAAATGTGATTTTTATTCAACAGAATAGCTACTCCCTAATTCTTGGCTATGCAAAAAAATGAGGCAATAACCTCCCTGCATCACCCGCTACAAGTTTTGCATGTTCCACTGTGTTACTCGCTTGTTCCCTGTAGCATGGGATAGGAGTAGTATTCTATTGTGGATTAAAAACTGGTTAAAAGATAAAAAATAGAGAGTAGGGTCAGTATTCTCAATGGAGAAGGGTAGATAGTGGGGTTCCCCAGGGGTCTGTGCTGGGACAACTGGTTTTTTAAGCATATTTATAAATGATCTAGAGATGGGAGTAACTAGTGAGGTAATTACATTTGCCAACAACACAGAGTTTAAAAAGGGGTTAGATGGTTTCCTAAAGGACAAGTCCATAAACCACTACTAAATGGACTTGGGAAAAATCCACAATTCCAGGAATAACATGAATAGAATGTTTGTACGTTTGGGAAGCTTGCCAGGTGCCCTTGGCCTGGATTGGCTGCTGTCGTGGACAGGATGCTGGGCTCGATGGACCCTTGGTCTTTTCCCAGTGTGGCATTACTTATGTACTTATCCAAAGTTGTTAAATCGCAAGAGGACCTTATGAGACTGGGAGACTGGGCATCCAAATGGCAGATGATATTTAATGTGAGCCAAGTGCAAAGTGATGCATGTGGGAAAGAGGAACCCGAACTATAGCTATGTAATGTAAGGTTCCACATTAGGAACTGACCAGGAATGGGATCTAGGTGTCATCGATGATACGTTGAAACCCTCTGCTCAGTTTGCGGCAGCAGCTAACAAAGCAAACAGAATGTTAGGTGTTATTAGTAAAGGAATGGAAAACAAAAATGAGGACGTTGCCTTTGTATTGCTCTATGGTGCAACTGCACCTCTAATACTGTGTGAAATTCTGGTCACCATATCTCAAAAAAGAAATAGTGGAATTAGAAAAGGTACAGAAAAGGGCAACAAAAATGATAAAGGGGATGAGATGACTTCCCTATGAGGAAAGGCTAAAGCAGTTAGGGCTCTTAGACTTGGAGAAGAGACGGCTGAGGGGAGATATGATAGAGGTCTATAAAATGATGAGTGGAGTGGAACGGGTAGACATGAGTAGCTTGTTCTTTTTCCAAAATTACTAGGACTAGGGGACACACATTGAATCTATAAAGTAGTAAATGTAAAACAAATTAGAGAAAATATTTCTTCACGCAACATGCAATTAAACTCTGGAATTTGTTGTCAGTGAATGTGGTAAAAGTAGTTAGCGGGGTTTGAAAAAGGTTTGGATAACTTCCTAAAAGAAAAGTCCATAGACCATTATTAAGATGGACTTGGGGAAAAAACACTGCTTATTTCTAGGATAAGCAGCATAAAATGTATTGTACTTCTTTGGGATCTTGCCATGTACTTGTAACCTGGATTGGCCTCTGTTGGAAACAGGGTGCTGGGCTTGATGGATTTTCGATCTTTCCCAATATGGCAATGCTTATGTTCTTATGTAAGGAAATGGCTGATGCTATTCCATTTTGTTTGGAAGTGGAGGATGAGCCCAGCTAAGATGCTTGAGGATATGGACTATGAGTCCCCTCCTAGGGATGCTGTGACTGTTCCTCTCCAAATGGATCTTAAGGAAGTCCTCGATAGGAACTGGGAGTCCCCTCTGTCAGACCCTGTCCTGTCGAAGAAGATCGACACAATTTATCGGATCCACAGTACGCCTGGTTTTGATAGGCCCCAGTTGCCTCACAATTCCATGGTGGTGGAATCCGCTCTCAAGAGAGCCAGGAGTTCTAGGCACTATGCCCTAGTGCCACCAGGCAGGGAAGCTAGGACCTTGGACACTTTTGGGAGCAATTTGTTCCAGGCCTCAATGCTTGTGACCCATATAGTCTTACCAGCTCTGTCAGGTTCTCAGGTTCAGAGCCCGCGGGGCTGGGCTCTGGAGCAAACGTGAGCCCTTGGGCTGCTGACGAGGAGCGACAGCAGCAGGCAAAACCCACCAACCAACACTGGGTAAGCACACCGGCAGGGACTGCAGGCACTGCCCAGTGAACCGGAACACATGGACTGGAATCCCCCAGACTGGAGGACCCAGGACTGGAACACTGGACTGCAATTCCCTGGACTGGGACACACACCGGACCGTAACACACTGGACTGGAGCACACCAGACTGGAACACACACCGGACCGGAGCACACTGGACTGGTCCACACAGCTTCACCTGCACTTAGCTACTAAGCCCCCCAGGAGTTGAGCTCCTGGGTTCGAGTAGCCGACAGGACTTACTGGATGACACAGGGACCAGGACTAGAACAAGCTGTAACTGAAGTGCACCTAACTCCTAAAGTGACCAAAAGTGTTTCTAAGCCCAGCACCAACAGAAAAAGCTCCTAAGCCCTCCACTAACAGCAGTGCTCCCAACAGAAACTAACAGGGGTGCCCCTACGCCCTACACTAACAGAAGTGCAGGGAAACCACAAGGGAAAAGGAAGGGAAGACAAATGCCAGACCTAACACTGGTACTTCCTAAGCACCAAGCTGCAGCAGCTAAACATGGGTCCTCACCCTGGTGCTTAGTACATAAGTACATAAGTAGTGCCATACTGGGAAAGACCAAAGGTCCATCTAGCCCAGCATCCTGTCACCGACAGTGGCCAATCCAGGTCAAGGGCACCTGGCACGCTCCCCAAACGTAAAAACATTCCAGACAAGTTATACCTAAAAATGCGGAATTTTTCCAAGTCCATTTAATAGCGGTCTATGGACTTGTCCTTTAGGAATCTATCTAACCCCTTTTTAAACTCCGTCAAGCTAACCGCCCGTACCACGTTCTCCGGCAACGAATTCCAGAGTCTAATTACACCCAGCTACAGCAGCTAAACACAGGTCACAAGGAAAAGCGGGGAAAGCACACGGAAACAAGCAGGGAAGCCAAATACCCAAACAACAAAAGGTGCTTCCTAAACACTTACTCACAAGGGTGCTCCCAGCACCAAACTCCAGCACTGCACTAACAGCAGTGCTACACACCGTAACAAAAGGGAAAAACAGGGAAGTCAAACTCACAAGTCTCAAGTGCACACTGCACTAAACTAACCTGGACCTAAAGCAAGTAGCCAGAAGCAAACGTTGCGAAGGCCCTGAAGGAAAGAACCCACTTCCTTATCAAGGCCCTCCCTGATGATGTCACACTCCCTAGACCCAGGCAACAGCACACTAACCCAGAGAGCACACTGAAAACCATAGAGGCCCAACCCACACCAATGCAACACCGTGAAACACTTGAAGCCAGTACACCCAAAGAGAGTTAGAGCAACTCAGACTACCCACACAGGTGCAGTATAGTGAAACAATTAGAGCCCTGCTGCTGGAAGCTGCCAGCACAGAGAGACAGAGCCAGCTCAGAAAGGACAGACAAAGAAACAGAAGCCAGCTAAGAAGCTGACCCCCAGGAAAGAGGTAAGTTTGAGAGGGGTTCAGACCCCAATCATAACAAGCTCTTTACGAGCGTGTATGTGCACAAGCTGATGGACTTGGTGAAATCTCTCCCGTCGGAGTAGGCCGAGTCAGTGTGCTGGTTGGCAAGCAGCAGAAGGCTTGTCAAACGTTCTTGGCCAGGGGCGCCTATGACACCTTCGACGTGCCTTCCAGGATCTCTGCTCAAAGTATAGCAATGCTCAGACTCTCATGGTTGTGTGTTTCTGACTTGGAACAGTCGGTTCAGCAGAGGTTGGCAGATGCCCCTTGCTAGGGGGATAAGCTTTTTGGAGAGAAGGTTGAAAAGGTCGCTGATCAAATCAAAAAGCTCACTGATATCATCACTTCTCTTTCCCGCCAGGCACCTTCTGCATCAGGCTCCTCAGCGAGGAGGTTTTTTGGCAAGTCGAAGAGGGATGCCTACTACTCACAGAGACATAGGTATGCCACTTCCTTTCACCAGCCTGCTCAGGCTCAACCCCAGCGAGCTTGTTTTCGTCAATGACATGCATTTAAGGTCCCTGCTGCTCCCCAATCTAAGCAAGGGTTGAGCTTTTGACTGGCTCCAGCAGAGCATAGCTACTGTCTTAAGTGTCCATGCTGGATGACTTGCTGGTTGGGGGGAGGCTGAAGTTTTCCCACAAAAGGTGGCCCCTTATAACCTCCGACTAGTGGGTTCTCCAAATAGCCCACTGAGAGCTCATTACTTCAGCTTTCAGCACGAGCAGGTACTTGCAGAGGAACTCTCCACTCTACTACAGGCCCATGTGGTCAAATCCGTTCCACCAGGGGAAGAAAGACAGGGATTCTATCCCAGGTACTTCCTTATTCAAAAGAAAATGGGGGGTGCATCCTGTTCTAGACCTAAGGGCCCTGAACAGATTCCCAGTCAAGAAAAGTTCAGGATGGTTTCCCTGGGCACCGTTCTCCCCATGATTCAGGAAAATGATTTGCTATGCAGTATGAACTTAAAGGATGCATATACTCACATCCCGATACTTCCAGCCTACCAGAAGTATCTTCGATTTTGGCTGGGAACACATCACTTCCAGTACCGTGTGCTGTCTTTTGGCCTTGCTTTAGTTCCAAGGGTATTTACTAGATGTCTTGCGGTAGTCGTAGTGCCGCTACACAGACTTAGGAGTCCGTGTGTTCCCTTATCTTGATGATTGGCTGGTGAAGAGCACGTTGGAGAACGGTGCTCGGGAGTCCATGCAGGGAACTGTTTGGATGCTTGAACTCCTTGGGTTTGTTATAAACTACCCCAAGTTCCATCTTCACCCTGTACAACAATTGGAATTCATTGGAGTCCTGCTTGATACTCAGAAGGTTACGCTAGTAGAAAGGTTACGATAGTCGCTCTGCCCTTTTGGGTTTGAACCTCTCAGCAGTTCATGGCTTGGTAGATGTAGAGGTTGTTAGGCCACATGGCTTCTACAGTTTATATGACACCCATGACACGCCTTCACATGATATCTACCCAGTGCTATCAGGCTACGGGAGAGCTGGTAGATGTCATCTGAGTGTCTTCAGACCTTGTTCACTCTACTCTGGTGGACTGTTCAATCCAATTTGACTCTGGGACTTCCATTCCAAATTTGTCATCCTCAAAAAGTACTGATGACGCAGTTGGTGAGCTCATTCAAACAGACAAGCAGGTTGCAATGTATTACACCAACAACCAATGGGGTACCAGATCATGCCCTCTGTATCAGGAGGCTGTAAGTACATAAGTATTGCCATATTGGAACAGACCAAAGGTCCATCAAGTCCAGCATCCTGTTTCCAACAGTGGCCAATCCAGGTCAAATGTACCCGGCAAGATCCCAAAACAGTACAATACATTTTATGCTGCTTATCCTAGAAATAAACAGTGGATTTTCTGCAAATCTATTTTAATAATGGTCTATGGACTTTTCCTTTTGGAAGCCATCCAAATCTTTTTTTAAAACCCTGCTAAGTTAATTGCTTTTACAATATTCTCTGGCAATGATTTCCAGAGTTTAATTACACGTTGAATGAAGAAATATTTTCTCCGATTTGTTTTAAATTTACTACCTTGTATCTTCATTGCATGCCCCCTAGTCCTATTATTTTTGGAAAGAGTAAACAAGCGATTCACGTCTCCCCGTTCCACTCCACTCATTATTTTATAGACCTCTATCATATCTCCCTTCAGCCATCTTTTTTCCAAGTTGAAGAGCCCTAGCTGCTTTAGCCTTTCCTCATAGGGAAGTCGTCCCATCCCCTTTATCATTTGTCACCCTTCTCTATGCCTTTTCTAATTCCACTATATCTTTTTTGAGATGCTGTGACCAGAATTGCACACAATATTTGAGGTATGGTCACAATATGGAACAATACAAAAGCATTAGAATGACCTCATTTTTGCTTTCTATTCTTCTCTCTATATAAAATGCACCTCCAACGTTCTAATGAAGCCGGAAGGACGCCTGAAACTGGAAGATGTAGTTGTGTAAATCGCTTTTTCCCTATGAGTGTCTGCCCCACCCTTGCGTCACAATGTGATGACGTCGAGGGCGGAGCACTGACACTCACCGAAAGCTTCATTACAACGCTGGAGGTGCGAGGAGGAGTGGCGAAAGGGACAAGGCACAGGGGCGGAGGCGGAGCTACACAGAAAAACAGAGAGTCGCGACCAATACAACAACACCGGTATGGCCACAGGGGCGGAGGCGTACCTTCAAAGAAAAATAGAGCGTCGCGAACATTAGAAGAACCCGGGTAAGAGCGCACGGCGAACGGGAACGTTTCACTGAAACTGGGAGGAAGCGAGGGAGGAAAGCAGCCTGAACGTGGGAGGGAGGGAGCGAGCCAGCCTGAACGTGGGAGGGAGGGACGCAGGCAGCCTGAACGTGGGAGGGAGCCAGCCAGTCTGAACGTGGGAGGGAGGGAGGGACCCAGCCTGAACGTGGGAGGGAGGGAGGCACGACCCTGAAAGGCGGAGGGAGGAGGCCACGACACTGAAGCTGGGAGGGGGAGGGAAAACGGGGGAGGGGGAAGGAGGGCGGGAGACGGAGGGGGGCCCCTGCGGCACACTCTCATTCTTTCTCACACACACTGTCACACAGACAGTCTGTCTATGTCACACACTCTCTCTCAAACACACACACTCCGAGGAAAGTCTTGCTAGCGCCCGTTTCATTTGTCTCAGAAACGGCCCTTTTTTTACTAGTTTCCTAATAATACCTAATATTGTGTTTGCATTCTTAGCCACCGCTGCACACTGAGAAGAGGGTTTCAACGTATCATCAGCAATGATGCCTATATCCCTTTCCTGGTCTGTGACTCCTAATATGGAACCTTGCATTACATAGCTATAATTTGGGTTCATCTTTCCCACATGCATCACTTTGCACTTGCTCACATTAAACGTCATCTGCCATTTAGACGTTTATTCTTCCAATATCATAAGGTCCTCCTGTAAGTTTTCACAATTCTCTTGTGATTCACAACATTGAATTACTTTGTGTCATCATCAAATTTTAATTACCTCACTTATTACTCCCATCACTAGATTATTTATAAATATGTTAAAAAGCAGCAGTCCCAGCACAGACTCCTGGGCAACACCACTAACTACCCTTCTCCATTGAGAATACTGACTCTTTAACCCTACTCTCTGTTTTCTTTTTACCAGTTTTTAATCCACAATAGGACACTACCTCCTATACCATGACTCTCCAATTTCCTCTGGTCTTTCATGAGGTATTTTGTCAAATGCCTTTTGAAAATCCAGATACACAATATCGACCGGCTCACCTTTATCCACATGATTGTTCACCCCTTCAATGAAATGTAATAGATTGGTGAGAAAAGATTTCCCTTCACTAAATCCACGTTGGCTTTGTCTCATTAATCCATGCTATTGAATATGCTCTGTAATTTTGTTCTTTATAATAGTGTTTACCATCTTGCCCAGCACCGACGTCAGGCTCACTGGTTTATAATTTCCCAGATGTCCTCTGGAACCTTATTTAAAGATCAGTATTACATTGGCCATCCTACAATCTTCCTGCACCATGCTTGATTTTAAAGATAAATTAGATATTACTAACAATACTGCAAGTTCATTTTTCAATTCTTTGAGTACTCTGGGATGAATACAGTCCGGTCCAGGAGATGTACTACTCTTCAATTTGTCAAATTGTGCCATTACATCCTCCAGATTTATAGAGATTTCATTCATTTTCTCTGAATCGTTAGCTTTGGAAACCATTTCTGGCACTGGTATCTCTCCCAAATCTTCCTCGGTGAAGACCGAAGCAAAGAATTCATCTAATCTCTCCGCTATGGCTTTGTCTTCTCTGAGTGCCCCTATTATCATGCTGACCAAGATCCTGCAATACTAAATGTTTATTTACTAACATTCTTCCACTACTCATGATGTATTGTAAGCCACTTTGAGCCTGCAAAGAGGTGGGATAAGGTGGGGTACAAATGCAACAAATAAATAAAAATTATCCATCGGTCATCTAGCGGTCCAACTGATTCTTTTGCTGGCTTCTTGCTTTTAATATACCTAAAAATATTTTTACTATGTGATTTTTGCCTCCAACGCAATCTTTTTTTCAAAGTCCATCTTCACTTTCTTTATCAGTGCTTTACATTTGACTGGCCATTGCTTGCTGTTTCTTATTTTTTTCACCGAAACAAACAGTGGATTCAAAAGAGTACTCTTACAAGTGGTGTTTCCTTAAACAAGGTCTTTATTTCAAATAAATGAAAACAACAACCCGATGCGAATCGTGTTTCGGCTGTAAAGGCCTGCGTCAGGGGTCTATTGATTTCCAATACAGAAAATGATTGTGTAGATCAAATTGACAAACAGTTAACTTCCTGCTAACTGAAATAATCACATACAAGGTGCTGCTGCACAACCTTCCCTGTCCAAGCTGGGTAACCAGATCCTCCTCCTATTTTCTGAAGGATTTTCTTTTAGCTCTAATAGCTTCCTTCATCTCACCTTTTAACCATGCCAGCTTTCGTTTGGTCTTCCTTCCTCCTTTTTTAATACATGGAATATATTTGGCCTTGGCTTCCATGATGGTATTTTTGATTAGCAGAAGGCAAAAGTAGAGACTAATAGACGATTCACCACTGGAGACGTGAGTCCAACAGTCTTTATTATATCAGAGATAACGACCCGACACAGGCCGTGTTTCGACCCCTGATGCAGACGCTTTTTAGCGTCGAAACACGGCCTGTGTCGGGTCGTTATCTCTGATATAATAAAGACTGTTGGACTCACGTCTCCAGTGGTGAATCGTCTATTAGTCTCTACTTTTGCCTTCTGTGATTCGTCATCGTAGAGAACTTTTCCTGTTCTATATTTTGGATTTTTGATTAGCATCCATGCCTGGTTTAAGTTTTTGACCTTTGCAGCTGCTCCGCTAAGGTTTTTTTTTTTCCCCCTCCATTCTTCTCAATTTATCATACTCTCATTTTTGAAAGTTAAATGCTAAAGTTTTGGATTGTCTGTGTGTAAACTCCAAAGCTGATATCAAATTTGATCATATTATGATCACTGTTATCAGTCGGCCCCAGCAACATTACTTCTTGCACCAGATCATTCGCTCCACTAAGGACTAGGTTTAGAATTTTTCCGCCTCTTGTTGGCTCCTGAAACCAGCTGCTCCTTAAAGCAGTCCTTGATGTCGTCAAGAAATTTTACTTCCCTAGCATGCCCTGATGTTACTTTTACCAAGTCAATATTGGGGTAATTGAAATCACACGTATCAAACTTCTACACTAATCTTCTGTATCAGAAGGATTGCCAGATAAACATTCATATAAAATGGAGAAAAAAGGAGACACACCTAATTGTATGACAAACCTACATTACATAGGTGACGCTCAATAATCATCAGTCATAAATAAAACTCCACTTATATATAAATCCCCCATTAACCACTTAAGAGGATACAAAATTAGTAACCTCCTTACTGATATAGGAAAAACCTGAACATGCTATCAAAAATATGTTTTGCCACAAAATTCAATTCATATCATACTTTTCTTGGAAATGAAAGTGTCCATAGACTTCTGTTCACAATTAGGTGTGTCTCCTTTTTGACCAAGGTCTTTTTTTTTTCTCCACTTTATATGAATGTTTATTTGGCAATCCTTCTGATACAGATGATTAGTGTAGAAGTTTATTTGATGCATGTGATTGAAATTCTACAGATTCTTTTCAATTGTGGATTTAGCCATGGTAATTGAAATCACCCATTATAATTGTGCTGCCCAGTTTGTTAGCCTCCCTAATTTCTGATAACATTTCTACATCTGTCAGTTCATCCTAGCCAGGTGGATGGTAGTACACTCCTATCACTATCCTTTTACCCTTTACACATGGAATTTCAGTCCGTAGGGATTCCAAGATGTGTTTTGTTTCCTGCAGAGTTTTCAATCTATTTGGTTCAAGGCTCTCCTTAATATACAATGCTACCCCTCCACCAATTCGATCCACCCTATCACTACGATATAATTTGTACCATGATATGACAGTGTCTCACTGGTTATCCTCCTTCCACGAGGTCCCAGAGATGCCTGTTATATCTAATTTTTCATTTAGTGTAATATATTCTAATTCTCCTATCTTATTTCTTAGGCTTCTGGCATTTGCATATAGACATTTCAACTGTTTGTTGTTCCTATTTACGTCTTGCTCAGTAGTTGACAGTGTTAATTTGCAATCTTTTGTCTGATTTATGTGTAAAGACACCTGATCTACTATGGTCTCTTTTGCAACCTTGCTATCGAGATACCTTATCTTTTCTGTTTTGGTGATATCATTGAAAGCTACCTTGTTCCGAACCATGTATTTTTGAACGACTGTCAGCCTTCCCCCAGGTTCTTGTTTAAAATCGTCTCGCTTTCCTTTTTAAATGTTGATGCGAGCAGCCTGGTCCCACCCTGGTTAAGGTGAAGCCCATCCTTCAGGAATCCTTCCCCAGAATGTTGCCCAGTTCCTTACAAATCTGAAACCCTCCTCCCTTAACCATTGCCTCATCCACGAATTGAGGCTCCTGGAGCTGTGCCTGTCTCTTGGGCCCTGTGCATGGAATGGGGAGCACTTCGAAAAATGCTACCCTGGAGGATCTGGATTTCAGCTTTCTACCTAGTTGCCTACATTTGGTTTCCAGAACCTCTCCCCCACATTTTCCTATGCCATTGACCTACATGTACCAAGACAGCCAGCTCCTCTCCAGTACTATCTAAAATCCTATCTAGGTGACTCAGGCAAGTGACTAGGTGATCCTCACTTCCACCAGCTACCCAGCTATCTACATGCCTAATAATCAAATCACCATCTACAACAGCAGTCCTAACCCTTCCAATCTAGGAAGTAGCTCCTGGAGACACATCCTTGGTGTGAGAAGATATTGCATCCTCTGGTGTGCTGGTCCTGTCTACAGGATTACTTACAGCTACACCAGGATGATGCTGTCCTTTTAGAAGACCTCCTTCCTCCAAGGCAGCACTGGGACTGCCAGATTGGTGGTGGGAGTTCTCTACATGTTCCTGTGGGCCTCCTCTATGTACCTCTCTGTCTCCCTCAGGTCCTCCAAGTCTGCTACTCTAGCCTCAAGAGAACGGACTCGTTCGCTGAGAGCTAGGAGCTCTTTGCATCGAGCACACACATATGATCTCTCACCAACTAGGAGATAATCATACATGTGACACTCAATGCAAAAGACTGGATAGCACCCCTCTCGCTGCTGGATGTGGTGCTGGGCTCATCAACACGGCATGTTCTTGTTGGGCAAAAACATAAGTCTGGCTGACAGACTGAGCAGGGTTATGTAACCGCACAAGTGATCTCTCAATATGGGCATTGACTGTGAGATCTTCCAAGAGTGGGGTACCCCCTCGGTGGATCTCTTTGCCACTCAGCTGAATCACAAAGTCTCTCAGTTCTGTTCCAGGCTTCTGGTCCATGACATACTAGCTTCAGATGCCTTCCTTCTGCATTGGGGGACAGGTCTTCTGTATGTGTATCCTCCCTTTCCTCTTGTGGGGAACACTTTTGCTAAAAGTGAAACAAGACTACGGGACCATGATCTTAATCGCTCCCTGTTGGCCTCGGCAGATATAATTCCCTCTTCTTCTGGGTTTATCCTCCGAAGAACCATGGAGATTGGAGTGCTTTCCGACCCTCATCACACAGAACGAGGGATTTCTTCTAAATCCCCCAACCTTCAGTTTCTGACCCCCACAGTCTGGATATTGAGAGCCTAGATTTTACTTTTCTCGGTCTGTTAGAGGGTGTCTCCTGAGTCTTGCTGGCTTCCAGGCAAGATTCCACTAAGGTGTTGTTCTTTCAAATTGATGAGGTTTGCTGTCTGGTGTGAGGGCGAAGCCCTAGATCCTGTTTACTGTCTACACATTCCTTGCTTGAATACCTTCTGCACCTTTCTTTGTCTAAAGACCAACTCCGAAAGAGTTCACCCCAGTGCAATTAGTGCTTATCAACGTGTGGAAGGTAAGCCCATCTCTGGACATCCTCTAAGTTGTTCGCTTCATGAGAGATTTGCTTTTGTCAAAGCCCCCTGTCAAACATCTGTCTGTATCATGGGACCTCAATGTCATTGAAAGTTCCTTTCGAGCCACTGAATTCCTGCCATCCTTAATATTTAACCTGGAAGGTCATTTTCTTGGTGGCTGTTACGTCAACTTGCAGGGTCAGTGAGCTTCAAGCACTAGTAGTGGATGCAACTTATTCTAAGTTTCATCACAACAGAGTAGTTTTCTGCACGCACCCTAAGTTCCTACCAGAAGTTGTGTCGGAGTTCCATCTGAAGTATAACATAGAGAGGGAGCAAAGCACAAAAAAAGCCAAGAAACAAAACAAAAAGTACCAAGGCCCTTCAAAAAAAGGGGAAATAAACTCTTTAATCATATACGTTGATGAAACAATACTTAAATGGACCTGACACAGTCCGTGTTTCGGTGCCCAGCGCCTGCGTCAGGGGTCGCAAGAAATAGCTGACAACATGCGGCAGTATTGTGAAAACAGTACAGTTTTGAGAAGCAATATACTGCAATGCCGTGTGATCCCCTTCACACAAAATAGAAAGATATTCTGATTGAACAAACGCAGTCTGCAACTGAAGGACTGCGTTTGTTCAATCAGAATATCTTTCTATTTTGTGTGAAGGGGATCACACGGCATTGCAGTATGTGAATATATATATATATATATATATATTATATATATATATATATATATATATATACATACTAGGACTAGGGGGCATGCGATGAAGCTACAATGTAGCAAATTTAAAATGAATCTGAGAAAATGTTTCTTCACTCAACGTGGAATTCAACTCTGGAATTCGTTGCCAGAGAATGTGATAAAGGCGGTTAGCTTAGTGGAATTTTAAAAAGGTTTGGACGGCTTCCTAAAGGAAAAGTCTCTAGACCGTAATTAAATGGACTTGGGGAAACTCCACTATTTCTGGGATAAGCAGCATAAAATGTTTTGTACGTTTTTGGGATCTTGCCGGGTATTTGGCCACTGTTGGAAACAGGATGCTGGACTTGATGGACCTTTGGTCTTTCCCAGTATGGCAATACTTATGTACAAGTGGGCTACGTCAACGCCAGATCTACTGTAAATATAACAGCAATACTAACAGACTGGATCATGTCAAAAAACCTCAACCTACTCTTCCTCACTGAAACTTGGATCCATGACCAAAAGGACCCTATAATCCTAGACCTGTGCCCTCCAGGATACAAAATCACACACTGGACCAGAAAAGAAAAGAGAGGCGGAGGCACTAATCTATCGGTCCCACTTTACCACCAAAACCACTGCCGAGTCCATAACACCTCAACTTGAAATGGCCTCAATCAGAATCCACAACAAAACCCTACGTGATCATTTGAATTGTGTCTTGTTTTACAGACCTCCAGGTAATTGGAACGAAGGCCAGACCAATTTCATGGACTTCATTTCAAACACATGTGTAACCAACTCCAATACACTAGTACTAGGAGACATCAACCTTCACTTAGAAGACCCGAACTCTATCAACGCACGAGTATGTAAGGAATTTCTCTGTTTATGCGATCTCAAATGGCCACAAATGCAAGCAACCCACATCAAAGGGCACACACTTGATCTCATCTCAAACAAACTCTCAACAGACCAGAACCTAACAATAACAAATACGAAATGGACAGAGACACCCTGGACCGGCCACTACAAACTAAACTTATCCCTACATTGGCGGAAGAAGGGTATAGAACAAATACTAGAACACACATCCTATAGCACAAGAGGTCAAGTAGACACGAAAACATTCTGGCAACTAATATACAATAACGAATGGGCAGCACAAACAGACTCCATATACTACCTCATAGAGTGGGACAAAAGATGCAAAAGCATATTAGATGAAATTGCGCCCTTATGAACAAGAACCCCACGCAAGCATAACTCGACACCATGGTTCAACGATGAATTGAAAAAGTTAAAAACACAAACCAGGAAACTCGAATGAGCATGGAATAAAACAAAAGATGAACATACACTCAACACATGGAAAGAAATACAAATACGCAATAAGACAGGCCAAAAGATCATACTATAAAACCAAAATAGGGACAGATTACAAAGACATGAAGAAATTATACCAACTCGTGAGCAAACTCCTAGACACCAACTTGGTCACTACCACGAATATAGACATCCCATCTTCTGCAGATAAACTTGCGAAGTACTTCAATGAAAAAATTGTAAACCTGCGCAACACACTACCTCAGAACAACACCAACATTGAAAACTTCCTTAATGAATTGGACTGAACCATTGGAGAATACCTGGCAGATCAGACCTGGTTAAACTTCGCCCTCCTTACCGTCGAAACAGTTAGTAGGTTAGTAGGTTTTCCACCACTCACTATAAACTAGTTACCTGTCCCAGCTACCTAATGAAATCCACCCCTGACCGTTTCATAGCAGACCTCACATCCCACCTAAATTACATGCTTCAGCAAGGTCTCTTCCCTAAGGAAAATGGCAATATCCTACTCACCCCAATACCAAAAGATATCAACAAAATCACTACTGTCCAGTAGCATCTATCCCGTTGGTGATCAAACTGATGGAAAGCATGGTAACCAAACAACTTACAGATTACACGACTCACAGTCAGGCTTTTGCCCCCTCCATAGCACGGAAACAGTATTACTCTCTCTTCTAGCCAAATTCAAGCAGGAAATAGCAACAGGCAAAAACATCCTTCTCCTCAAATTCGACATGTCTAGTGCATTCGACATGGTAAACCATAATATATTAATAAGATTACTAGATAAGTTCGGGATTGGTGGAAACATACTTAACTGGATCAAGGGCTTCCTAACCACAAGAACATATCAAGTAAAATCAAATTCAAACATATTATCACCGTGGAAAGCAGACTGTGGAGTACTGCACGGATCACTGCTATCACCGATCCTATTCAACTTAATGATGACCCCACTTGCCAAGTCCTTATTCAACCATGGCCTTAACCCTTTCATATATGCAGACGATGTCACAATAATACATTCTTTATAAAACCAAATTGACAGAAATCACTAACGAAATCAATGTCAGCTTGAACATCATGGACTTATGGGCAAATGCATTTCAACTAAAACTCAATAAGGAAAAAACCCACTGTCTCATCCTCTCATCCCAACACAGCGCGGACATCTCCACAAGTATCAACACCCCAGATCACACCCGTCCTATCTCAGACAGCTTGAAAATCCTCGTTGTTACAATGGACCATAACTTAACTAACTAGAGAGCCAAGTGGCATCCACAACAAAGAAAAATGTTCCACTCAGTGTGGAAACTCAAACGCATGAAGCAGTTCTTCCCGAGGGAAACATTTCGCAAGCTGATACAATCAGGAATACTAAGCCACTTAGATTACTGCAATGGAATTTATGCGGGATGTAAAGAACAAACCTTAAAGAAACTTCAGACCGCTCAAAACACAGCAGCTAGGCTTATATTTGGTAAAACGCGATTTGAAAGTGCAAAACTCCTCTGCGAAAAACTACACTGGCTCCCAATCAAAGAATGCATTGCCTTCAAAATCTGCACCCTGGTTCACAAAATCATCTACGGAGAAGCCCCGAGCTACATGACAGACTTGATCGACTTACCAATTAGAAATATATCCGAATCAACACGATCTTATCTAAATCTGCACTACGCAAGCTACAAAGGACTTAAATACAAAACAACTTACGCATCTAGTTTTTCCTACATAATCACACAACTGTGGAACGCATTACCAAAAGCCTTGAAAACGATGTAAGACCATCTAAACTTCCAGAAATCACTAAAAACCAACCTGTTTAAAAAGGCATACCCTACCGATCCAACTTAAATGCCTAATCTCTGCAACACAACCAAATTAAAGCATGTAATGGATAACACAACTCTTCCGTTTTCCGATTCCCTAATGTGTATGTGCCACATGAACTTGATCTTACCACAACATCACCCTATATTTGTTCACAACGGAGCGTGCAAAGGCCTCTCCGGTACTATGTAAGCCACATTGAGCCTACAAATAGGTGGGAAAATGTGGGATACAAATGTAACAAATAAATCTTTTGTTTCTTTTGATCTTAACAGGATGGGGGTCGCCATTGGGAAACGCACAATCTCTTAATTGGCTGGCAGATTGCATTTCTTTCACTTATATCCAGGCAGGGCTGACACTGGAGGGTCATGTCAAGGTTCATAATGTTAGAGCCATAGCTGTGTCTGTAGCCCACTTGCAGTCAGCCTCCATTGACAAAATTTGCAAGGCTGCAACGTGGTCTTCAGTCCACACATTTACATCTCATTACTGCCTCGAGCAGGATACCCAGCGCAATAGTCAGTTCAGGCAGACAGTGCTGCAGAATCTGTTTGGTGTCTAAAATCCAACTTCACCCCCCAGGCCCATTTTATTCTGTTCCAGGCTTCACTCTCACTCAGTTTGTATACAGTTTCAGGTTAATCTGAGTTATTTCCTCGCAGTTGCGAGGCCCATTTGACCAATATTTGTTGTTTTCAGTGAATCTGGATGCTAGGGATCCCCAACTGTGAGAATTAATGGCTTGCTTGTCCTCGGAGAAAGGAAAGATACTTACCTGTAGTAGGTATTCTCTGAGGACAGCAGGCCTTATATTCTCACAAACCTTCCCTCCTCCCTTTGGAGCTGTCTCCTATTTTTAATTTTCTTGCTGTAGTATTTAACTGCGGTAACCGCGCCCTTGCGGTGGGCTGGAAGGAACCCGTACATGCATGGTGGAGCGCTTCTCACGCGCCACAAAGATCGGTTAAACATGTTAAAAGCTCCAGACTGGGCAACGCGGGATCACATTGCCCAATTGTGAAAATATAAGGCCTGCTGTCCTCAGAGAATACCTGCTATGGTTAAGTATCTTTGCTATCCCTTATTTGTCCTGTTTGTCTGTCTTGATTAGATTGTAAGCTCTGTCAAGCAGGGACTGTCTCTTATATGTTCAGTGTACAATGATGCGTTTGTTTAGTAACACTATAGAAATGAGAAGTAGTAGTAGCATACAAAACCACATTGGAAAACCTCCCAGCCTTTTGGGTCCTTCAGTCCTAACAGATTAGAGATACCCATCACCAATGAAATGTGCTATCTCTGCTTGACTGGCCGATGCATATCCTACACATATGCACAGTCTGGTCTGACTTTTCATGGCCAGATCACTGTTCACAATGTTAGAACCATGGCGGTTTAAGTAGCCCGTTTTCGCTCTGCCTTTATTGAATACATTTACATTGCGGCTGCATGTGTTTCTATCCACACCTTCACTGGCTCACTACTATCTGCAGCAGCATTTCAGGCGGAATAGCCAGTTTTTACAAGCAGTCCTACAGAGTCTTTTTCATACTTAAAAGACATATCCTCCAGCCCTTTTCTTTCACCAGTTTCACTGTCTGTTTAATTGCAGAATCAGATTTTATATTGTGAACCTGGTAACTAGTGAGTCCCACATGTGAGAATATTATGCCTGCTTGTCCTCTAAGAAAGCTAAGTTACTTACCTATAACAGGTGTTCTCAGAGGACGCCTCCTCTTGGATTTGTCTTCTTAGCTTTAGTTCTGTACTGCTGGTCCTGCAATTGAGCGTTGGGTGGGAGGGCACCAGCACATGTACAGTGGGGGCACCGTCTCGAAGATTTGCAGTGACTGCACTTGGCAGTGCCGCACCAGGCTCTGTGGATGACATCACCCCACATGTGAGAATATGTGCCTGCTATCCTTGGAGTACACCTGCTACATGTAAGTAACTTAGCTTTTACAGTGAGCTCAGGCCACAGGAAATCTGGCAGGTATCATCTGCGTCCCTCTACAGAGCTAGTTCATTCCCTACTCTGATGGATAATTTGGCCAAATTTGACTGTGGGACTACCATTCCAAACGGTTGGGGAGCTGATGTGGATGGGCTTTACATCCAAGGAATGTGGTCTGCTCAGGAAGCAGATCTTCACATCAACCTCCCGGAGCTAAGGGCCTTATGGAATGTTCCAAAGGCTTTCAGAGATTGGCTTCTGAACCAAATTGTTCTCATTCAGATCGACAACCAGGTTGTAAGGTGCTATGTGAACCAGCAGAGGGGTATGGAATCCTACTCCCTTTGTCAGGAAGTGGTGAGGATATGGCAGTGGGCTGTCCTTCATGGGATTGTACTACGGGCCATGTACTGTAGACATGCTAGAGGTACTTATATATCAGAGTACATTACCAGATAGCAATACTCTGGACTCGTGTCTAGGGACTACCCCTACTTGACATTTCGCACTTTAGATTGTAAGCTCCTTGGAGCAAGGACTGTCCTTTATGTCAATTTATGTTAATCTGTACAGCGCTGCGTAACCCTAGTAGCGCTCTAGAAATGTTAAGTAGTAGTAGTAGGGAGGTGTACCTCTTATAGCCCGAATGACAAGCTATCTGTGCTGGAGAAGTAAACCATGCCACAGACGGAATATATATTATTATTTATTAGGTAAAGAAAAAAATGTAAGTAGTTCTGAAGCAAAGTGCCAAGCAAAATACAAAAATAACTTGCTATAAAAATAGATTATCACCAGAATAGATAATACAATGTGATTTTTTTTTTTGTTACATTTGTACCCCGCGCTTTCCCACTCATGGCAGGCTCAATGCGGCTTACATGGGGCAATGGAGGGTTAAGTGACTTGCCCAGAGTCACAAGGAGCTGCCCGTGCCTGAAGTGGGAATCGAACTCGGTTCCTCAGTTCCCCAGGACCAAAGTCCACCACCCTAACCACTAGGCCACTCCTCCACTTATCCCCAGTGACAAGGCTAGAACAGATTTTTGTACAAGAGGGAAAATTAGATGGGCTATTATGGGCTTCAATCCCTGTGGATAGCTACAGGAGAATGACATTAAATCCCTTTGTATTGCAGTTATTGGAGTTCTGGGGAAGCCTGAAAGGGAAGCTAAGGAAATCTCAGAAAAGATCAACATATGGCTGGATTACCCAAGAACCCGGGTTTCCAGCGGGTGGAGAGGGTAAGGTGTTTAAGGTGTGGGCACAGAAAGGATTGATTCGTTTTCGGGAATTAATGGGGGAAGGGGAACTCAAAAAATTCAGAAGAGCTCCAGACAGAATATGATCTATCAGAGGCGGATTGATTTGCTTATCTCCAGATTAAGCATTATGTAATAAAAGGAACAATGGATAAAAGAAAACCCATTAGAAGGGGAGAAATTTGAGAATCTATGGGGGTTGGTAGATGTTGGAGGGAAAGGGATTTCTAGGTTGTTAGAGGGGTAGAGTTGGTTAAGCTTCCTTTCATGATAGCATGGGAATGGGACTTAGGCACAGAACTTATTACCCTAACAGACTAACAAAAGGGGTGATTACACAATCACAACTGATATCCTAATGATTATTATGAGAACTTATCACACGTCTTCTGCAAAATACAGATTAGCTAAATACATAGACCAGAAGTCTTGACATAAACCTATCTGTCTGAGACAAACTAAGGACTAATTATCCCCGACTATAGGTAATAAATCCTGCTATCTCACCTTGCCATCTGACACAGACTTCCAACGGTAGAGAAGTGGATTTTTTCCTCTGACTCGAGCTGAAGTCTCAGTCAGGAATCTGGTCTCAGAGTTGAATTCTGGATACAAATGGTACAGTCTTAGATAAGGCCTGATGTGAAAGCTGAGCAGGCCTTGTCAGTTGGTTACAAGGCACACAGTTCACTGGTGTTAGGAAAATCAGTCTCTTGCTCTCTCTGGAGCTTTCTATCCACCTGCAAATTCTCCGGTGTTTCTCCCTCTGGTGTTCTCTTCTTCTTGTTCTTCTTCCAACCCAGTTGTTCTCTCTCCCAACTCTTTCTTCAGTCCAAACCTTTGGTATCCATCGTCAGATGATACCTATGGACCAATCACATACGATGACATAATGTCCAGCCAGATTCATAGTCATGAAGAAGCCTTTGTTATAGCCATGAAGCGGTTATCAATGGCATGCAGACTCCTTGTTCAATTCCATTCTTTTGGAGCCATGGGTGTTTTTCTTCTCCGAGCTTCCCAGGAGATAGTAGCCAGTTTGCAACACAGAATATGTCCTTGGATGAAATAATCTTGCAATGCTCAGCAGTAATTTTCCTTTGCAAGAAAGCTGGATTCATGATAGTTACAGATGAAGAATGGTTCAGGCTTGTATAGACCAAGACCAGCAAAGGTGAGATCTCAGGGAAATACCCCTACAGTACCTGGCTGGCAAGCCTGGCAGACAAACTGAGCAGGATCATGCTGCCACTCAAGTGGTCTCTCAGCATGAGCATAGCCTGCAAGATCTTCCAAGAGTGGGACACTCTCTCAGTGGATCTTTTTGCCTCTCAACTCAACAACAGAATTCCTCGTTTCTGCACCAGGCACAGATCACATGGCCAGACTAGTGTCAGATGCCTTTCTCCTCCATTTGAGGGGAGGATCGTCTGTATGCTTATCCTCCCATTCCTCTCCTAGAGAACACTTTGCCAAACTCAAGCATGATTGGAGAACATGATCCTCATTGCCCCTTACTGGCCAAGACAGATCTGGTTCCCTTCTCTTCTGGAGTTGTCCTCCGAAGAACGTGGATATTGGAGTGTTTCTGACCCTTATCACACAGAGTGAGGGATCCAGGCTTAGAGATTGTAATTTTTTATTTAAGGAAAGCTAAAACGTTTTATTTCACAAAATCATATAAAGAAAGCCCCAATTTGTTTTAAAGAACTTTTTTTTTCTTCTGTTTTCCATAACCTGATTTCTTCACCTAACAGTAAGGATCCCCATACTACCCTTTTTCCTTCTGCTGATGTTCTCTCGTAGTATTTCTCCTCAAAAGTTAAAAATCTTATTAACTTGTTGCCACCCTTACTGCCTCACTACTTCACCTTCCAATTCCATGTTCACCAACAATTGTGCAGGATGCGGCCTCCTGTCCGGGCGCTCCCTCTTCGGCCTCATTTGAACTGCAGACTGTTCATTCACTTTCATAAAGTCTCTTAGGGATGCAGCCCACGTTTTGCCTATTGGATCTAATTCCGTTGTCTTGGTTGAAAGTTTCTGAGCTTCAACTATTACCAAGGATTTTATCGGCAATCAGTGCTAGTCGCTTGTCTGGGCAGGTACCAGTTTCTTGGAAATGTTCAATAGTTTGCCCCATTCTAAAGAACCCTTTTTTTCAATCCTCAAATTCCAGCTTATCAGCCTGTATCAAATCCATTTTTTTCTAATATTCTAGAAAAAGTAGTTTATAACCAGATGTCCTCTTTTATTGAAAAAGCATTTGCTCTTCATCCTTAGACTGGTTTTAGAGCACATTTTAGTACTAAAACAGTTCTAGCGGTATTTCTCAATGAGATGTATTCCCATCTTGACAAATATACCATTGTACTCGCCATTTCATTTGATCTTTCTACAGCTTTTGATTTTTTTAAATTTTATTTTATTTGTAGCATTTGTATCCCACATTTTCCCACCTATTTGCAGGCTCAATGTGGCTTACATAGTACCGTAATGGCGTTTGCCAGTTCCGGTATGAACAATACAAGGTGTTATTATGGTAGATAGGTTATGAATGGTAGGTATATAGGGGATTTAAGGAGGAAGCAGGAAGTTGGGATATGTCCATAACGATCTTTGGTTTTGTTGTGTTACATAGTAACATAGTAGATGATGGCAGAAAAAGACCTGCACGGTCCATCCAGTCTGCCCAACAAGACAACTCATATATGCTAATTTTGTGTATACCCTACTTTGATTTGTACCTGTGCTTTTCAGGGCACAGACCGTATAAGTCTGCCCAGCACTATCCTCGCCTCCCAACCACCGGCTCTGGCACAGACCGTATAAGTCTGCCAGCACTATCCCCGCCTCCCAACCACCAGCCCCGCCTCCCACCACCGGCTCTGGCACAGACCATATAAGTGTTGCGGGTAGTCAGTCTTTTATGTTGGGTCCGTGGGGTATGCCTTCTTGAACAGGTTTGTTTTTAGTTCTTTCTGGAAATGTAGGTGGTCGTACGTTGTTTTTACTATTTTTGGCAAGGCGTTCCATAGTTGTGCGCTTAAGTAAGAGCAACTGGATGCATACGTTGATTTGTACTTGAGATCTTTACTGCTTGGGTAGTGAAGATTTAAGTATGTTCGTGCTGATCTTGTTGAGTTTCTGGTTGGCAGGTCTATGAGGTCTGTCATATATCCCGGGGCTTTGCCGTAGATGATTTTGTGAACCAGGATGCATATTTTGAAAGCAATATGTTCTTTCATTGGGAGCCAGTGCAGTTTTTCTTGGGGTTTAGCGCTTTCATAACGTGTTTTTCCAAATATTAGTCTGGCTGCTGTGTTCTGAGCAGTCTGGAGTTTCTTTAAAATTTGTTCTTTGCAACCCGCATAGATTCCATTGCAGTAGTCGGCATGGCTTAGTACCATTGATTGGATTAAATTGCAGAATGTTTCCTTCGGAAAGAATGGTTTCACACGTTTTAGTTTCCACATTGAATGAAACATTTTCTTTATGGTAGACTTTGCTTGATTCTCTAGTGAGAGGTTCCAGTCGATTATTACTCCGAGAATTTTCAGGCTGTCTGCGATGGGAAGGGTGTGGCCTGGAGTGTTTGTGGGTTTATATGTGCTGTATTGGGATGAGATGATGAGGCAGTGTGTTTTTTCTGTGTTAAGTTTTAATTGGAATGCGTTTGCCCATGAGTCCATGATGTTAAAACCGAGCTTGATTTCATTGGTGATTTGTGCTAGGTCATGTTTGAAGGGGATATATATTGTGATGTCATAAGCATATATGAATGGGTTACGGCCTTGAGTGGATAAGGACTTGGCTAGTGGGGTCATCATGAGGTTGAAAAGGATCGGTGATAATGGTGATCCTTGTGGTACTCTGCAGTCTGGTTTCCTCGCAGGTTTGTCTCTTTCCCCTACCCCGTGCAGCCATCATCCCAAACAAAGCAAACAATCCTTTGAGTTGCTGCATCCATGTTGTCGTTCTTTAATGTTGGCAGCATTTTTATTTAATCTCACTTATATGTTCAAATATGCCAGCTTTTCATAAGTAGAGTAGTAATTTGTTATAAGTCATAATTAGTGCGTCATTTGGAGGAGGGGCTAGTAATAGGGACACTCTAGCATTTGTTGTATTCATGCAGAGATTTGTTTTCTCCTGGTAAAGAGCCACTAAAACAGGCATCATATTATGAGAATCAGATGCTCAATATCCAGAGTTTGTATCTATTTACTTAAAGTTGTTTATAATATTTATATCCCACATTAAACATGAATTAGGTTGAAACCTGGGAGCATTTAAAATCTTTTTTTTTCCTGTGCCTAGATCAAAAGAGAGATAGTCGGCATCCCTGCCAGCAAAGGTATGCATAGTATGCCCGCATGAGGGACGAAGGGGAGAGTGAGGAGTTTGTTACTCTGCAATCCACCCCCCCCCCCCCCCCACACACACACACACACATTTTACAGCTGGCTATGCCCAGAGAGAGAGCCTGTTAAAAATTTTGCGTTCAGTCTTAGCCAGGAAGAAAGAGGCTGAGGCTCAGTGAATTATATGTCCTGATCTTCCCAGGTACTGTTTGGACAGTATATAGATCTTTAGTTAGTGTTACAATTGATCCATATTTCAGTTACCTGTTTGCCAATTGCACATTTTTGTCCACTGTTTTGAGAATAAACACAATTGTTCATTTTAAGGGCCATAGGATTGGTCTTCACGACTATCTGTCATCCTTTACCATTCCATATTCTCTTTCCTGTCGTCTTCATTCTATGAATGATCATTATGTTACTTCTTAGCCCCAAATCTGCTCAGCTGGAATCTACCAGATGTCATGCTTTTTCCTTTGTGGCCCCCCTTCTTTTAGAATACCCTCTCCCTGAACATCCATGTGGAATTATTTTTTAAGAATTTTAAGTCTGCCATTAAAAAATGGCTTTTCCATCAAGCCTTCAGCCCTGCATAAGATTTCAGAGAAGCATGACAGCTGGGTCCGTTGCTTTTCCTTGTCTCTCTCATTTCTCCACTGGTCTTTCTGATTCTCTCATTTTTCTACCCTTTTTCCTTTGCCTGAGTTTGTGAATTTCTTTCCTATCGGTTATTTCTTTTCTCCTGTGAAAGTTTATTTTTAGATTATAAACTGCTTAGATCTGTGAGTTAGTTTAGGCGCTATAGTAAGTTTGAATAAACCATAAACTCTTCTGTATTCCAATCTTTCAGTCCCTGGCCTTCAGGATCTGGATGTTGAGAACATAGTTTGTGTCCTTGAATCTGCCTGAAAGTCTCTCCAGAATCTCTCATTTCTGGGAAAGATTCCACTAAGATGTTATTCTTTTAAAGGTTTGCTGTCTAGTGTGAGGGCAAAGCCGTAGATCCTCTCACTTGTCCTACACAAAAACTGCCTACACAAAAATACCACCTGCACCTCTCCGAGTTTAGCTTGAAAACCAACTTTGTCAGGGTTCACCTCGGTACAATCGGTGTTTACCATCATCATGTAGTGGGTAAGCCCATCTCTGTACAGCCTCTAGTTCAATTCATCAGAGGTTTGTTGTTGACAAAACCCACTGTGAAACTTCCTACTGTGTCATAGGATCTCAATGTCATTGTCACCCAACTGATGAAAGCTTCTTTTGAGCCAATTGACTCCTGTCATCTGAAATATCTGACCTGGAAAGTTGCATTTTTGGTGGTGGTCACTTCAGCTCGCAGAGTTGGTGAGCTTCAGGCTCTAATAGCTGATCCACCTTACACAAAGTTTCATCACAACAGAATTGTTCTTAGCGCGCACCCTAAGTTTCTTCCTAAGGTGGTGTCGGAGTTGTATCTTTGCTAGTCAATTGTTCTGCCAGCATTTTTCCCAAAACTTCATGCCCATCCTGACGAAAGTACATTTCATACCTTAAACTGCAATAGAGCCTTAGAGGCATATTTTCAAAGCACTTAGCCTTCCAAAGTTCCATAGAAACCTATGGAACTTTGGAAGGCTAAGTGCTTTGAAAATATGCCTCTTAGTCTTCTATCTGGAGCGGACTAAAGCCCATGGACAGTCCACCTGGCTTTTTATTTCTTTTGATCCTAACAGGATGGGGATAGCCATCTGCAAATGCACGCTTTCCAATTGGCTAGCAGATTGCATATCCTTCACTTATGCCTAGGCTGGGCTGACTCTTGGGGGACATGTCACGGCTCATAATGTCAGAACCATAGCTGTGTCAGTAGCACACTTGAGATCAGCCTTCATTGAGGAGATTTGCAAGGCAGCGACATGGTCTTCGGTCCAAATGTTCACATCTCATTACTGCCTTGAGCAGGATACCTGATATGACAGCCGGTTTGGTCAAATAGTCCTGCAGAATTTGTTTGGTGTCTAGAATCCAATTCCACCCTCCTAGGCCCATGTCTGTTCTGTTCCAGGCTGTACCTTCACAACTAGTATATATGTATAATTTCAGGTTAATTGATTCTAGACCTCGATGTTTCAAGTCCCTATTGTCCTAGCGTTGTTGTTCGGTAAGCCTGTTAACTAGGGATTCTCACACGTGAGGCTATGTCTGGCTTGCTTGTCCACAGTGAAAGCGAAGTTACCTGTAGCAGGTGTTCTTAGAGGACAGCAGTCCAAGTGTTTTCACTTACCCTCCCACCTCCCCTAGGATTTGTCTTCCATAAGTTATGTCATTTTACTCAGGGACCTGTGCTCATGCATCGGACAGGAAGGCACCTGTGCATGCGTGGTGCAACGCTACCAGAACTTTTTTAAAGCTATATGTGCTAGGCAGCATCCATATCGGGCTCCATCGGATGATATTGCTCACATGTGCTGGGTAGACTTCTACAGTCTGTGCCTTTAGAAAGGCAAGGACAAATCAAACTTGGGTATACATATAAAGTATCACATACCATGTAAATGAGTTTATCTTATTGGGCAGACTGGATGGACCGTACAGGTCTTTATCTGCCGACATTTACTATGTTACTTAGCTTGCTGCCCTCAGACAAAATTTGCTACAGGTAAATAACTTCTCTTTTCTTCAGGGTATAATTGATTTAGAGTTTCAAGGGCAAAATACATTAAAGGCTCTAAATTGCTTAAGGTTCTCTTCTCTCAGTTTCTGTTATAAATAGGTTTACCATATAGCTTAAGACCAAAAGCGACAAGCTTAAGCTGTTTAGGTTTTACTTCACTGCAACTAGAGTGATGTAGTTCTAATTTCACTAGTGGGTTTCCTAAGAAAGGCAGGACATTTCCCTGAATGTAATTGGTTAAAACAGAACTGGCTTAACTTGCCTCCCTTATTTGTAGGTACCAGTGATACCCTGAAAATGATAATATAGAATTTCTCTTCTTTATTTTTGAAAAACAATGGGAATACTGCAGTGATACACTTTTTCTATTTTGTTAACTTTTATTTTGTTTGTACTCCCCCCCCCCCTCTCTTTTTTGTTTTTGATTTGTTTGCTTTGATACCAGGTATTGGGAAGAATGTGATCTGTGAAAAAGCTGCTACCTCAGTGGATGCCTTCCGAATGGTTACGGCAGCTCGCTATTACCCCAAGCTCATGAGTATTGTTGGGAATGCCCTCCGTTTCTTACCTGCTTTTGTCAAAATGAAGCAGTTGATCGAAGAGCAGTACATCGGTAATGTGTTGATCTGCGATGTCCGGGTTTATTGGGGGAGCCTGCTCAGCAACAAATACGATTGGATCTGTGATGAGCTAATGGGTGGAGGTGGGCTTCATACTATGGGTACTTACATTATAGATCTTTTGACTCATCTAACTAGTAGAAAAGCTGAGAAGGTCCATGGCTTGCTTAAGACATTTGTGAAGCAGAATGCAGCAATTAGTGGGATCCGACATGTCACAAGTGATGACTTCTGCTTCTTCCAAATGCTGATGACAGGAGGTGTCTGTAGCACTGTGACTCTCAATTTTAACATGCCAGGTGCTTTTGTTCATGAAGTTATGATTGTAGGTTCTACGGGGCGCCTGATAGCACGTGGGACTAGCTTGTATGGACAGAAGAATACATGTGTCCAAGAGGAACTCTTGCTTGCTGATTCCTTAACCATTAGCACTGTGAGCCTACTGGAGAAGGATTTTAAAGATATTCCACTGCTCTACCTTAAAGGTATGGTGTACATGGTCCAAGCGTTGCGGCAGTCCTTCCAGGATCAAGATGACCGTCGAACCTGGGATCACAAACCAGTTGCTATGGCAGCCTCCTTCGAAGATGGTCTCTACATGCAAAGCGTGGTGGATGCTATTAAAAAATCTAGCAGGTCTGGTGAGTGGGAGGTTGTGGATATCATGAGTGAAGAGCCGGATGCCAACCAAAATCTCTGTGAGGCACTGCAGCGAAATAACCTATAAGCTATCACAGTTTTCTTTTATTTCTTGTTATTTTAAATATGGCAGTAGGAAATAGAAATCATCAGCTCTTAAATCATGGAGATTAGCAGATTGATGCACAGTTGTGCTCCTTGCTTAGATTGCTCCAGTTTTACCCTTTCACTTTATCCTACCAAAAATAGTGACAGTTTCATTGATAAAATCAGAAACAATCTTTGCATTGGACCAAATTTTCCATATTTTTTTATAGCTCACACTTACATTTCTCTTATACAGTGACTTTTTTATATTCTACTTTTAAAGCTGTGCTGCTATTTTGCATTTAGACAAAACCCAGAATTTTTCCTTGTACCTGCAGAATTTACAAGGAAAAGTTGGGCTGCTTGAAAACTTGTATTAAAGAACATGCCGTAGTTGAGCTTTTTGATAGTACTGCTGCAATACAGATTGATTTTAATGAAACAGTAAACTACTAGAGTGTTTTGCCTTGTATTCTAAAGGTATTACTGATGCTAAGACAAGGCTGTGGAGAGAGAATAGCTTGAGGGTGCATGGAGCAGAGTTGATGTAACAAGAGCAGATAGTGTTGAGAGAAGCTTGAGACTCTACAGTATTTTTGGGCAGCAGTGAAACTTGGTTACAGAGAGGTTCTGGGAATATTGACATCTGTAAATAAATAGGCAGCTACTAGTTGGTTTTCTTAATTGTATTAAAAATTAGTAGAAAATGATTTGCCATTCTTGTCTTGTATTGGACGCTTTTTCCAGAATAAAAGGCATTTAGCCAATTTGAGTGTAATTGACTTAACACTATTCAGTTTACCTGTATTTACCACAGTAATGACCATGGCAGAACATTTTGTTCAAGGTGCTAGCAAGGAAGTACTGCCACTATGTGCCATCTTCCATTTGTTTATTTTAAATGTTAAACCTGAATTATAAGTGGCTTTTGTGTGGGTTTCTTTGTACATTTCACACACTGTATATACAGATTACTCATGAGATTTTTTACCTCCAACCTGTTTGCTTTATCAGAAAGGCAAGCACTTTTGAAGACAACTAAGGTACTACCTGTCTCCTCTCCAAAATGTTTAAATACCACTGTCAGTGTAGATTTCAAATACGGACCATGGTGTTTAAATTTTTCTCAGAGGACAAGCAGTCTGAGTTATCACAACTGGGTCAACATCTGCGTCGGCCTGGGAACCAGCATTTGCAATAGCAAAAGAAAAACTTTGCCAGAGCACGTACCTCAGTTTGGGTTTTTTTGCGACGAGGAGCAGCAGGTTAATTGTGTGCTCCTTGTTCAGTGCCCGGGAAAAGAGCCTTCTCTTTTATTCGACTTTCAGTCATTTGTTTTTCCCTCATTTATTTTCTTCATTTAAAAAAATAAAAATCCTTTATTTTCCAAGTTCATCTTTTCCCCATGTTTAAGTTTCCTTTCTTTTTTGGCGGTGGCCAGGTTTCTGCCCTTTTTGTGCCCTTTTTACTTTGGCACAATTGAATCCTTTGATTTCGCCAGGGCGGTTTTTCCTTCCATGTCATCGAAGACACCCAGCGGCTTCAAATGTTGTACTCAGTGCAACTGGACCATCTCAGGTACAGATACCCATTCTTGGTGTATCCAGTGCCTTGGGCCCAACCATAGCCCAGCTCGTTGTGCCCTTTGTCTTCGTATGAAGGAAAGGACCTAACTTGCTCGAGAAGCCCAGAGAGAGAAACCTTTTGGGGTTCGGTCCGGTCCTTCAGCATCAGTACCGAGGTCGGCAGAATCAACGTCGACATCGAGGGACGCATCAACGTCGAGAGCAGAGGTATGCATGGCTGCTGAGAGGCCTCCACACGCTGGGAGCAGTGAGGCATCGAGTGGGTCTCCATCTACCTCAAGGCCTTCTGTACAGGCCCCCTGGGACCGTCCATTGTCAGACCCGACCTCGAGAAGACGTGAGGATTCGACATCGTCCTCGTTGGCACGGAGGAGCCTTGGTGACGTGCATCGAGTGAAGGCTAAGAAGCACCATCACCATTCTCCCTCGACACACGGTGCCGGGAGCTCCGGGGTGTCGAAGCATTCGAGAAGCATCGGCGCTGGGAGAACCATTCCCCCTCCATACAGGAGGGTGCACCCGAGAAGCGTCGGCGCTGGGAGAACCACTCCCCCTCCATACGGTAGGTGCCGATGCGTCTGTTTTTTAGCAGTCTGGTTCCTGCTCTTGAGCCTCAACCAATTCTGCCACCGACTGCTCGGGCCCCCCAGCCTTCTCCGATAAGTACATAAATATTGCTGTACTGGGACAGACCAAAGGTCCATCAAGCCCAGCATCTTGTTTCCAACAGTGGCCAATCCAGGTCACAAATACCAGGCAAGATCCCAAAAAAGTACAAAACATTTTATACTGCTTATCCCAGAAATAGTGGATTTTCCCCAAGTTCAATTTAATAATGGTCTATGGACTTTTCCTTTAGGAAGCTGTCCAAACCTTTTTTTAAACTCTGCTAAGCTAACCGCCTTTACCACATTCTCTGGCAACAAATTCCAGCTAGGGCTGTTCAGCTTGGAGAAAAGGCAGCTGAGGGGAGATATGGTAGAGGTCTATAAAATAATGACTGGCGTGGAACAGGTAGATGTGAAGCGTCTGTTCACGCTTTCCAAAAATACTAGGACTAGGGGGCATGTGATGAAGCTACAATGTAGTAAATTTAAAACGAATCGGAGAAAATTTTTCTTCACTCAACGTGTAATTAAATTCAACGTTGCCAGAGAATGTGGTAAAGGCGGTTAGCTAAGCGGAGTTTTAAAAAGGTTTGTACGGCTTCAGAAAAGGAAAAGTCCATAGACCGTTATTAAATGCATACAAAAGCACACAGTTTTGGAATGCGTTACCCAAGGCCCTGAAAACCATGAACAATCTAACCAGCTTCCGCAAAGCTCTGAAAACACACCTCTTTAACAAAGCTTACAGAAGTCACCCTCAATGATACAGATCACCCCCCAAACCACCCAAGCACACCTAAAACACTTCTCACACAACCTATCCAACATCCGCCCATCTAAATCCTCTTTTACCTCAGCTTATGATCAACTGTATTTAAATCATGTACTGACTTTATCGTAACCTTACTCTGTAAGCCACATTGAGCCTTAAAAAAGGTGGGATAATGTGGGGTACAGATGCAATAAATAAATAAATATTGGGGGAGTAGGATGTTGCCATTTTCCTTAGGGAAGAGGCCTTGCTGAAGCATGTAGTTTAGGTGGGCTGTGAGGTCTGCTATTAAGCGGTCAGGGGCGGATTTTATTAGGTAGCTGGGACAGGTATCCAGTTTACAGTGAGTGTTGGAGAACTTACTAATTGCCTGGGTAACTGTTTCGATGGTGAGGAGAGCGAAGTTTGACCTGGTTTGGTCAGCAGGGTATTCTCCAAGGATTGGGTCCAAACCATTGATGAAGTTTTCAATATCGGTATTGTCCTGAGGTAGCGTGTTATGTAGTTTTGCAATTTGTTCATTGATTTAGCAAGTTTGTCTGCAGATGGGATGTCTGTATTGGTTAAAGTGACCAAGGTGGTGTCTAGTAGTTTGTTCACGAGTTGGTATAGTTTCTTTGTGTCTTTGTAGTCTGGACCTATTTTAGTTTTATAGTATGACCTTTTAAACACTTCCAGATAACTGAAGGAAAAATGTTATGGCTTTTGCTTTCTAAATCTGAAAATGCTTGAATGTATATTTAACTTAGCAGAGTAACTGGATTGCTGAGCCCCATGGTGCCCATTTTGTTCAACTGTTTCAAGGGCTGGAGACTCTATTACCCCAAACTTTTTCTGTTGGAATTACTGCTGACTGCAGCAAAAATAAACTCAGTGCAGCGTGGGGCTTGAGCACAGGCTTGTGTTCAAGGCTTGCTACTTCCTGCCACATCTGAAATCAAACAAAATAAAACATGGAAAAGAAAATAAGATGATACCTTTTTTGATTGGACATAACTTAATACATTTCTTGACTTCCTGTTGGACTGGGTAGGATGTAGCAAGGCTTAAGGACGGACTTGTGCTGACAGTAGCTTTTGAAGTACTGCTCTCCTGCTGCACTATCACTCCAAATTCTGTCACCTTAGGCGGACACTAGTCTGCCTAGGGGTAGGCCTGGCCTAGTTTAATTCATTGATCTTGTCGCAACATTTTTGTGCATTTAGTGCTGCAAATGCAAATGGATAGGTTAGATTGATTTGTGGATAAACTGGTGAGTTCTCTTCCAAATTGGAATTAACATTCCTCGGTAGCCATCAGTCCAATAAATTATTAAGCCATGAATTCTGAAACCTTCCCAATGTTTCCTTTTGAAGCTTCAAAGTGATTTCCTTGGTAAATGATAATTCTGGGATCATTAGATTACAGTATGCTCAGCACAACACATTTACCACACCACATGATTTAAAACAAACTTTTTTTGCAATTACATAAAATAATGCAACCCTATTTCCTTAGAATGCACAACAACATTTTTTGCAACATATAATGCATTCATAAATTAACTTTCATAAGTCATCAAAGTGGCTAAAATGGAACAAGATGAGAATATATCCTCAAAGTATTTATTTTTGTGAATATTTATTTACTAAGAGTAGAACTACAAGTCTATTGCGACAGGACTTGATCTTGTTCCTATACTGGTCTTGAAACAAAGCTGTTACTCTTTCACGGAGATCTCCTAAAGAAGGCAGATGATGACAGTCAGGGACTTTCAGCAATGTAAAAAAGAAATCATTCCACAGCTCCATATGTGGGGTTCTTTTGGATATTTCGTTAATAAAATAAGCTTTTTCATAGCTCTGGAGTCTTTAGTATCTAGATGTTTAAATAGACTCTGGTTTTTGAATGTAATCCCTGTGGTTAGATAGTTAGTTCTTTTGGAAATGCCATCAATTCTCCAGATTCCTTGTTCATTTTTCACCTTCATGCAATGACCAAAAAGCATGCAATAAACTGTTCCAAAGTAATCAGGCTGGTAGTTCATTAGTCATGGTTTCTTCATTAGCATTTCAATACACTGGAAACCAGATGTTTCGAGCTTTGCCATAAATGCAGTCCCTTTAGGGAATAATTTCATGTCTATGCTTTTTCCCAAGTCAATCAATGCTAACCCATGAGACAAACTGTCTAGACTGCAGACATCATTCTCCAGAAACCTTTCTCCAAGTACAAAATTGGCTGGTTTAATGTCCCCATGAATGATTCCAGTTTTATGGAGCTGTTCCACCATGTACAGAATGCTGATTGCAAAGTAGATGACTAGAGGCTGTGGCTTCTCACTCAACTTTCTATACAAATTTATGACATTCAATAATGATCCATAGTTGTAAAGCTGTCCAACCAAAACACTTCCATTTCTGAAGAAATGGGCAGAATAGTAACATAGTAACGTAGTAGATGACGGCAGAAAAAGACCTGCACGGTCCATCCAGTCTGCCCAACAAGATAACTCATATTTGCTGCTTTTTGTGTATACCCTACTTTGATTTGTACCTGTGCTCTTCAGGGCACAGACCGTATAAGTCTGCCCAGCACTATCCCCGCCTCCCAACCACCGGCTCCGGCACAGACCGCACAAGTCTGCCCAGCACCATCCCCACCTCCCAACCACCAGCCCCGCCTCCAAACCCCGGCTCCGGCACAGACCGTACAAGTCTGTCCAGCACTATCCCCGCCTCCCAACCACCAGTCCCGCTGCCCACCACCGGCCCTGGCACAGACCGTACAAGTCTGTCCAGCACTATCCCCGCCTCCCAACCACCAGCCCCGCCTCCCGATCCTGACTAAGCTCCTGAGGATCCATTCCTTCGGGAGCTTAGTCAGGATCGGGAGGAGGGGCTGATGGTGCAGATTTGGCTGGAGTCTCTCTCTCTCAGCTGAGTACCTATATAGAATTCCCAGGGCTTTGCTGGTTTCTGCACCTTTAAAATAAACTTTTGGATGTTTTCAATGTTATTCATATCTAAAAGAGAAGCTTGGTACACATGAGCAAAGGCACCTTCTCCAAGCAGGAAATCAACCTGAAACCTTTTGGTACCTAGTTTGAGCTCAGCCTTAGATCGGACAGTTGGCAGATTTGAATCACATTCATAGTAATTGGAGAGACAGTTCAATGGTTTGGCTAATCCTGCTAGCAAACTATTAATTAAATCTTCATCCCAGGGGTTGTCGACAATTACATCTGTGGCATTGACAAGATGGTCTGGTTTGTATTCCACACATGCATTCGACTGATGATGGGTATCATCCAAAGTTTCTTCAAGAGTGGTGAAGAGAACCTCATTTTTTTTGTATCAGAGAGTTTACAACTAGCCATACGATGCTCAATCTGTTTAGCTTCATGATTCATGCTATGAGTACCATGCTGTCGATGAAAGACAGACAGAGAAGTAGGAAATGGTGTTTCTGATAACTTTTCTTTCTCTGGACTTTGCTCTTGAGTTGGACTTAGCTTCCTAGTTTTAGAGGGCTGTGTGAACTTGTTTTCAGATTAATCAAAAACCATGTGAACACCATTGTCAGCAATTTGATTTTCTTTTATCTTCTTGAACTTGCCAAGAATGCACTGATAATTTTGTTAAAAGGTGTAGAAACAGGTCCAGCAGTGAATTCAAAATCTCTAGTACTGTTAGGACTAGGTGCCAGAGTTTCATTGCAGCGTACAGCCCAGCGTACAGTGCAAACATCAAAACATTCCAAATTTCTGCACCGCTTCATTTTGTTTCGCAGAGAGTGCAATACCAGTGTGCTGCTCAAAGGTTTTCACTTCCTTTGCCAGACTTTTTTGCTGGGGGAACCCATTCTCCTTGTTTATATCATCTTCAAAAATGCAGGAATTGGTTGGCAGAGGTGAAACATTGTTATACTGTGTAAGAATTCCATTTGGGTTGGCATCTGTATCATCTTCTTTTCCCTCTGAACATTTTGGTAAACTCAGATCTTGGCCGCTTTCATTTTGAGGCATAGCTTATGAGGACATCTCTGCCTGGGTTCCAACTGGTTCAGCATACAGCAAACTACAATTTGCAGTATCTGTCACAGGTGTGGCAGTTCCACGTGGCACAGGAAGCACCGATGAAGATAAGTGAAGTTCATTGATCCCCAGACACAAGGAAGTTTTCATATTTGGAGTTGTATAGAAAGGTGTTGCCAATTCTTCTTCCAGTGACAAAGTTTGATTCACAGATGTTTTGCTGACCCTGTGTAGTCTGTGGAACATATGTTCTTTTCAACTTTGCCTTGTGCTTCTCTTTAGCTGCTAACCTTTTGCCAAATAGTGTCATTTTCTCCCTTAAAAGCTGCGCCTGGAGGGCTAATGCTTGTACTGCCACCTTGACCCTTGTCTAATGAATGCACCTGCTCGCTTCATTACAGACCTCGCCACCTAAACTTCCTCCTTCAACAGGGATCCTTCCCCATTGAACATGGCAATGTATTACTTACACCTATACCAAGAAACCTGCAGATGATATCACCAATTACCGCCCTGTGGCCTCTATCCCTCTATTGACCAAACTGCCGGAAAACAGAGTAACCTCCCAACTCAACGAATTCATACAAAAGTTCTCCATCCTTCATGAGTCATAGTCGAGCTTTCGACCTGCCCACAGCACAGAAACGGTATTACTCACCTTAATTTCCAAATTCAAAGATGAAATATCATTTGGAAACAACATCCTCCTCCTGCAATTTGACTTGTCTAGTGCATTTGACATGGTGAATCATGATATCCTTACAAAGCTACTTGACAAACTTGGAATCGGTGGAAACATCATCAAATGGATAAAACGTTTCATCACCTCAAGATCCTATCGAGTCAAATCAACCACTTATATCTCCTCTCCTTGGTCATCAGGATGCGGGGTGCCCCAGGGTTCACCTCTTTCCCCGATCCTCTTTAACCTCATGATGATCCCTCTAGCCAAATCCCTTTCTAAATTTGGACTCAATCCCTTCATTTATGCAGAGGATGTTACCATTTTTAATCCCCTTCAAATCTAACATAGCAGAAATCTTCGATAAAATAGTTAAGGGAATGAACATCTTAGCCTCTTGGGCCAATGCTTTCAAGATGAAATTGAATAAGGAGAAGACACAATGCCTAATCTTCACATCCCAGTACTCTACTTTCACTCTGACTACACTCAACACCCCTGACGTCACCATCCTCATATCAGACAACCTAAAAATACTAGGAGTAGTACTAGACAAACACCTAACTGTGGAAAATCACGCAAAAGCTACAACAAAGAAAATGTTCAACATAATGTGGATACTGAAGCATGTGAAACCCTATCTTCCTCTAAAAACCTTCCGCAATTTATTTATTTATGGTACATTTCTACCCCACATTTTCCCACACATGCAGGCACAATGTGGCTTACATAAGATTAATAAAATAAATACACAATACAGTAAGAGATATGGTAAGAGACATTAAGCAGGGAAAGGGGTATATCTATATCAGAGAGAAGCAAGTGGAATCATTAATTGGTAAGATTATAGGGGGAGTAGGTTAAACCAAATAGGTAAGTTTTCAGCAGCTTCTTGAACAGTTGGTGATCCAATTGCAGTTTTAAGTATTTCGGCAAGGCATTCCAATTCTTAGCACTGGAGTAGTGGAAAGACGAAGCGAAGATCAATTTGTATTTGATGCCTTTACAATTTGGGAAGTGCAGGTTGAGATATGAACGTGAGGTGGCCACTGCGTTTCTGGGTGGGAGGTCAATAAGGTGAATTTGGTCCAATCCACTGTACTTACCCATGTTGACTACTGCAATAATATTTTTATTGGATTCAAGGCCCAAGTCCTGAAAAAACTCCAAACTACCCAAAACACGGCAGCTAGACTTATTTTTGGTAAGTTGCGGTTTGAGAGTGCAACACCTCTCCGTTTAAAACTTCATTGGCTTCCTATTATGGAACGAATAAATTTCAAAGTCCACACGATGATTCACAAGATTATCTACAATGATTCACAAGATTATCTACGAAGACTCCCCAACCTACTTGTACAATCTGATTGACCTTCCTACCAGGAATTGCTCTAGATCTTCTCAAACTTATCTAAACTTACACCTTCCCAACTGTAAAGGAATCAGATACAAAACATATTATGCATCCAATTTCTCCGTTATAGGCAGCAAGCTCTGGAACATCCTACCAAGATCGATTTGTATAGTTAATAACCATCTACCTTTCCGGAAGCTACTTAAAACTCACCTTTTCAAGCAAGCCTACACATATGACTTGACAAATTAGAAATCCATCTGCGATACCTGGATCTGACTACTTGGCAAAACTTAAATATGCTTTTTCCTTTTTGAATTCATCCCTCTCTGAACCATTATTATACATTCTTTCTTATTCACAATACTTTACCCAACTTACACCCTCTTCCGTTCCCTACCTCTTCCACCTTCCTCCCTTATCCTTTCTTAGTCCACCTCTTTATATACTATATTTAAATATTTTATCCATTTGGTGCTATCTTGTAAATTTTGTTTTATTGTAAGCTGCATTGAGCCTGCTAACAAATGGGAAAGTGCGGGTTATAAATGTTGCACAATACAATACAATACTTTTTTCAAGTATTCTTCTTCCTCATATAAAAATGTACCCCATTGCTTCAGTTTTTGTTGTTGCTCATATTTCTTCTTATAAACAATGGCTCGAAATTCTTCAAATGATAATTCAGAATCTCCACTAATAAGGTTGATTTTACAGTGCATTGGAACTTGTTCGAATTCACTACTTGATGATGGAAGCACAGAAGTAGCTGACTTTGAAATGAGCATCACCCTCTGCTCTTTATTAGACTCTCCTGAATAAGTGGATGCCTGAGATTGTTTCAAGTTGAAATCCTGAGCTTTGGTTGTAACTGAACTCTGTCTTTCGGAATAGCACGTAGGGTCCTTTCCTTGCACAGATGGAAATGGCTCAATTAAGTTTAACGGCTGTGAATTCTGAAGAGGTTTTAAAGCACCAGCTTGGCTGGGTACATTTCTCTGGGATAGTCTCATCTTGAACAACCTGTACTGTTCATCTAATGGTTCTGTTGGCTCCACCTTGTTTTGTACAGCATTCTGAGACACAACATTAGCTTGCTGCACATTTGCTTGGTGTTCCAGCTGTTGAGCGCATGCTATATGGAAAGCAGCTGACCTGGTACCAATTCCTCTACTACTAAGGTAACCATAGAACTGAACAGGTTCAGTGATGAATTCTGCAAATTTTATGCAGGACTTGATGAATCGATCATCATTATGGTACCTCTTGTCAGTTAAAAAATTCTTTACCAGACGTTCCAACAAAAAGGATATTTTGTGCTTTTCTTGAGTCATAAGTGTTTCTTCTGTCAACTGCACATTCCTATCCCAGAAACTAAGAGGATCATCTCCACTATAGCTCTGAATGTGGGCTTCAAACATTCTGGCATACACGGCAGCATTCTCTTTTCCATAGTTCAGGCCATGGAAGGAGGCTGGATGCTGCAGGTAGGCTTCTGTGCTGCGGTTTTCCACCTCCAGGGCCCATGCTGGTGGTCGCTCTGTGGCATTCAGGAAGGAGGAAGCTGCTGAACTGGCAGAAGGTGCTGAAGGAAGAAGGTGTGACTGGATTAAAGGAGCAGTCTGGACTGGGTAGTGTGAGATCCCAAGACCCAAGGTCCTGACTTCCAGGTTTTCACCCAGTGTGGAGTCACAGGGCCCTGAGAATCACCTGTGTACAGCCCTTTTTGGTATTCTCGACCTCTTCCTTATTCTCAGGGTTCTCTGTGCTTTTTTTGCCCCGAGTCTGTTGCTCTCTCTTATTATTCATGCCATTTTCCTGGAAGCCTTTAGCAAAAGGGTTGGTTTGGATCTTTAACTGAGTGATGGTTTCATTCTGGTAGGCAGTCACGGCAAGGAAGACGGTCTCAGGAAAAGTGAAGGATGAGCACCCAGACCAGTGCCTGCTGTAGACATCGTTGGCTTGGTCAGTATGGAAACGAGGCTGGTACTTGTGTATGGAATGAAGAATGATATGTCCCAGCTGGTCCGGCGTGTTGTTGGTGAGCTTGACCTTGTGGAAAGAGAGAGGCTGCCTCATCCAGTGTGCCCCGGGAGCAGGGGAGTCTGGGTGGATGTAGACCCGGTCTGGAAGGGGTGGCTCAGCCTTGCTGCTGGGCTCCCAGCGTTTGTCTTGCTACTTGTAGAGGATGTTGTCCACAGGAATGATATCAAACAGCAGTACATACCTGGTGTCTGGATCGAGGCCGGACACGCTGATCTTACACTGAGGGAACATTCGCCTCCCAGACTTGGTAATGATAATCTCCATGCCAGTGGCACTGAATTGCTTCCAGAGGTCCTTGTTCTCCAGTGTCACCTTCACATCCCCAGAGATTCCTCGTTGAGGACCTTCCAGCACTGGAAAAAGGGGCTCAAACCTTGGACCAGGGCCCAGTGGGTCTGGGTAACAGAAGGTGTCATGATGGAGCGGGGGTTGGGGATATGCTGGAGCCAGGCGTGGAGGTGGCCTTATGCCATATGGGGCTCCATACTGCGGGAACAAGTCTGGGTGGTACATGGGTCCCAGACAGAGAACAGGGTTGTAGCAGTCCACAGATCCCTAGGAGCCTTCAGCACTGAATGCTGAAGGTTAATGTTTTTTCACCAAAGGTAGTCTCTCGTAACCTCCGACCGATGGAAACCCGACCTTCAAATTGCCCACCGGTAGTTCATTCATGCAGCTCCCAGCACAGGCAGATACTTGCAAACGAACTCTCCGCCCTTCTACATGCCCATGCAGTCGAATATGTTCCACCAGGGGAAGAAGGGCTGGGATTCTATTCCAGGTACTTCCTTGTGCAAAATAGAACAGGGGATGCGTCCCATCCTAGACCTAAGGGCCCTGAACCAATTTCTTGTCCGAGAAAAGTTCAGGATGGTTTCCCTGGCACCGTTCTTCCCATGATTCAGAGAAACGATTGGCTATGCTCTCTGGACTTTAAAGGATGCTTACATGCACATTCCGATACTCCCAGCTCACAGGAAGTATCTTTGATTGTGGCTGGGAACACAGCACTTTCAGTACGGCGTACTGCCATTTGGCCTGGCGTCTGCGCCCATATTCACAAAATGGCCAGCAGTAGTCGCTATGCAGACTGGTAGAGCAGGTGTTCGCTTATCTCGACGACTGGCTGGTGAAGAGCACCTCTGAGGACTTTGCTCGGGTGTCCATGCGGATGACTATTCAGGTGTTGGAACTACACCAAGTCCCACCTCTCCTGTTCAGAAATTGGAGTCATTGGAGCATTGCTGGACACGAAGACAGCTCAGGCTTATTGCCCCGAGGCGCGGGCAGACAACCTAATGTCCCTGGTGTCCATTGTTCAAACGTCTCAGCAAGTCACTGTCAGGTTCTCCGGTTCAGAGCCCGCGGGGCCGGGCTCTGGAGCAAACGTGATCCCTTGGGCTGCTGCCGAAGAGCGGCAGCAGCAGGCAAAAACCCCCAACCAACACTGGGCAAGCACACCGGCAAGGACTGCAGGCACCGCCCAGCGAGCCAGAACACAAGGACTGGAATCCCCCGGACTGGAGGACACAGGACTGGAACACACACCGGACTGGAGCACACTGGACTGGAGCACACCGGACTGGAACACACACTGGACCGGAACACACTGGACTGGTCCGTACAGCTTCACCTGCACTTAGCCACTGCCCCCCAAGGGTTGAGCCCTTGGGTTCGAGTGGCCGGCAGGACTTACCGGATGACACAGGGACCAGGACTAGAACAAGCTGAAGCAGGAGTGCTCCAGGTACTCAGCTAACTGAAGTGCTCCTAAATCTTAAACTGACAAACCTAAGCCCTAAACTAACAGGAGCTCCTAAGCCCTGCTCAACAAAGGGACTTCCTAAGCCATAAACTAACAGAGCAGGGAACTAAACACAAAGCTAACACAGGTGCTACTAAGCACCAAGCTACAAGCAGTGCTCTACAACTCTAAACTAACTAAGGTGCTCCTATGCACCAAACAACCAGAAGTGCTCCTAGCACTAAAAGAGACACCGGGGAGCCACAAGGGAAAAACAAGGAAGAAAAAACACAAAAACTAGCAAAGGTGCTTCCTAAACACCAAGCTACAGCTGTGCCCCACAGCACTAAACCTACAGAAGTGCTAGTAACAGAAACTAGCAGGGGAGCCACAAGGAAACAAGCAGGGAAGCTAAATACGAATCAAAGTGCACACTGCACTAACACTAACCTGGACCTTAGCAAAAGCAAGCAGGGAAACTAGACACAAAGTCAGAAGTGCACACTGCACCACCCTACCTCAAGCAAACGTTGCAAAGGCCCTGAAAGAACGAACACCACTTCCTTATCAAGGCCCTCCCAGATGATGTCACACTCCCTAGACCCAGGCTTATAGCACACTGACACCCTGAGAGGCCCAACCCACACCAATGCAGCACCGTGAAGCACTTGAAGCCAGTACACCCAAAAAGAGGTAGAGCTAACTCAGTCCACACACACAGCTGTAGTAAAATGAAACAATTAGAGTCATGCTGCTGGAAGCTGCCAGCATAGAGAGAGAGAGCTAGCTCAGAAAGGACAGACAAAAGAAACAGAAGCCAGCTAAGAAGCTGACCCCCAGGAAAAAGGTAAGTTTGAGAGGGGTTCTGACCACGATCATAACAGTCACAGCTCGGCAGATGTTGAGACTCTTGGGGCACATGGCCTCTACAGTTCATGTAACACCCATGGCGCGTCTACATTTGAGATCCACTCAGTGGGCCCTGGCTTCCCAGTGGTATCAAGCTGCGGGGACTCTAGAAGATGTCATCCAATTGTCCAGCGACTTCCAGGATTCTGTTTGGTGGTGGACCATACGAACCAATTTGATTGTGGGACGTCCATTCCAAACCCCTTAGCCGCAGAAAGTGCTGACGATGGATGCATCTCTCAGTGGGGAGCTCATGTACATGGACTTCACACTCAGGGAGCGTATTCCATCCAGGAAACTGGTCTTCAGATCAACCTCCTGGAGCTTCGAGCAATCTGGAACGCTCCAAAGGCCTTCAGATATCGGCTGTCCAACCAAATCATCTTGATTCAAACAGACAATAAGGTTGCAATGTACTATGTCAACAAGCAGGGGGGCTGTCCAGATGTGGCTTTGGGCGTGCCATCAAGGTATGTTTCTCCAAGCTACTTATCTAGCGTGCGTACACAGTCTGGCCAAAAGTCTGAGCAAGGTAATGCAACCTCACGAGTGGTCGCGCAACATGGGAGTTGCCCGCAAGATCTTCCGAGCATGGGGCACCCCCTCGGTGGATCTTTTTGCCACTCAACTCAATCACAAAGTCCTTTAGTTCTGTTCCAGACTTCAGGCCCACGACAGACTAGCGTTGGACGCCTTTCTTCTACATTGGGGAACAGGCCTTCTGTATGTGCATCCTCCCATACCTCTAGTAAAGAAGACTTTGCTGAAACTCAAGCAAGACCGCAGAACTATGATCTTGATTGCGCCCTTCTGGGCGCGTCAGATTTGGTTCCCTCTTCTAATGGAGTTATCCTTCAAGAAACCGTGGAGATTGGAGTGTTTTCCAGCATTCAGAATGAGGGGTGTCGTCTACATCCCAACCAGAGGGGTCTCTGGCTCTCACGGCCTGGATGTTGAGAACTTAGAATTCGCCTCCGTGGGTCTTTTAGAGGGTGTCTTCCGGGTTTTGCTTACTTCCAGGAAAGATTCCACGAAGAGGTGTTTAAATGGAGGAGGTTTGCTGTCTGGTGTGACAGCAAGGCCTTAGATCTTTTTTCTTGTCCTACTCTTAGACCCTGCTTGAATACCTTTTACACTTGTCATAGTCTGGTCTCAAGACCAACTCTGTAAGGGTTCACCTCAGTGCAATTAGTGCTTATCGATGTGTAGAGGGTAAGCCTATCTCTGGACAGCCTTTAGTTGTTCGCTTCATGAGAGGTTTGCTTCTGTCAAAGCCCCCTGTCAGACCTCCTCCAGTGTCATGGGATCTCAATGTCATTCTCACCCAGCTGATGAAAGCTCCTTTTGAGCCACTGAATTCCTGCCATCTGAAGTACTTGACTTGGAAGGTCATTTTCTTGGTGGCTGTTACTTCAGCTTGTAGGGTCAGTAAGCTTCAGGCCCTAGTAGTGGATGTACCTTATACTAAGTGCCATCATAACAGAGTAGTCCTCTGCAAGAACCCTAAGTTCCTGCCAAAGGTGGTGTCAGAGTTCCATCTGAACCAACATTGTCTTGCCAACATTTTTCCCCATCCTCATGCCCACCCTGGCGAAAGCAGCTTGCACACCTTGGACTGCAAGAGAGCATTGGCCTTTTATGTGGAGTGGACGAAGCCCTTCAGGAGGGGAGTCACCATCGGGAAAACACACAATCTCCAATTGGCTAGCAGATTGCATATCCTTCAGTTATACCCAAACTGGGCTAGCTCTGGAGGGCCATGTCACAGCTCATAATGTCAGAGCCATGGCTGCATCAGTAACTCACTTAAAGTCTGCCTCCATTGAAGAGATTTGCAAAGCTGCAACATGGTCTTCAGTCCACACATTCACTTCACATTACTGTCTTGAGCAGGATACCTGACGCGACAGTCGGTTTGGGGTTTAGAATCCAACTCCACCCACCTAGGCCCGTTTTATTCTGTTCCAGGCTGCACTCTCAGCTAGCTGTATATAGTTTCAGGTTAATCTATGTTTTGTCCTCGCTGTTGCGAGGCCCAATTGCCCAGTGTTTATTGTGTTATGTGAGCCTGGATGCTAGGGATACTCCAGTTGTGAGAACAACTCAGCCTGCTTTTGCTCGAAGAAAGCGAAGTTACTTACCTGTTGCAGGTATTCTCCAAGGACAGCAGGCTAATTATTCTCACAATTCCGCCTACCTCCCCTTGGAGTTGTTTATTTGTTTATGCTTCTAGACTTAACTGAGGGTACGCGCTTGCGTGGCGAGAAGTCAGTCCATGCATGCACGCCAGAAGGCTCTGGCAAAGTTTTTCTTTTTGGTGTTGCAAATGCCTGTTCTCGGGCCGACGCGGACGTCGACCCAGTTGTGAGAATAATCAGCCTGTTATCCTGGGAGAATACCTGCTACAGGTAAGTAACTTTGCTATACCTGAATATTAGCACTGGGCTGTTCCCAGATAACTGATGCTGAATATCTGGGTAAAACTGATTTTTATTCAGCACCATTATTCAGTTAACTATAGTGAGAAATAGTGGTACCCAGATAACTTCTGGTTAAACCCCCAGACTGCCCTGGCACTATCCAGTGACTGCTACTTATCTGGGTAGCAGGTGCCATTACCTAACTTTGAATATCATACCTATTATGATTAGACAACTTGTAAGCAATTTTTTGTGTATCCGGTTTCCAGTAGTTTTTCTTTATTCTTTGCAGCTTGGAAATATCCTGCCTCATTTCTATTTTTCCCCTCCTTCACACCCCATCTCACATGTAAGCCAAAGTCTACATCCATCTTGTGTGACTGAAAAAGCTGTGTGAGCCACTTCTATTCTTCTCTTCAAGTTAACTTTTATCATTGTCATACAAACATGTTTGACATATCTGTGAGCAGATGAAAGGTCCGTGGGATATTTGTTTTTATTTTTTTTTCTATGGACTTTTGCATTTGTTCTCAAAGGCAAAGTATACTTCATTTTTTTTTTGTTTTTGAAGAGTGCTTAAGGAAAGATGATTTTTGCACCTGCTCCCCCTCCCATAAGCAGATACAAGGCCCATAGTTTTGAAAATGCTAGATACATGCACTGTTGTAGCCCTAACCTATTACCACATTCATGCTAGCTTATTTTTCCTGCAGATAAAAGTATTTCTCAGAGGACAAGCAGGGCTATAATTCTCACACGTGGGTAATGATGGGGTCTGCGTTGTTGGTCCAGAGCTTGTAACAAGCTTAAAATAGGTCTTTGATTGCAAGATGCGCTCCACCGCACATGTGCAAGTAACTGCTTGCCTACCAAGAGTGCGTGGGACCAGCAGTTCTTTCTGTGATGAGGGGAGGAAACGTTCATTTCCACTCATCACAGCTGGTTCGGTCACTTTGCCCCTTTCTTTTTGTTTTTTTATGTGCCTCTCTTGGGGTTTATCTTCATTTCATTCCTTCCCCACATTTTTTTAGATAGTTTTTTGCCACTTTTTAAAGTTGTTTTTTTAAAAATTTTTACCGCGCTCTCTAGGTCACGTTTAGGCCTGAACTCCTGTCGGGTTTTTCCTCTTCTTTTTCCTGGTGCTTTGCCCTTTTTAGCACCATTGAGTCATTTTATTTGGCCATGGCTTTTTTTCTTTTCATGTCATCAAAGGTTCCCAAGACTTCAAGCGCTTCACTCGGTGCAACAGGACTATCTGTGGTAACGACACCATTCTTGGTGTCTGCAGTGTTTGGGGCCTGAACATACCCCTGCAAACTGTATTCTCTGTCTTTGTATGAAGAAAATACAGTTGGCCAGAGAGGCTCAGTGAAAAAAATATTTTTGGAGCCAGGTCCACAGCGTCTGTGTCAGCATCAGGTGGGTCAGTCCATATTACTGTGAGACTCTTGCACACTGGGAGTGACCGTGCATCGAATGAGTCTCCACCTTCCTTGACGCCAGCCACTATGCAGGCCCCCCGAGATCGGCATCTGACCTGACCCAGAGGCGATGAGAGTACTTGATGTTGTCCTCTTCGGCACCGGGATGCATTGATGCCAGGCATCGGAAGAAGCATCGGCATCAATTCCCCTTGACACATGGTACTGGGACCACCAGGGCACCGAGGGTTTCACCGGTCCTCTAGAAGCATCTGAGCCAAGAGGACTGCTCCTCCATACAGGAGGTGCCGATGCGTGGGTCTCCATACAGCCAGGACATGGCACCCGCTTTGACCCTGCAGATTCAGCAGCCTGCTTCTACACCGGCACCCATCCTTTCCCAATGACAGCCCTCGATGAGTGCCTTTGGGCCTTGCTTCCTGAGTTTTTAATGGGGTTCTTGCAGAGTGCTTCGCGTCTGGGATGCTTGCGCAAGCCATGCTTCTAGCTTCAGTCCCGCGTGGCTGGTGCCTGCGGTGAGGTCTCCGATGTCAATGCCTCTTGTGGTCTTGCCATCGACTGCCACCCCATGTTGGCACACCCTTGAGATCGGTGGAGGAAGCTTTGTTGGAGTCGAGGCTGGAGCCAATAACTCAACGCCCCTTTTGGGGTCATGGTACCTCTTCGTTGAGGCGGACTTGGTCTCAGCCCTCCCATGAGGAGATCTTGGCTGACACTGACAAGTGGTGCTCATGGGACTCAGAAGAGGATCCACAGGAAAGGAGTAAGTCTCTACCTGAGAGCCTTTCCTTCCCCTCTTGTCTGAAGGAGATGGCAGCTGCCATACCAATTCCTTTGGAAGTGGAGGATCCAGTGCTAAGGTGTTCAATGTCCTGGACTACGACTCTCCTCCTAGAGAGGCTGTGATGGTCCCGCTTCATGAGATCTTACGGGACGTTCAAGTGAAGAACTGGTAGTCCCCTCTGTTGGTCCCTATCCTCCCCAAGAAGATTGACACCATGTACCAGATTCAGTCTTCCTCTGGATTTGATTGGCCTTGGTTGCCTCATCATTCCATGATGGTGAAATCTGCTCTCAAAAGGGACTATGCTTTGGTGCTCCTGGCAGAGAAGCTAGAACCCCAGATTCTTTTGGGTGGAAAATGGATCAGGCCACCATGCTCATCTCCCGTATCCAATCTTACCAGCTCTACATGAGCCTGTATTTGCGATCATTGGTGCCACAGTGTGTCTGATTTGGCAGATTCTCTTCCACCGGAGCAGGCTGAATCTGTCTGCTCTCTGGTCAAGCAGCAGAAGGCGTGTCTTAAGTTCTTGGCCAGGGGCACCTACGACTCTTTTGATGTGGCTTCTAAGATCTCTGCCCAGAGATTAGCGATGTGCAGACTCTCATGGCTGCATGTCTCTGACTTGGACCCGGCAGTCAAGTAGTAGTTTGCAGATGCCACGTGCTGAGGGATAATCTTTTTGGAAAGAAGGTGGAGGAGGTCGCTAACCTCATCAAGAAACACACTGATACCATTGATTCTCGCTCCTGCCTGATGCCTTCTGCACTTGACTCTTCCTCTAGGAGCTTTTTTGGCAAGTCGGAGTACTTATTACTCACTCTCTTGGCCCCAGCGCGCTCGTTCTCGTCAACAGCGTGTGCCTAAAGCCCAGTCAGCTCTCCAGTCAAAGCAGGGGGTGAGCTTCTGACTGGCTCCAGCAGAGCATAGCCACTGTAAAAGTGACCGTCCCCGACGACTGGCCAGTCAGGGGAGGCTGACGTTTTACCAACAAAGGTGGCCCCTTGTAACCTCTGACCGCTGGGTTCTTCAAATTGTCTCGATTATGCCCAGCATTGGCTACAGAAACCACCAGCTTGCCCATCAAGAGGACATCACTTCAGCTCTCAGCACAAGCAGGTACTTGACGAGGAACTCTGTGCCCTTCTCAAGACCTGTGCGGTCGGACCTGTTCCACCAGGGGAAGAAGGGAAGGGATTCTATTCCATGTACTTCCTTGTGTAAAGGAAGACAGGGGGATGCGTCCCATCCTAGACCTAAGAGGCCTGAACAAAATTCCTGGTCAAAGAAAAGTTCAGAATGGTTTTCCTGGGCATCCTGCTTCCCATGCTTCAGGAAAACAATTGGCTATGCTCTCTGGACTTAAAGGATGCTTATACTCACTTTCTGTGAGCTGGCAGTGTTGGGATATATCTAAGATTTCAGCTGGGGACACGTCACTTCCAGTATTGCTTGTTGCCTTTTGGCCTCGCATCGGCTCCCAGGGTTTCACCAAGTGTCTTGCAGTTGTCGCAGTGTTGCTACGAGGACTTGGAGTCCATATGTACCCATATCTTGATGACTGGCTGGTGAAGAGCACGTCACAGGATGGTGCTCAGAAGTCCATGTGGAGGACTATTCGGGTGTTAGAACTACTAGGGTTCATTTTAAACTACCCCAAGTCCAATCTGCTCTTTCTCCAGCGATTGGAGTTCATTGGAGCTCTGCTAGACACTCAATCCAGCTCTTGTCGCCCTTGCTGCTCAAGTCCAATAAGCTTGGCAGGTCACAGCCCAACAGATGTTGAGGTTGTTGAGCCATGAGGCCTCTACTGTTCATGTCACACGCATGGCACGTCTTCACATGAGAACTGCTGAAGTGGACCCTAGCTTCCCTGTGGCGTCAGGCCACGGGGAACCTAGGGTATGTCATATGAGTTCCGCCAGAGTTGGTTCAGTCCCTACTCTGGTGGACGATATGATCCAATTTGACTGGGACTCCCATTCCAAATCCCACATCCCATGAAGGTGCTGATGACGGATGCATCCCTTCTAGGATGGGGAGCTCACTTAAATGGGTTTCGTATTCAAGGTGCTCTGTCAGCCCAGGAAAGCCTGGCTGACAGACTGAGCAGGGTCATGCAACTGCACAAGTGGTCCCTCAGCATGGGTGTTGCCCATGAGATCTTCCGAACGTGGGGCACCCTATCTGTGGATCTCTTTGCCACTCAGTCCAGTCATAAAGTTCCTCAGTTCTGTTCCAGGCTCCAGGTCTACGACAGGCTAGCATCAGATACCTTCCTCCTTCATTGGTAGACAGGACATCTGTTTGCATATCCTCCCATTCCTCTTTTGGAGAAGACTTTGCTGAAACTCAAGCAAGACAGTGATTTTGATCACTTCCTACTGGCCCGGCAGATCTGGTTCCCTCTTCTTCTGGAGTTATCCTCTGTAGAACTGTGGAGATTGGAGTGTGTTCTGAACATCATCACGCAGAATGAGGGATCTGTTCTGCATACCAACCTCTGGTCTCTGGCTCTCGCGGCCTGGATGTCGAGAGCTTAGAATTTGCTTCCTTTTATCTTCCTGCAGGTATCTCCAAAGTCTTGCTGGCTTACAGGAAAGATTCCACTAAGAGATGTTATTCTTTCAAATGGAGGAGGTTTGCCGTCTGTTATGAGGGCAAGGCCCTAGATCCAGTTTCCTGCCCTACACAGACCCTGCTTCTACACCACTCTGAGTCTGGTCTCAAGACTAACTCTGTAAGGGTTCACCTCAGAGCAGTTAGTGCTTATTAACGTGTAGAGGGTAGGCTTCTAGTTGTTCGCGTCATGAGTCGTTTGCTGTTGACAAAACCCGTGTCAATCCTCCACTTGTTTCATGGCATCTCGATGTTGTCCTCACCCAGTTGATGAAAGTTCCTTTCTACATAAGTACATAAGTAATGCCATAATGGGAAAAGACCAAAGGTCCATCGAGCCCAGCATCCTGTCCCTGACAGCAGCCAGTCCAGGTCAAGGGCACCTGGCAAGCTACCCAAACATACAAATATTTTATACAAGTTATTCCCGAAATTGTGGATTTTTCCCAAGTCCATTTAGTAGGTGTCTATGGACTTATCCTTTAGGAAACCGTCCAACCCCTTTTTAAACTCTGCCAAGCTAACCGCCTTCACTACGTTCTCCGGCAACGAATTCCAGAGTTTAATTATGCGTTGGGTGAAGAAACATTTTTTCCTATTTGTTTTAAATGTACTACACTGTAGTTTCATCGCATGCCCCCTAGTCCTAGTATTTTTGGAAAGTGTGAACAGACGCTTCACATCCACCTGTTCCACTCCACTCATTATTTTATATACCTCTATCATGTCTCCCCTCAGCCGTCTCTTCTCCAAGCTGAAAAGCCCTAGCCTCCTTAGTCTTTCTTCATAGGGAAGTTGTCCCATCCCCGCTATCATTTTCGTCACCCTTCACTGCACCTTTTCTAGTTCTACTATATCTTTTTGAGCCACTTTATTCCTGCCATCTGAAGTACTTGACCTTGGAAGGCTGTTGGTTCAGCTTGCAGGGTCAGTGAGCTTCAGGCCTTAGTGGTGGATGCACTTTATATGAAGTTTCATCATAACAGAGTAGTCCTCCATACACATCCTAGGTTCCTACCTAAGGTTGTGTCAGAGTTCCATTTGAACCAGTCAGTTGTTGTGCCCACATTCTTCCCATGACCTCATGCCCATCCTGGCGAAATCGCACTCCACACCTTGGATTGCAAGCAAGCAAACATTGGCCTTTACTTGTAGCAGACAAGGCCCTACAGACAGTCCACCAAATATTTTGTTTCTTTTGATTCCAATAGAATGGGGGTCACTATCAAGAAACTCACCATTTCCAATTGGCTGGCAGATTTCATTTCTTTCAATTATGCCCAGCCTTGGATGACCCTTGAGGGTCATGTCAGGGTTCAAAGTGTCAAGAGCCACGTCGATAATCCACTTGAGGTCAGCCTCCATTGAAGAAATTTGCAAGGCTGCGACTTGATCTTCAGTCGACACATTCACATCTCATTACTGCCTTGAGCAGGATACCTGACCCAACAGTCAGTTTGGACAGACAGTACTACAGAATTTGTTTGGAGTCTAGAGTCCAACTCCACCCTCCAGGCTGCACACTCAGTTTCAGGTTAATTACTTTTTTTTCCTTGTTGTTGCGAGGTACAGTTGACTACTGGTTGTTGCTGGGTTTTTATTTTTTTTTTTTGGTGAGCCTGGTAGCTAGGGATTCTCACATGTGAGAATTTATAGGCCTGCTTGTCTTCGGAGAAAATGAAGATACTTACCTTTAGCAGGTATTCTCCGAGGACTGTAGGTCTTATATTCTTACTTACCCTCCCACCTCCCCTTGGAGTTCTCTCCTTTTTTCTTATGCTTTATATTGCACTTCTGATCCTGCACTCTCATGTTGGGCAGAAAGGCACTCGCACATGTGTGGTGAAGTGCATCTCGTGCTCAAAGACCTATTTTAAGCTTGTTACAAACTCCAGACTTGTAATGTGGACCCCTTGTTACCCATATGTAAGAATATAAGGCCTACTGTTCTCGGAGAATACCTGCTACAGGTAAGTATCTTTGTTACATGTTTTCTCCCAAGTACATTTTTACCGAAATGGGTTTTCTTGTAGGTAAGTGACGTTTGAGCATTACTCTTTCTGATGATTGTATGGATCCCCGTTCTACCCTTGGACTTGTAAGTTCTACTTTGAAGCTTCCAGCCCAAGGATTAGGAGCCAGACTTGGAAAGTAGATCAGAGGTGTCTTGCGTGATTGCACAACATGCTACTCATTTAACATAGCTTACTACTATAAATAACTACTATAGCGCTACCAGTCGTACACAGTGCTTTAAGCCCTTGAACAGGCAAGGATGATAAATGACAAGTAAAAGAGCAATAGTTCTGTTAGTTTTAGACTATAGAAAAGAGCTGTTAGTGCCAAACAGATTTTAGTAAAAGATTAAATGGTGCAGTGAGACTTTAGAACTGCAACCTGATCAATGTTTCCTGTGTGAAAAAAGTACAGAGATGTAACTTTCACCTTAGATTTGTTTGAGCCTTGCGCCACCATTTAATATGAGCTTACATGGGTTTCATTTTTACATAGGTATGTCTGGTAAAACTGGAAGCCTTAACATTATTGTAAGGATTAAAACACATGAAGTCCACACTCACTGTTTCAGAAATACACCAATACATTCTCTTCTGAATTCTTATTCCCCATAATTTTATCACATCTATACCGTTACTCACAGAAAATGTTATACCAAATGTTCTTTTGCTAATGTACTATTACCCTATCAGTTTCCCGCTGTCTCTTTCCACTGTTCCATTGTTCTTTTCCTCTGTCCTATTCCCTTAATGATACTTTGACTTTGTCTCCACATAACTTCTCATAATGTAATCCATAACTGAGTTGTAACAAATCGTAATTCCATCATTTACAATGTATTGTAAGCCACACTGAACCCGCAAATAGGTGGGAAAATGTGGGATACAAATGCAACAAAATAAATAAGGATAGGATTAGTAATAGTAATGCTTAAGAATAGACAAAATAGGTTAAAGCTGTCAAATGGGAAAATAAAGAGCAGAACTGAACACAGTTGCATTTTTACCAAAATCCAGGTTTTTAGATTACAACAGCTAATAAGCTTGAAAATAAGTAATAACAAAGATGTGTGGGTTTCACTTGTCATTTATTTTTTTAAATTGTGTCTTTTCAACAAAGAAAATGCTAATATAACTACTTTGGCAATAGTAACATTTTGTAAGCTTTCATATAATGGTGGTTTTACATTTGTATTGTGTGACCTTTATTACTCCGAACTGGTGTCACTTCTGGGAACTCTAATGCTTGGTTTGGTTAGCCTGCCAGCATACTTCCTTTGTATTTAAGATATTGTCCTTTATTTTTGAAGGGTTTGCAATTAAGTAGAGATGTAGCTGTTCTAATTTTAATAAATTATAAATTAACTTGTTTTATACAGAATTACTTGTTAGTATCTATATAAAAAACAAAATATTCACCTCATAGGACGTTCTTTCAACTAGAGATCTAGCTCTATAACTGAGTCATGTATGATGGAGTGGAGGAGTGACCTAGTGGTTAGAGCACAGGTCTTGATATCCAGAGGTGGCTGGTTCGAATCCCACTGCTGCTCCTTGTGATCTTGCCTCAGGTACAAACTTAGATTGTGAGCCTTTCATGGACATGGAAATACCCAATGGACCTGAATGTAACTCACCTTGAGCTACTACTGAAAAGATGTGAGCAAAATATAAACAAATAAATGTAACCTTAGAGCCTAGCTAGCTTGTTGCAGCTAGCCACAATTATCTAGATCAGTGCTTCCTTCAATCCTGGAGGCACACTTATCCCAGTTATCAGCCTGTAATGTCTCAGGTACAAACTTAGATTGGGAGCCCTTAGAGCCTAGTCCTAACTTGGTGCAGCTAGCCACAATTACCCTGTAACTATCTAAATCAGTGCTTCCTTCAATCCAGCCTTGGAGGCACGCTTAACAGATCCCAGTTAGCCTGTAATGACTAGATCTCCCATGTATACAAATAGCCACAGAACATATATGTGAAAGATCTTGAAACCAGACTGGTTAGTTGTGCCTCAGATTGGAATGTGAAGTGCTGATCTGGATTGTTACTCATACCTTTTGATTGCCTACTCATTGACTTGTTTTCCCTTTTGCTCAAAATTATAGAACTGTTTTTTTCCAGCTGAGAAACTTCTTAAACTTTAGACATTTTAAGAAAACTAAAGGCTTATTAAAATGGTTGAATAATACAAGTACAGTACATACCTAGCCAAATGTTTCTATTCTTTAATGTTGTGCTTGGCTTTTTTGGCTACTATGGCACTGGTTTGTGGAAAGGAACCCAGCAGAATTGTGAGCAAGAGATAAGCTGACACATACAGTGGGGGAAATAAGTATTTGATCCCTTGCTGATTTTGTAAGTTTGCCCACTGACAAAGACATGAGCAGCCCATAATTGAAGGGTAGGTTATTGGTAACAGTGAGAGATAGCACATCACAAATTAAATCCGGAAAATCACATTGTGGAAAGTATATGAATTTATTTGCATTCTGCAGAGGGAAATAAGTATTTAATCCCTCTGGCAAACAAGACCTAATACTTGGTGGCAAAACCCTTGTTGGCAAGCACAGCGGTCAGACGTCTTCTGTAGTTGATGATGAGGTTTGCACACATGTCAGGAGGAATTTTGGTCCACTCCTCTTTGCAGATCATCTCTAAATCATTAAGAGTTCTGGGCTGTCGCTTGGCAACTCGCAGCTTCAGCTCCCTCCATAAGTTTTCAATGGGATTAAGGTCTGGTGACTGGCTAGGCCACTCCATGACCCTAATGTGCTTCTTCCTGAGCCACTCCTTTGTTGCCTTGGCTGTATGTTTTGGGTCATTGTCGTGCTGGAAGACCCAGCCACGACCCATTTTTAAGGCCCTGGCAGAGGGAAGGAGGTTGTCACTCAGAATTGTACGGTACATGGCCCCATCCATTCTCCCATTGATGCGGTGAAGTAGTCCTGTGCCCTTAGCAGAGAAACACCCCCAAAACATAACATTTCCACCTCCATGCTTGACAGTGGGGACGGTGTTCTTTGGGTCATAGGCAGCATTTCTCTTCCTCCAAACACGGCGAGTTGAGTTCATGCCAATGAGCTCAATTTTTGTCTCATCTGACCACAGCACCTTCTCCCAATCACTCTCGGCATCATCCAGGTGTTCACTGGCAAACTTCAGACGGGCCGTCACATGTGCCTTCCGGAGCAGGGGGACCTTGCGGGCACTGCAGGATTGCAATCCGTTATGTCGTAATGTGTTACCAATGGTTTTCGTGGTGACAGTGGTCCCAGCTGCCTTGAGATCATTGACAAGTTCCCCCCTTGTAGTTGTAGGCTGATTTCTAACCTTCCTCATGATCAAGGATACCCCACGAGGTGAGATTTTGCGTGGAGCCCCAGATCTTTGTCGATTGACAGTCATTTTGTACTTCTTCCATTTTCTTACTATGGCACCAACAGTTGTCTCCTTCTCGCCCAGCGTCTTACTGATGGTTTTGTAGCCCATTCCAGCCTTGTGCAGGTGTATGATCTTGTCCCTGACATCCTTAGACAGCTCCTTGCTCTTGGCCATTTTGTAGAGGTTAGAGTCTGACTGATTCACTGAGTCTGTGGACAGGTGTCTTTCATACAGGTGACCATTGCCGACAGCTGTCTGTCATGCAGGTAACGAGTTGATTTGGAGCATCTACCTGGTCTGTAGGGGCCAGATCTCTTACTGGTTGGTGGGGGATCAAATACTTATTTCCCTCTGCAGAATGCAAATAAATTCATATACTTTCCACAATGTGATTTTCCGGATTTAATTTGTGATGTGCTATCTCTCACTGTTACCAATAACCTACCCTTCAATTATGGGCTGCTCATGTCTTTGTCAGTGGGCAAACTTACAAAATCAGCAAGGGATCAAATACTTATTTCCCCCACTGTATATATTTTCATAAGGCAAAACATAGTTTGTTCACAGTAATAGCGCATAGCTCTAATGTCCATGTTAGTGCCAGAGAAAAACATTTTTGTACTTTAATACTTTTTATTGCACCATTGTAAGAATGATTCAAAGATAACGAAGGACATAAGCTTTTAGACCATATAAGTTATTTTCCTCAGATTATATGTGGTCTTGGAAGCTGATCTACATGATCGTTGGATTATTTTGTTCAATTCAGTAAAATATTTCAAAGTACAAATATCACCATAATGGTAAAACAATTCTTTTTTCATTTATTGCTTCATGTGATGTTACAGCTGATTCTTAGTGACCTTTGAAGAATTTATTCCCCTAGTCTCAAAAGCAAACATATCTAATGGAAGGATGGTTTTGAACTATCTTGTCTGTGCTTACAGTGACTGGATAGTATAGTTGCCTTAATTATTGTGGAGTTTTAAAAAAGCAACAGACCTATTTGTTTCATATGTTTGTGTTCCTGCCAATTTAAAACGTAATGTAGTGAAACCTCATGTGCATTGTCATATATGAGTTTAGTTTCTTGTGATTTGATAACGGGTATTTTTGTACAGCAAGTGTGCTGTGTTGTAGTTGGGTTCTCTTTGCAGCTCTGTTCCTTCAGTGATGTTAGAATCCAGGGTTTGTGTCCTTTATAAGGTAGCCAACTTGAGATACTACGCACACTGACTTTCATGATTAGGAAGAGAAGCGTGGTCAAAGCAGACTGTTTTCAACCATTACTGTTTATACTGTCTGATTCCTATTATGTATTGTAAATCTATGTGAAATTGAATTAATTACAGAAACTTGGGATAATTCTTTATGTACAAAATTAGGACTAATAGACTATAAAATGTATTTAAAATTTGAACAAAAACTGAACAAGAAAATATAAGTATAAAATGATAAACACATTAAAATATGTTAACTTTATTTTGAAGCTTGAGCCAGTACATTTTTTTACTGACTTGGACCCCACCCAGAATTGCTTCCAATATCCCTGTAGGGACAAAATCATATTTTGGGGCCCTTTTATTAAAGGTTAGTACATTCTGATATAATTAGCACATGCTAAGGGCTCCTTTTACAAAGCAACAGTATCCATTAGCATGCCAAATACGATTCTTATGGTCTTCGTTGCCTTCAGTGCTTGGTATAAAATGGGCCTCTTAGCATATAACATGCGCTAAGTTTTAGTAAAAGGTCCCTATGAGGAATGATATTAACATAAATATTTGGTAAAAATTTAAAAATTGTCCCATTAGATGCTCCAAAAAAGAATAAATAATTATTTTGGATTCATGAAAATCATACTGCTGGATGAAAACTGTAGTGTGAATTCATAGGTCAGGCCATTTACAGTATGTAATCTGTGATTACATAGGCGTATGTATATATCTTATAATGGCCAAGTGAAAATACTATGTAATCTAGTTGTTAAAATGCATACAAAGAAGTAGTTAAATCATTTTGATCTCATTTATCTGAGCATGCCTGAGACAAATTGTGTGACGGTGCTTAAAGGGCTCATGAGCTTTATAGCATATTGCAGTAAAGGAGCCCTGCTGATATAGCAAAGTTGATGAAAAGTTTTTAAACGTAAAACTCAATTATACTTTTAATTAAAAAAATAAAATATCCCATTGGCCTGTGTATGTCCAAATCACAATCTTTTTTCCAAAACTTTAGTGACTTTGTTTCATGACAGGACATGGGGAACACTTAGTGGGAGATAGACACTAACCTGACTGTATATATATCTTCATTGTCATCAACAGCAGATGAATCCATTAACTGATGGGTTGTATCCACCTACCAGCAGGTGGAGATAGAGAGCACTGAAAAACCACAGTGACCTTGGACGGCAAGCCCCTTCTGCCTTCAGTATATCTCTATCTCCCAGCAGATGTCAACGTCACTTGATAAGCTCCTGGAATTCTGCCTGGGGTGGCTCGCGTGCTTTACCAGTAGAGTGGGGGGTGTTGTGGCTGGTGGTTCCCACTTTGAAGGCATACTTGGTTTTGTTCCCTGTCCCTGCCTTACCCCATCTCCCCCCCCCCCCCCTCTCCTCCCGGAGTCCCTCTGTTGCTGCCTGCCTCCAACTTTCCTCACAGTGTGGGAAAAATAAAAGGTACGCTTTTACTGTGTGGCTGTTCTGAGGCTTTCTCCAGAGATTCTGGTTCAGTGCAGCTTGACCGGAGCTCGTTGACTCGGTCTTCTGAGGTGAGAGTGGTGTCCAGCTCCACCGGGGAGGTTCCCGCAGACATTGTTCTGTGCAGGGTAAGTTTTGGCGCAAAGCCGCCATTTTATTTCTATATTTCCGTCCGGTTCGGCGATGTCTGCTGAAGGCGTTAAGCACTGCTCCCGCTGTGATAAATGCAGGTCAGCAGCGGGACTTTGCAGTACGTGTTCCTTAGACGCTCGTGCTAGTACAGGCATGGCCTGGATTGGCCGCTGTTGTGGACAGGATGCTGGGCTCGATGGACCCTTGGTCTTTTCCCAGTATGGCATTAATTATGTACTTATGTCTCTAGGGGGCGCTGTAAAGGGATGGTCTGCTTTTGGTCTGCATGGCACTTCTTGGCCCAGATGGAGAAGGGGTCAACATTGTCCCTTCAAGCAGGGTTCCTTCCGTGGTCCCAAAAGAGAGGTTCTCAGGCTCCTCTGGTGGGATCCTAGCCTCCCAGCCTTCCCATTGAAGGTGTGCTGGGCCCCTTGGTTCCAGTGTGAGGCAGGTTGTTTCTCTTCTGCAATGACTAGGCTCATATCACCTTGATCAATGGGTCCTGGAGGTGATTAAGAACGGGGTATTCTTTTTAAGTTCACCCATCCAGTTCTAGATGTCTTCATAGCCTCCCCATGTGGCTTGGCCCTAAAGTGGCAGGCTGTCGCTCTTTTGGAGCAAAGTAGCAGCCTAGTGGATAGTGCAGTGGGCTTTGATCCTGGTGAACTGGATTCAATTCCTATTGCAGCTCCTTGTGACTCTGGGCAAATGTCTTAACCTTCCATTGCCCCAGGTATAAAATAAGTACCTGAATATAATATATTCAGGTACTTATTTTATAAGTACCTGGCCTGGTGGTTAGGGTGGTGGACTTTGGTCCTGAGGAACTGAGTTCGATTCCCACCTCAGGCACCGACAGCTCCTTGTGACTCTGGACAAGTCACTTAACCCTCCATTGCCCCATGTAAGCCGCATTGAGCCTGCCATGAGTGGGAAAGCGTGGGGTACAAATGTAACAAAAAAAAAAAATAAAACGCTTTGATTGTAACCACAGAAAGGCAGTAGTATATCGAGTCCCATTCCCTTTCCTTTACAGCTCTGCAGCATCTGTGCTACCTGGGGGTGGTGAAATCTGTTCCACAGGCGGAACGAGGTCTAGGAAGATATGTCATCTATTTTGTGGTCTCAAAAAAGGGGGTTCCTTTCACCCCTCCTGGATCTCAAGGGGATCAATGCTGGTCTGAAAGTCCAGCACTTGTAAATGGATACTCACTGCTTGGTCATGGTGGCTGGGGGAGTTTTTGATGTCCCTGGACCTCACTGAGGCCTATGTCTACATTCCCCCATCGCAGGTCATCACAAGAGATATCTGCATGTCTGTGTGCTGGGGCATGCTTTCCAAGGTTATGGTGGTAGCAGGCTTTGGGTTCATCCATACCTGGACAACTGACTGATTTGGGCCAGTTTGGCTATAGAAGCTAGTCAGATCATCTCAGGTGATTTGCCTCCTGGGTAGTGAACCAATCCAAGAACCGTCTCAGCCCCTGGAATATCTTGGAGTCTATTTCAACATGGCCAGTGGATGGTGTTTCTTCTGGAGGAGTGGGCAGAAAAGCTCTACGTGCAACAGCACAGGTTGTGCAAGCTTCCAGAGCCTACTGTGGGATTATTTGTAGCTCCTGGGCTCCATGGCTGTGACCCTGAAAGTAGTGCCCTGGGCAAGGGCTCATATGCACCCTTTTCAGCAGGCCTTATAGTCACTGTTGGCTCTGGCCTTGTAGGGTTTCCATCATTCTCAGCTCTCACACCCAAGGCAAGACTCAGTCTGGACTGGTGGGACACTCTGTGTCACCTTCTTAGAGGGGTGCTGCTGGATCTTCCTCAGTAGGTTCTGATGGACTTGGGAAAATCCACAGTTTATTTCTATGATAAGCAGCATAACATCTGTTTTACTGTTTTGGGATCTCGCCAGGTACTTGTGACCCTTGATTGGATACTGGACTTGATGGAGCTTTGGTCTGTCCCAGTATGGTAATGCTTTGTTCTTATGTTATGGTCACCACTAATGCACGTCATCTCGGTTGGAAAGCTCACTACCTGAAACAGGTGGTCTAGGGAAGCTCATCCATCAATCTTCTGGAGACACAGGTGGTCCGACTAGCTCTGAGGGAGTTTTGGTCGCGTCTTGAATGGAAAGCGATCAGAGTGATGATGGACAGTGCAATGGCTTACATCAACAGGCAGAGTGGTACCAGGAGTCAGACAGTGGTCCTGGAGGCAGTGAGCCTGTCGGTGGGCAGAGCCATCTGCAGGCCCTTGATAGGCTGTCTGTTGCATAGGATTGCAAGACATCCTCGTCTAGTCCTGCTGGTAGCTCTGGACTGGCCTTGCAGGTCCTGGTATGTGGATCTTCGGCACCTTCTAGTGGAGGAGCCTCTTCCTCCACCCAGGGGCTGAGGTCTGCTCTGATAGGGGCCAGTAGAAATGGAAGACCCAGATTCCTTCTAGCTTATGATCCAGCCATGGAGATGAGGCATTTAGTTGTGGCGGTCTCTATGCTGCTGCACTTCATGAAGTCTTCTTCATCCATGGCTTATGTCAGTGTTTTTGAATCCTGGTGCGTGGAACAGTCCCTGTCTATCTGTAGGGCTCAGATCCTCAATTTATTTTGGGACTTCTGCAGCAAGGCCTGGTGCAGGAGCTGGCTTTGAGCTCCCTGAGGGTTCAGGTCACTGCTCTGTCCAGTTTTTAGGGGAAAGTGAAGGGCACCTCTCTGACCTCGCATAGAGAAGTGGTTCAATTCCTGAAGGGGGTGGCGCATCTGCGTCCTCCACTTTGTTGTTCATTCCCATCCTGGGACCTCAGTCTGGTTCTCTGGGCCTTGTCCGAAGCTCCCTTTGACCCTCTACACTCGGCCTACATCAAGGATCTTATTCTCAAGACTGTGTTCCTGGTGGCTATCACCTCTGCTCGTAGAGTCTCCGAACTGCTGGCCCTGTCCTGGAGATTCGTATCTTTTCCTTTTCAGAGGACGCATCCTTGCATATTTTTCTGCTGAAAGTGGTGTCTCCGTTCCATGTTGCAGCAATACAGCATTGTTGCTGGATTGTTCCGAATGCACTTTTGAGTAATACAAAGTTTTTGTTTTTGGCTCCTTGCTGTTGTGTGCGATTGTGCTTGTTTTAATTTCAAATCTTAAATTCACTTGGACTCCTAATGCAGACTTTTCAGCCAAATCACGGCTGGTGTTGAGTTGATTTGAATAAGATGTTGAGATTTACATAGAGGGGCATAATCGAACGTCGCCGGCGATCTATGTTGGCGGCGGCGCTACAGCTGGCTGGAACCGTATTATCGAAAAAAATGGCCGGCCATCTTTTTTGTCGATAATACCGGCCAAATGCCGTGGAGTTCGCCGGGTTTGTTTATCAGCGATAATGGAAAGTTATGTCGGCCATCTCAAACCCCAGCCAAATTCAAGGCATTTGGCCGTGGGAGGAGCCAGCATTTTTAGTGCACTGGCCCCCTGACATGCCAGGACACCATCCAGCCACCCTAGGGGTCACTGCGGTGGACTTCAGAAAAGCTCCCACGTGCATAGCTCCCTTACTTTGGGAGCTGAGCCCCCCAACCCCCCCCCCCCCAACCCACTACCCACAAATGTACTGAACCCACTAAAATTGCTCCAGGGACCTGCATACAGCCTCTAGGACTTATTGCTGCTGTATAACTTTGGCACACCAGTTCACACCTGAAGACTAATCTCTCTGAAAAAGTCCTTTCTTGAAATAACCACGTTTACTCACAGTTAACTGCAGATCAAAGGTTGTGCCCCACTGGCAAAGAGTCCCCTGGTACTAAGATTAGCAGTAGGTCAGAGCTGGCACAACGTGGGTAACACAGGAAAGGGAACTAAAACTGGCTTACAAAAATGGCCACTACCGCATGAACTACAACAGGAAACAAAACAGGGCACACTCTGACCCAGTTAGCAGGGGGGAAAAGCACCATGGGAGTAGAGCCCAGTACCCTACACCCACCACAATGCATTGCTAATGTGACTCTGCAGGGCACCTAACAGAAAAGGTGTCACACTCACCTGAGAGCCACATCGCAACCAGGGAAAGGCAGTCGGAGGATACAACACATTCTGCTGTCATGGAGGTGGGTACAGCATTTGAGGCTGGCATACAGGCTGGCAAAAAAGGTTTTTAGTTTTATTTTTTTAGTATGGAAGGGGGTTGGTGACCACTGGGGGAGTATGGGGAGGTCATCCCCCATTCCCTCCAGTGGTCATCTGGTCAGTTGGGGCACCTTTTTGAGGCATGGTCGTGAAAATAAAAGGACCAAGTAAAGCCGGCGAAATACTGCTTAACGCCGCTTTTTTTTTTCCATTATCTGCGAAAGCCAGCCATCTGGTAGCCACGCCCATGCCCGCCTATGTCCCGCCTTTGCTAATCTACCAACATGCCCCCTTGAACTTTCGACGGAAAAGCGACGGAAAAGCGGCGATGCTGTCAAAAATGCCACTTTCGATTATACCGATTCCGATGCTTTTAAGAAATCGCCGTCCATCTCCCGATTTGTGTGTTGGAAGATGGCCGGCGATCACTTTCGATTATAAGCTGGATAGTAACATAGTAGATGACGGCAGAGAAAGACCTGCACGGTCCATCCAGTCTTCCCAACAAGATAAACTCATATGTGCTACTTTTTTTTAAATTTTTTATTTATAACCATTTAAATTTTTACAAGCGATAACTTGCTGGAAATACAAAGAAAGTAATATGTAGGAATTATTTCAGTCAGGTAATTCTATTCTCTTCCTTGGACCACTAAATAGGGAGAGTGAAGCATGATAAGGAGATCAAGTAAACAGAAAAAAAAAATGTGGTATTAACCTGATTATCCCCAGATATTACTTGTCTAATTCATTATTCCACATTGATCATCTGGTTGGCTTCTTCAAGGCCAATACGGTGTATAGTCAAATCATTTAATTGAAAACATACTTGTTGTCCAATATTAGTCAGAAATAATACACCTGATTACATTCTTTCTCTTTCATATGTGCTTTTTGTGTATACCTGACCTTGATTTGTATCTGCCATTTTCAGGGCACAGACCGTAGAAGTCTGCCCAGCACTAGCCCTGCCTCCCAACCACCGGCTCTGCCACCCAATCTCCACTGAGCTTCTGAGGATCCATTTCTTCTCAACAGGATTCCTTTATGTTTATCCAATGCATTTTTGAATTCCGTTACCGTTTTCATCACCACCACCTCCCGCGGGAGGGCGTTCCAAGTAACCACCACTCTCTCCATGAAAAAATACTTCCTGACATTTTTCTTGAGTCTGCCCCCCTTCAATCTCATTTCATGTCCTCTAGTTCTACCGCCTTCCCATCTACGTAAAAGGTTCGTTTGCGAATTAATACCTTTCAAATATTTGAACGTCTGTATCATATCACCCCTGTTTCTCCTTTCCTTCAGGGTATACATGTTCAGGTCAGCAAGTCTCTCATACATTTTGCAACGCAAATCCCATACCATTCTCGTAGCTTTTCTTTGCACCGCCTCAATTCTTTTTACATCTTTAGCAAGATACGGCCTCCAAAACTGAACACAATACTCCAGGTGGGGCCTCACCAACGACTTATACAGGGGCATCAACACCTCCTTCTGCTGGTCACACCTCTCTCTATACAGCCTAGCAACCTTCTAGCTATGGCCACCGCCTTGTCACACTGTTTCGTCGCCTTCAGATCCTCCGATACTATCACCCCAAGATCCCTCTCACTGTCTGTACATATCAGACTCTTACCACCTAACACATACGTCTCCCGTGGATTTCTACTCCCTAAGTGCATCACTTTGCATTTCTTCGCATTGAATTTTAATTGCCAAACCTTAGACCATTCTTCTAGCTTCCGCAGGTCCTTTTTCATGTTTTCCACTCCCTCCTGGGTGTCCACTCTGTTACAAATCTTAGTATCATCCGCAAAAAGGCAAACTTCTAACCCTTCGGCAATGTCACTCACAAATATATTGAACAGAATCGACCCCAGCACCGATCTCTGAGGCACTCCACTACTCACCTTTCCCTCATCCAAGCGAATTCCATTAACCACCACCCTCTGGCATCTGTCCGTCAACCAGTTCCTAATCCAGTTCACCACGTCGGGTCCTATCTTCAGCCTGTCCAGTTTATTTAAGTGCCTCCTGTAGGGAACCATGTCAAAAGCTTTGGTGAAATCTAAGTAGATTAGTTCTATAGCACGTCCCTGATTCAATTCTCCGGTCACCCATTCAAAGAATTCAATGAGATTCATTTGGCACGATTTCCCTTTGGTAAAACCATGTTGTCTCAGATCTTGCAACTTATTGGCTTCCAGGAAATTCACTATCCTTTCCTTCAGCATCGCTTCCATTAGTTTTCCAGTAACCGAAGTGAGGCTTACCGGCCTGTAGTTTCCAGCTTCTTCCCTATCACCACTTTTGTGAATAGGGACCACCTCTGCCGTTCTCCAATCCCACGGAACATCTCCCGTCTCCAAGGATTTATTAAACAAATCTTTAAGAGGACCCGGCAGAACCTCTCTGAGCTCCCTCAATATCCTGGGGTGGATCCCATCTGGTCCCATTGCTTTGTCCACCTTTAGATTTCCTAGTTGTTCATACACACTCTCTTCCGTGAACGGAGCTATATCCAGTCATTCACGGTCCTTCTCCAGAATTTTCTTCTGTGAAAACAGAACAAACATATCTATTTAGCAAATTTGCTTTTTCTTCATCATTATCTACATAGCGGTTCGCAGCATCTTTCAGTCTCAGATTTCCCTTTTTAGTCATTCTCCTTTCACTAATATGCCTGAAGAAATTTTTGTCACCCCTCCTTACATTTCTAGCCATTTGTTCTTCCGCTTGCGCTTTCACCAGACGTATCTCTCTCTCTTGGCTTCTTTCAGTTTCATTCGGTATTCCTCTCCGTGTTCCTCTTCTTGAGTTTTTCTGTATTTTAGGAACGCCAACTCTCTAGCCTTTATTTTCTCAGCCACTTGCTTGGAGAACCATATCTGTTTCCTTTTTCTCTTGCTTTTATTTACTCTCCTTACATAAAGGTTTATTATAGTTTCTTTCAACCTGGACCACAGCCCTTCCATTTCTCGTACGTCCTCCCAGCCCATCAGCGCCTTCCTCAGGTATTCCCCCATTTTACTAAAGTCAGCATGCTTGAAATCCAGGACTTTGAGTTTTGAGTGGCCGCCCTCCACCTCAGCTGTCATATCAAACCAAACTGTTTGATGGTCACTGCTGCCCAGGTGGGCACCCACTCGGACATTTGACACATTATCCCCATTTGTGAGCACCAGATCCAGCGTCGCTCCCTCCCTCATGGGTTCCGTCACCATTTATCTGAGCAGAGCACTTTGGAAAGCATCCATGATCTCTCTACTTCTTTCCGATTCCGCAGATGGAACCTTCCAATCTACATCCGGCAGATTGAAATCTCCCAGCAACAGCAGCTCTGTCTTCTTTCCCAACTTTTGAATATCTGTGATCAGATCTTTAATTCCTCCAATTGTGTCGGAGGTATGTAGACAACACCCACGTGGACAGAGGTTCTATCATTTCTTTTTAAGATGATTCATATCGCTTCTTCCTTTCCCCAGGCCCCTGTCATTTCAGTCGCTGCGATATCATTTCTCACATACAGAGCTACTCCTCCACCTTTACGACCATCTCTATCCTTCCTAAATAGATTATAGCCTGGTATGTTTGCATCCCATTCATGGGAACCATTGAGCCATGTCTCTGTGATTGCAACAACGTCTAAGTCTGCCTCCAACATCAGGGCTTGAAGGTCATGAACTTTATTGCTTAGACTGCGAGCATTTGTGGACATCGCTTTCCATCTACATTTCCTGGTATGTGTTTCAACATTAGTGATTTGGGGGTGTCTTTTCTCTTTGGGTACCTTCATATCTTTTTGTCCACCTTCATTGCTTTTTCTTCCGCCTTAGTTCTATTTTCAGAAACATCACAGTACTGTAACAGAGATTTATTGATTTTTGTTGTCTCCTGTCTTCATTTTATGTTCCTGTGGAGGTTTGTTCTTCTGTGCTTGTACCTTCCAGGAAGAGATGATACCATCTGTGCAGAACAGTGTAGCTGACTAAAGGAAAGAAAATTATCAGGTAGGACATAATTTCCCCTTCTTTTGCTTTTTACATCTGAGGTTAAAAAAAAAATACTTGAAGTATTAATGGATTCAGAATTACCCCTGTAGACCCAGGTTATATTGGTTGCCAAGAAAGAGATTTATTTTAAATTTTATCAAATCAACAGGCTTATTTTCGAAAGAGAAGGACGCCCATCTTTCGACATAAATTGCAAGGTGGGTGCCCTCACAGGGTCGTCCAAATCAGTAGAATGAAAAGCTGATTTTGGGCGTCCTCACAGGGTCGCCCCAATCGGTATAATGAAAAGCTGATTTTGGGCGTCCTCAACTGCTTTCTGTCGCAGGGATGACCAAAGTTCCAGGGGGTGTGTCCGAGGTGTAGCGAAGGCGGGCCTTGGGCGTGCCTAACACATGGGCATCCTCGACCCATAATGGAAAAAAAAGGGTCCCTGACGAACACTTGGACAACTTTACCTGGTCCTTTTCTTCTTACGACCAAGCCACAAAAAGGTGCTTGTACTGACCAGATTACCACTGGAGAGAATTGGGGATGACCTCCCCTTACTCCCCCAGTGGTCACTAACCCCCTCCCACCCTCAACAACAAATCTAAAAAATATTTTTTGCCAGCCTCAAATGTCATACCCAGCTCCCTGACAGCAGTATGCAGGTCCCTGGAGCAGTTTTAGTGGGCGCAATGCACTTCAGGCATGCAGACCCAGGCCCACCCCCCCTTCCACCTGTTACACTTGTGATGGTAAATGCAAGCCCTTCAAAACCCACCCGAAACTACTACTACTATTTAACATTTTTAAAGCGCTACTAGGGTTACGCAGCGCTGTACAATTTAACATAGAAGGACAGTCCCTGCTCAAAGAGCTTACAATCTAATGGACAAATGTACAGTCAGTCAAGTAGGGGCAGTCAAATTGGGGCAGTCTAGATTTCTTGAGAGGTATAAAGGTTAGGTGCCGAAGGCAACACTGAAGAGGTGGGCTTTGAGCTAGGATTTGAAGATGGGTAGGGAGGGGCTCAGGAAGTTGATTCCACGCTTAGGGTGAGGCGAGGCAGAATGGGCGGAGCCTGGAGTTGGCGGTGGTAGAGAAGGGTACTGAGAGGAGGGATTTGTCCTGTGAGCGGCGGTTTTGGGCGGGAACGTAAGGGGAGATGAGGGTGGAGAGGTAATGAGGGGCTGCAGATTGAGTGCATTTGTAGGTGAGAAGGAGAAGTTTGAACTGTATGTGGTATCTGATCGGAAGCCAGTGAAGCGACCTGAGGAGAGGGGTGATATGAGTATATCGGTTCAGGCGGAATATAAGACGTGCAGCAGAGTTCTGAATGGATTGAAGGGGGGAAAGATGGTTAAGTGGGAGGCTAGTGAGGAGAAGGTTGCAGTAGGCGAGAGGTAATGGGAGCGTGGATGAGAGTTCGGGTGGTGTGCTCAGAGAGGAAAGGGCGAATTTTGCTGATGTTAAAGAGGTAGAAGCGACAGGTCTTGGCTGTCTGCTGGATATGCGCAGAGAATGAGAGGGAGGAGTCGAAGATGACTCCGAGGTTGCCGGCAGATGAGACGGGGAGGATGAGGATGTTATCAACTGAGATCGAGAGCGGAGGAAGAGGAGAGGTGGGCTTTGGTGGAAAGACGATAAGCTCGGTCTTGGACATGTTCAGTTTAAGATGGCGGTTGGACATCCATGCAGCAATGTCGGATAAGCAGGCCGATACCTTGGTCTGGGTCTCCATGGTGATGTCTGGTGTGGAGAGATACAGCTGGGTGTCATCAGCATAGAGGTGATACTGGAAACCATGAGATGAGATCAGTGAGCCCAGGGAAGAGGTGTAGATTGAAAAAAGAAGGGGTCCAAGGGCAGATCCCTGGGGAACTCCAACAGACAGCGGGATGGGGGTGGAGGAAGAACCATGAGAGTGTACTCTGAAGGTGCGGTGAGAGAGAGAGGAGGAGAACCAGGAGAGGACAGAGCCCTGGAACCCAAATGAGGACAGTGTGGCGAGAAGTAAATCATGATTGACAGTGTCAAACGCGGCGGATAGATCAAGGAGCATAAGGATGGAGTAGTGGCCTCTGGATTTGGCAAGGAACAGGTCATTGCAGACTTTAGAGAGTGCTGTTTCTGTCGAGTGTAGAGGGCGAAAACCGGATTGAAGTGGATCGAGGATGGCCTGAGAGGAGAGGAAATCAAGACAGCGGCTGTGAACGGCGTGCTCAAGTATTTTGGAGAGGGAGGTGGGGTGGTAGTTGGAGGGACAGGTAGGGTCAAGTGATGATTTTTTGAGGAGAGGTGTGGCTACGGCGTGCTTGAAGGTGTCAGGGACAGTTGCAGTGGAGAGAGAGGTTGAGGATATGACAGATGGAGGGGGTGACAGTATGAGAGATGGTGTTAAGTAAGTTGGTGGGGATGGGATCAGAGGAACAAGTTGTGCATTTCGAGGAGGAAAGAAGGCGGGCAGTTTCCTCCTCGGTGATATCAGGAAAGGAGAAGAAAGAGTTGGGAGGTTGGTTGAGGAGGAGGTGGCGCGGTAGTGAATTCAAGGTTGATCTTTTGCACCTTGTCGCGGAAGTAGTCAGCCAGTGATTGAGGAGAGAGTGAGGGGGGGGAGCAGAAGGCACTTTGAGGGGGGAGTTAAGGGTGGCGAAGAGACGACGAGGGTTGGAGCTGAGAGAATTGGTCAATTGGGTGTAGTAGTCCTGTTTAGCAAGGAATAGGGAGGACTGGAAGGAGGATAGCATGAATTTGTAATGAAGGAAATCTGAATAGGTGCGAGATTTCCTCCAGAGGCGTTCAGCAGATTGGGTGCAGGAGCGAAGGTAACGGATGCAAGGGGTCAACCAGGGCTGGGGATTAGTACGCCTTGTGGGACGGGAGATGGATGGTGCGAGGGTGTCCAGAGCAGAGAAGAGAGTGGCATTGTAAGCGGACACCGCCTCATTGACAGACTCGGAGGACATGATAGAGGGAAGGAGATTAGGAATACTAGAGGATAAGGTGGGAGGGTCAATAGCCTGGAGTGTCCTGGAAGTAGTGGTTAATGTTGGGCAGGGCTGAGGGGGGGTGAAGGAGTGTGAAGGTGATAAGGTGGTGATCAGAGAGAGGAAGAGCTGAGGCGTGGAAATTGGAAGGTGAGCCGGAAAAGGAGAGGACGAGGTCAAGACAATGGCCATTTTGGTGAGTAGGGGTGGTGAAGCACAGCTGGAGGTTGAAGGAGGATGTTAGAGTGAGGAACTGAGAAGCATGAGAGTTGGATGGGTCATCAGCATGTATATTAAAGTCTCCGAGAATGAGGGACGGAGATGAGGGATCAAGAAAAACAGAAAGCCAGGCATTGAAGTCAGTAAGGAAGGAAGAGAGAGATTTATCAGGAGGGCGGTAAATGACTGCAACTCTGAGTGGCAGCGGGTAGAATAGACGGATGGAGTGAACTTCAAAGTATGAGAAGCAGTGAGATTGCGGTAGGAGGAGGGGTTGAAAACTACAGGCGGGTGAGAGTAGTAACCCGACACCTCCGCGGCCAACTGGGCGGGGAGTGTGGGAGAAAAGATAACCTCCGTGGCATAGGGCCGCGACTGAGGCCGAGTCATCGGGGGTGAGCCAGGTTTCAGTTAGGGCGAGCAGATGAAGGGAGCGGGAGATGAAGAGATCGTGGGTGAAGGAAAGTTTGTTGCACACGGAGTGGGCATTCCACAGGGCACACGAGAAGGGGGGGGGGAAGGAGGGGTACAGAAATGAGATTGGAGATATCTCGGAAGCGTTTGCATGGATAAGACGAGGGCATGTGAGGGGGGCCTGGATTGGGATTGATATCACCGGCGGATAGTAGGAGAAGGAGCAAGAGAGAGCGGAGGAGGGTGGGGGAGGTAGGGCGACAAAGGCGGGATGAGATTAGTAGGAATGGGGATGGGCTAATGGCAGGAAGGAAGTGTTGAAGGTTGAGAGCTAGGAGGGAGGGGGGGATAGGAGAGATGGTGAGGTGGTCAGGGACGGGGGTGGGTAGGGTAGTGCAGTAGTGAGTAGGACGGGAGAGGACATGGATGGGCAATGAATACCTGCGGTGGACAGCGGTGGGGGGAGGGAGAAAAGATTAGGAAGGGACAGGGCAATGAAGAGAATGTGTAAAGGGGCCATGGTCAGGGAGGCAGGTAATAGGTGAGCTGGTAGGCAGGTGGGTCGGCAGTTAGGTAGTTGTGCAGTCTTGGCGGCAGGCGGGGAGGCAGTTAGGTAGTTGAGCAGGCTAGATGGCAGGCAGGTAGTTGATGGGTTGATAAATAGGCAAGTTGATGGTCTGGCAAACAGGCAAGTTGGTTGCTGATCAGCAGCAAAATTGATGGACTGACAGCATGCAGGTTGGTTGCTGGTAGGCAGGCAGGCATGCAGGTAGGCTGGGGTGGATGCGATGGGAGCTGGAGCAGATTGCTGGAAGAAGTAGGGAAAAGCTGGATCAGGCGGACTGGAACAAGCTGGAGCAGATTGCTGGAACAGACTGATTGGAGCAAGCTGGAACAGACTGACGGGAACAAGCTGGAACAGACGAACAGGAACAGGCTGGAATAGTTGAACTGGAACGGGCGGCCTGGCACAAGTTGGAACAAGCTGGAACGGGTGGCCTGGAACAAGCTGGTACAGATGGACTGGAACAAGTTGGAGCAGAAGACAGCAAAGTAGCAAGGCTGGGACACGCTGGAACAGACGGACTAGAACAAGCTGGAACGGACGGACTAGAACAAGCTGGAACGGGCGGACTGGAACAAGCTGGTACAGACGGACTGGTACAAGATGGAGCAAGCTGGAACAGGCTGGACAGAAGGTCAGGAGCAAGCTGGAACAGATAAGCTGGGAATGGGTTGGAGCAGAAGACAGCGGAGCAGCAGGACCAGAGCAGGCCGGAATAGACGGATTGAGAGAAGCTGGAGCAGAAGCAGAGGAGAGCAGAGCAGCGGAACTGGAACAGGCCGGAGCCGAAGGACCGGAGCAAGCTGGCAGCAGGGCAAGGCAAGGACAGAGCCAGCAGGGATCACAAAGACCTGAGAGTGGGTCTGAGGGAGAGGATCAACACCAGGGCCTAGGGATTAGCTGCCCCAGGTCACCTGGCTCCCCATGCTTCTCACAGAAGGATCCACACCAGGGCCAAGGGGTCAGCTGCCCCAGGTCTCCTGGCTCCCCACGCCAAAGAACAAAGCTGCAATTGAGGAGCAGCACTCCCAGGCGCCGATCACCCGCTGCCTCGCCCCCACCACAATCACCCCGGCCCATGCTACTTCCGGCTACCAGGCAGCGGAACGAGGGACGAACGGCCCGCCAACGTGGACGGCGCGTTCCCGCGGCGCACAGCCTTACGTCAATCGCCCCGCTTCCACTGTACCCATATCTAGGTGCCCCCTTCACCCATAAGGGCTATTGTAGTGGTGTACAGTTGTGGGTAGTGGGTTTTAGAGGGGCTCAGCACACAAGGTAAGGGAGCTATGTACCTGGGAGCTTTTTCTGAAGTCCACTGCAGTGCCCCCTAGGGTGCCTGGTTGGTGCCCTGGCATGTCAGGGGGACCAGTGCACTACGAATGCTGGCTCCTCCCATGACCAAAGGGCTTGCATTTGGTTGTTTCTGAAATGGGCGTCCTTAGTTTTCATTATTGCCGAAAACCAGAAACTATGAAGTCAAAGGACGACCATCTCTAAGGATGACCTAAATGTCAAGATTGAGTGTCCCCGACCATATTATCGAAATGAAAGATGGCCACCCATCTTGTTTCGATAATACGGGTTTCCCGCCTCTTCGCCGTGACATCCTTCGAGACGTCCTCAGGAAGATTTGGGCGCCCCTTTCAATTATGCCCCTCCACGTAGTTCAAACCTTTTTGTGTCTAAATGAGTGTGGCCATAATACAAATGCAAACAATAATACAAGCTTTGACCTGGACTACTGTATGTGTTAGATTTTGTTATTTGCAGTTAGATGAGTTGCTGAGATCTGGATTAATTTCTGTTTGTGACCATAGGAGACAGAATCATAAAATCAGGATAGCTTGGGCTTGTTCCTCCTGACAGCCTGGGGGGAAAATACATAAATTATGCTTATCTATTTAGCCAGGCTTTTACCTAAATTAAACTTTTGTATTTTAATCTGACTGCTACATCTCTGTTTTAGGATTTTGTGTGCTATTAGGTTTTACGTTTAATCCTTGAATTTGCTTTGCCTTGAGTCTGAATGATTTATTTATTTTTTTGCATAATTTAAATTTGATTTATTTTAGAACTTTAATTTGTGGGATTCTTGTTTGTTTTTGGGCTCTATAAAAAACATTTTGAAAACCATGCGGAGACAGACACATAAGTCTATCAAGCCCAATATTGTCTCCAACAGTGGGACAGTCAAGTAACCCAGCAGATTCCAAAAAGCTAATCTCTTCTCATAGCTCATTTCCAATGGTGATCAATGGTTCTCCCTCACCTGGTTGTTAATTTATAGACCTTTTTCTCTAGGAAGTTACCAAACCTCATTTGAATTAAGTTATTCTAGTTACCTTGATCACCCTGTCTGGCAGTAGATTCCACAGCTTAATTGTGTGCTGCTGAAAACACACTTTTATGATTTGATTTTCATCTGCTGTTCCTTAGTTTAAAAGGTTAATCACCTGTTTCCTATTAAACTGTTCCACCCCACTGTGATTCTATAAACTAATATCATCTCCTCTCTCTTTTTTTTTTAACCTAAGCTGAAGATCCCTAACTTAAGGTGGACAAAGCTATGGTATTGGATGGTATCCATCCATAGGATATCCAGAGAGCTCAGAGATTCTGCTGGGCCCTCTTAAAGATTTAAGAAATATTTGGAGACAGGAGAGGTTCTATGGGATTGGAGAAGATCAAATGTGGTCCCTCTTCACAAAGGTAGGGACTGAGAAGAAGCTTGAAACTACAGGCTGGTAAGCCTGACTTGGTCACTAGAAAAGTTCATGAAAGCGCTGACGAAGGGAAAGGTTTAGTGAATTTCTGGAATCCAGTGGGTTACAAGGTACGAAGGCAATATAGTTTTATCAAAGGGTATATCATGCCAAACAAATTTAATTGAATTTTTTGTTTGGGTGATCAGAGAATTGGATCCAAGGACATGTGCTAGATGTAATCTATTTGGATTTCAGCCAAGCCTTTGATATGGTCCCTCATAGAAGGCTCTTGAATAAACTCAACAGGCTGAAGTTAAGACCCAGAGTGGTGAACTGGATTAGAAACTGGTTGACGGTCAGAGGGTTGTGTTTAATGGAATTCACTTGGGAGGAAGGAAAGGTGAATACTGGAGTGCCTCAAAGATCAGTGCTGGGGCTGATGCTATTCAATATATTTGAGTGACATTAGAAGGTAATGGATGATGCCAAGACTTGCAACAGACTGGACACCCTGGAGGGCATAGACAACATGAAAAGTTTTGGGTTTTTTTTTCAAACTTTAGGTCTAATATTTGACAGAGTGATGTACCTGGGGAGTAGAAATCCAAGGGAGCCGTATGTGCTAGGAGGTGAGATGCTGATATGCACAGACAGAGAAAGGGACCTTGGTGTAATCAGTATCAGAAGTTCTGAAGGTGACAGCACTGTGACAAGGCAATGGCCTTAGGTAGAAGGATGCTAGGGTGCATCAGCTTAGGTATTTGTTATTCTTTGGGGTCAGTGGTGCAGGGTAGGGTCAAAAAGCACACATTCGCAGAAGAAAGGAGGTGTTGATGCCCCTGTACAAGTCATCAGTGAGACACCACTTGGAATATTGTGTTCAGTTTTGGAGGTCATAACTTGCTAAGGATATAGTCTTGAAGTGGTTTAGAGGCAGGTGAGTAAAATGGTATTGGGCTTGCACCAAACGACATATGAGAGGGAGTAGGAAGACCTTAATATGGTATACCTTAGAGGAAAGGAGAGAGATATGATACAGATGTTTAAAGACTTGAAAGGTATTAATATACAAAAAAAAAATCTTTTCCAGAGAGGGGGCAATGGTAAAACTAGAGCACATGAATTGAGGTTGCAGGGTGGTAGACTTAGGAATAACATCAGAAAGTATGTTTTAACAGAGAGTGTAGTCAGTGCCTGGAATGCCCTCCTAAGGGAGTTGGTGGGGACAAAAACAGTGTCCCTGCTTTATTTTCCCTTCGTCCTGGCATCTTTTGCTCTCCGCCCCCCCCCCCCCTCCCCGGTATCTTTTGCTCTTTCTGCCTCCCTCCCCCTGACATATCTCTCCCTGCTTTGTTTTCCACTTCCCTTGCACTCCAACTTGCCTTCAGTTGCTGGTAGTGGCAGCGCTCCATTCTTTCTTCTACTCAGCTGCCCACTGGAAATGGGAAGTTGCATCAGAGGGGTGGGACATGGCATAGGAAAGGCCCTGCAAGATGGCCAGAGACAGCCTGCGTGGAGTGCTTCGCTGCCATCACCAGCAACTAAAGGCAAGATGGAAGGTTGGGGGAGGGAGCAGAAGATAAAGCAGGGAGAGTGAGAGATACTGGACTGGAGGGAGGAAAACATAGAGAAAGATAGAAAGGCTAGACTGCAAGGGCGGGGATGCATAAGAGGGCACTGAGGTTGCCCAGCGGGAGTCCTTGCCTCTCCAGCGGGAGTGCAGGAGTCTTGGCAAGTATGTACTTTGGCATACATTTTCTTGAAAAATCCATTTCGGGGAGCAGCTACTCCCCTTGTGGCATGACAGTGGGTGAAGCAGGGATGTAGCCACAGATGGGGTGGCGCAATCTCAGCTTAGGCCCAGACCCACCCAAAAATTCTCAGGTACGAAAATTACTTGTTCTGGCAGCCAGAGGACATCTTCAGCTGGCGGGGCTTGGGGATCCCTCATCAGCTTAGGTATTTGTTATTCTTTGGGGTCAGTGGTGCAGGGTAGGGTCAAAAAGCACACATTCGCAGGGGGTGGGGATTGTATGCAGGGCAGGGGCAGAAAGTGTGTGCGTGGGGGGGGGGGGAATTGTATGCCCACCTAGTTTGGGCTCAGGCCCACCCACAGTACTATGTCTGGCTACGCTACTGGGGTGAAGAGAATAGATTCACACTTGGAAATGTTGAGGAAAAGAAGGTTAGATTTCAGCCAGGGAGAGGCAAGAATTTTTTGATAGTGTTGCCTCCAGTTAGCCCTCCCCTCCCGACACTCAGCCACATCCAGCAATGCATGTATGACATACTCATTCATGCCTGTTGTGCAGCTGTCCCACCACCGCAGATGCAAAACACTACTACTGTGTGCTTTGCTACCTACTGCAGGACCAAACACCACTTAGTGAAACACTCACTCAGCACCAGCACACTGCACAACTAGTCAGCACCTGCCCACTGACAAACAGGGCTGCACAAACACACAGGGGACAGGAAGAAACACAGCACATGCAGGTTAGGAGCTACAATGGGAGGTGTGCTGGATTGGGGACAGTGAGGGGTTTTTAGGGGAGAACACACTAAAGGTAGATGGGGCCTACTATACAGCAGGTGATGGGTACAGATGGGGAGATGCTGGAGTGGGCACAAGGTTCAAGAAGAGACAAACAGTATGTGAGGTTCAGATGGTTCACACTGGGGCACACAGAGACAGCAAGCAAACTACAATCAATCTCTCCAGTCTCCTTTACTCAGCAGTAAAACAGATGGGTCAAAAGACAGATCATGGCTTCACTTGTTTGTTTTTATATCAGGTCGAGGGATGCGCATTCTCATTTCCGTCCCTGAATGTGGGCCTGCTATACGTTATTTAATTCAGATGTCCAGATCGTGGTACCATCCTCAACATGCCCCCAAAACGCCCATTCGGGGGATGTCTATTTTGGAATGCCTAGCTCACTTGAATGTTCCCTGTGTGAATGTTGAAATTCGGTATCTGGATGTTCCAAGCACATTTTATTTCAGCTTTTGGAACGTCCATATGCTTTGAAAATGAGTGTCATAGTGTATCTTATAATGATTACAATATATATGTGGGCACTATAAAAATGGTTTACCTTTATTTAAGCCATAAACACACAGAACACATTATTTAAATTTCTCTGTTTCGCTTTTTAAAACTTTAGGCCCTGCTCTGGAATTGTTATGCACTGATGTAAGAGACTATTTCTGGCTGGTCAAATGTGACCGATACAAATATTAGTTGCTTCTGCACTGGTCAAAGGTGTCACAAAATTTTGTCAACCCACAAACAGCTTGAACAAGCTATACTAGGAATTAATATACTTAAAAGACTTTTGTGCATAATGTAAACAATTGTTGCCCACTCATGGGGAAAATGTTTTCATGGCTTCATCAGTTAGGGATTACAGAAAACCACTGTCCTCTCTTTCATCCAGTCAGCTTTAAACTTTATTTTTATACTCTCCGTCAGTGATTCTCAAAATGTGGCTTTCAGAGATTTCGTAGCAAATTATAAAATAAAACACAGTTGGAGGCACTCAACAAAAACTATTAGGATATAATAGCTACCTGACAGTTTGTAGACTATTTTATACCTAGGAACTTTAAAGGGATACTGTCATAGTTGGTAATGAGTTTGATGAACACTAATGTGCATTTGCCACCACTATTCTGGAGAACCAGTTCACGAAGTGCTGCTGCTCAGGCTCTGTTATTTCTGTCTGTATGTATTAGCTGATGATGAAGCTCAGCTGCAAATACCAAACTATGCTGGTGAGTTGCCCTAGAGCTGTAAAACTTTCAAAGGCTGGTTATTAAAGAGGACTAAGAAAACATACATGACATAAACAGTTGATTTCAATAACCCTAAGAAGTGAGATATTTTCTTCCCATTTTACCAACTGTCAAAAGACTGTACTCTAGGTACCAACTGTACTGCATCGGGAAAACTTTGAAATGCAAAAAAAAAAAAAAAAAATCTGAAAAACAGGACATTCCAAACGTTTTGGTTTTGTGAGCTCTGGTGTGGTACTTAGCTGAGAAAATATGAACTATGGCTTCTATCCCATGTTCATTGGTGAGTGCCTTGTTATGGTTTCCGCCTTTAAATTCACAAAATTAAAGCCATGAGAAACTCCATATTTTACTGTATATTTTAAGTAGAAACCAAAAATCAAAATACCCTATTTTCAGGCTTAACTCACAAAATGTTATAGAATACCAATTCTAGTACGTAATATTTTAGGCATAGTGGCATTTTGTCACTTCTGTAATGTTGCAATAGATTATGAATTAATCCTGAATGAAGCACTGCCCTATTTATATTGTGGAGAGAGTGGTGGCACCAGATGTGCTGCGCAGACACTCAGCATCTTATCGATATCTGCTTGGGTTGACTTGTCAAGCTCAGACTTGACTTGGTTTCCTGACAGGCTTTTCTTGGGTTTCACATTTTCTTCCTTTCCTACAATGGAAAATAATGCAAGATTCAGGTATGCAGTACTTTCATCATATACACACCATGGAAAATAATGCTATATCTACGTAGCACAAATTAAGCACATTTTAGTCATTCTGAATTCATGATTTTTACCTATAAACCCAGGACTGATGCATGAGTTTTGGATGCCCTTGTTAAACCTTCAGCCTTATGTCTCCCTCTCCAATTAATTTTCAGCTGCCTAGTCCCTCCATGATTTTTGTAATTAATATCTACAACAATTCTATAAAAAAAATAGGCTGCATTTTGTGTGTGTGCTATAGTTTTTTTCAGAGTAAGTCATATATGTTTTTTTGATCCTAAACAACTTATAGAATTTATTGTGTCTAGAGAAGAGGAAAAGAAGCAAGTACTTGTTCCATAATCCACTGAGGACATCTAGAATATGCCTAAAATGGTAGCATCTGTTATGTAATTTGATTAATATTTCTTTTTATTTTTGTGTGTAATCTTGGATCTTATTTTTGTGATTAAAATAATTTACTTTCCTTCATATTGTATTTCATTATTATATGTTTACTTATGGTAGTTGCAATGTAGTAATTGTGATTTGTAATATTTTGAAATTGCAAAAAAAAATAAAGAGAAATCACTCTGGCCTCAGGCTGTAGAACTCCAGTTGGCACCCAGAGGCAGTTACTGGTAAATGGGTCACCAATTAGGAAGTGGAAGGGAGAAAGAGGACTGAATTCTATTCCTAAGTGCTTCTATTTCTATCATCTACCACTGAAGCCATTTCAGAAACAATCGGTACATAAATCCCAGTGCTGCACAGCTCTAAAGTTGATTTCCCAGGACTTTGATTTCCCAGCTGTTTACATAATTCATAGTGTATCTGACTCATCATCTGACAGTTTACCCAGTGGGCAAGATCTCCAAATGGGTTAGTTTTACATATCTAAAATTCAAAAATCTGTTCAAGAGCAACCCAAATAGAAACTCAATCTAATCTATTTGCTCTTAGTACTTGATATTAGCCTCACACCTCCAAGGTAAATTTTCAATATTTAGATTTTTAGACTTTTAAATAAGTGGAGATTCACAAGCCCAGGGTACCTATATACTTGGACAACTCCTTAATGGGCTATCATCATAGACTTCAACCCCCTCTGAAAACCACTGCAGAGTAAAACAACTCCTATCAGAGAAAAAAGATCTGCAGCAAAAAAAACGGAGCAATCAAACCATACTAAATCCCAGAGGTATAAAGTTAATATCTCAACCACTTACTCTTTCAAAAAAAAAATCCTGGAAGGAATCATCTGTTAATCAAGGCATGTGCACAGCAAAAAAAATATATAAAGGGTCATTTAGTTTCTCCACCCAGGTGGTAATGAACCTCTCTATCCCACATCCAGGGAGAATGCCCTTCATCTCTGCTCGAACCACATATCCAATATAGTTTCTCGACAAAAGAATCCTTCTGTTTTGCTACTTCTTCAGGAGAAATGCATAAGCAACCATGTCTTTCCTACATGCATCACTTTGCACTTGCTCACATTAAACGTTATCTGCCATTTAGACGCCCAGTCTTGTAAGGTCCTCTTGTAATTTTTCACAATCCTTTCGTGATTTAACAACTTTGAATAACTTTGTGTCATCAGCAAATTTAATTACCTCGCTAGTTACTCCCATCTCTAGGTCATTTATAAATATGTTAAAAAGCAGCGGTCCCAGCAAAGACCCCTGGGGAATCCCACTAACTACCCTTCTCCATTGAGAATACTGACCCTACTCTCTGTTTTCTATCTTTTAATCAGTTTTTAATCCACAATAGGACACTACCTCCTATCCCATGACTCTCCAATTTCCTCTGGAGTGGTTGAGATATTAACTTTATACCTCTGGGATTTAGTATGGTTTGATAGCTCCCGCTGTTTTTTTTTTTTTTTTTGCTGCAGATCTTTTTTCTCCGATAGTGGTTTTCGGAGGAGGCTATGATGATAGCCCATTAAGGAGTTGTCCAAGTATATAGATAGGTACCCTGGGCTTGTGAGGCTTCACTTATTTAAAAGTGTAAAAATCTAAATATTGAAAATTGGACATGCAAGGCTAATATTGAGTAGTAAGAGCAAATAGATTAGATTGAGTTAGTTTTACATATACTATGCCATAATATAAAGTATGATCTTAATCTTTAAAATTTACTGGGGCCGACCCCTCCGAAGGGACACCACCTTGTAGTGGTGGAGGGGCTTCTGTGTTTCAATGACTCAGAGGGCTATGCTGAAGGGTTACCCATATCAGACAGGCCTCTGAGGAGAAACCAGACAAAACGTGTCCCAAACTAGGGACAGTGGAAATATGGTGACCTGAAGCCCGTACGCTCAACTGCCCAGCTGTCCTCTGAAGTTCTGTTTTTGTTTACTTGAAATTTCCTCTCTGCATTTGCAGTTACCTTAACTGAGAGGAAAGGGAAAATGGGGGGTCAGCTGCTGATGACCAGCGTTTTGTCCCCTGTGCAGCAAGTGTGGGACCGCTGCGCGACGAGCTGCCCACAGATGACTGGGTTGATGAGTCCTTTGATTAGCGCCGGCGAAGGAGCGTTGATGCTCTTGGAGTTGGAAACAACTTCATCGCTCCCGAGTCATTTAACCACCGTGTCCAAAGGAGTGGAGGAGTGAGTTAGTAGTGTATGCTGAAACTGAAGTCGTTTACAGCTGAACCCATGTCGGCGGCCCGTAAGAGCTATCAGCTTGGAGTTTTTGGTTCCCGTGGAGGTTACATTGAATATCATCTGGAAGGCGCTCCAGGACCTAACGGTGGTAGTAAATAATTTTGCTTCAGATATAATCTTATTAGTGAGCCACATGGATAATCGAATCGAATCCTTTGAGAATAAAAAATTGATACAGCAAATGAAGTTCTACAGGAGTAGGAAACGGTTAAGATTTTGAAAATGATAGACCAGAAAATTTAGAACAAAATGAATATTACAGATGATTAATATCGAGATTGTTGCTTTCCCAGAGTTTCAGGAATGACTCCTAAAGTTTTTTCCTCTGAAATGATTCCTTTTAGTATATTAATTCAAAAGAAGTGAAGCCTGTGAAACTGGGATTACCTTAATCAGTGGGAATTGGATTAGAGATTCAAGTGTTTGTATTGTTAAATAATGTCTGGTTTTAAAAGACAAAAAAATGAAATCAGGTATATTATTTCCACTAATATTGGACAATAAGTATGTTTCCAACGAAATTAATTGACTATACACCGTCTTGGGTTTGAAGAAGCCAACCAGACGATCAATGTGGAATAATGATTCAGATAAATAATATCTGGGGATAATCAGGTTAATACCATGTTTTCTTTGTTTACTGTTGTTTAATTGATCTCCTTGTCTTGTTTCACTCTCCCTATTTTATTTTGTGGTCTAAGAAAGAGAAAGATAGTATATAATCCATTTATTTAGTTGAGATTGTTTTCCTCTAATATTGTATTAATGTACAGTCATCTCTGTATTACTGTTTGCTTTGTTTACTGTTGTTTAATTGATCTCCTTGTCTTGTTTCACTCTCCCTATTTTATTTTGTGGTCTAAGAAAGAGAAAGATAGTATATAATCCATTTATTTAGTTGAGATTGTTTTCCTCTAATATTGTATTAATGTACAGTCATCTCTGTATTACTGTTTGCAAGTGACACTTGTAAAATGAAAAATTATAAATAAATGATTTAAAAAAATGTACTGGGGCCGATATTGAGATGCAGGAGGGAGCCCAGCTCCCGCGCTTGGCGGCAAACCTGGAAATTCAGTGCTGGGGCTGTATATGGCAACTGCCATTGAATTTCAGTGTTTTGGCCACTAACTCATTGCCAGTTAAGCTGATATCGGCTGGCTGGCTAAGTTATAGCTGCCAAAGATAGACCTTCTATTTATGCAGGTATATCTGGCCACTAAACTTAGCCATCAGCCGATGAATATTGGCGCTGTCTGTCGCACAACATAGCTGGTGACTGGACTAGCTGCTAAGCAGTAATGTTTAGCCGAGATAGTTATATATGCGCTGAATATTAGCGCTTAGCCAGCGTTAGGCTATTTAACCAGCCAGGAGCTGTTCCTGGCCAGTTAAATAGTTTTAAATATCGGCCGGACTGTATATATAAACTCATGTTGTATCTCAGACACTGCCCCCTGTATTCTATATGTAAGAACATAAGTGTTGCCATACTGGGACAGACTGAAGGTCCATCAAGCCCAGCATCCTGTTTCCCCAACAGTGGCCAATCCAGGTTACAAAGTACATGGCAAGATCCCAAAACAGTACAATACATTTTATACTGCTTATCCTAGAAATAAGCAGTGGATTTTTCCCCAAGTCCATGATGGCTTATGTACTTTTCTTTTAGAAAGTTATCAAAACCTTTTTATAACCCCGCTAAGCTAACTGCTTTTACAACATTCACATTGAGTGAAGAAATATTTTCTACGATTTGCTTTAAATTTACTACAAGCAAGCAATTTACTACAATAAGCAATTCATTTCTACCGGTTCCACGTGACTTACCTTGCGTGTGCAAATCTGATCATATTCTGGATTTGCATGCGCAACTTAATTAGCTAACAAGCCAATCAGCACTGATAATTGCCACTTAAGTGCATCACTTTACAGAATACGCTTAGACAGTTGTGCGTTTAAATTCTAAGGCACATAGCTGAAAAGGGGGTGTGGCCATGGGAGGATCATGTATACCTGGTCTGCATCAAATTTAGGCATCGGCATTTACACCAAAAACTTGGCATAACTGCATGTGACTAAATACAGTCACGTGGATGGGTGCTAGGCGTATTCTATAAACTGTGCTGAAATTTAGGCATACTCTAGAAAGTGCAACGAAATTTAGGTGTACTTGATAGGTCTAGGCATATTTTTTTTTTGTGCTGATTTTTTTTAGGCATGATATATAGAATCTAGCCCTGTATGACTGATTTCACATTTTATATAATTGTGTGTCAAACACACCATTTGACTGATTTTCTAAATATATACACAGTGCATTGTGTATATGACCCACCACGTGATTGAATGCTAGGCTCCATTCCTCTGAGTGGTAAACGAGGTGCTTGTTGGAGGATGCTCAGTCTTCCTGTATGGGCTATTTCTTGGTCTCCTGATGCTGTGTCGTGTTCATTTGCCCCTTCTGTGTCTGTCTCTTCATCTGACAACGTGTTCATTTCTGGGTTATCATAGTTTATATATTGGTATAGTGGCCGTACACGCTGCGGCTTCCCTGGGAACCACAGGCAGACAAAACAGATAACACAATAACAGAAAACTTTATGGCAATACATAGCGCAAGACAGAAGGTTGAAAACTATATGTGAAGTAAATAAAGGGGACAAAAAAGCAAAATCATATTGAATAGCAATACAACTTGATGTTGGTTTGCATCATTGTTTATTGCTGCACTGCACAATTGTCTGTCTCTGGCACTTACTATCCAAATGCAGCGATTCTACAGTCAGAACTGGTGACAAAGCAGTGGAAGGTACCAGGTGATGGGAAGCACAGTCTCTCTTGCGTTTCTTGGCTTTCTTGGACTGCTTGATGTTCAATGAAGAATCTGTTTTGCCACTTTCACCCTCTTGCTTCTTTGTCACAGACTTTCTCTTGAAGTCCGAATGTTCGAAGACATGCATCTCAGCATGCACCCTGAGGTGCAGAATACAAGCAAAAGCTTGGTATCAAGTCAAGCTGTAATCACCCTGCTTCAGTTGGCTTTACTTGGGATGAAGCTTTTATAACCCTACAAAACTGCTCCTATGGCTTTTCCTGCTTGTCCTAGATACATATGTAGAAACCTCTTAAGGTTCTGCATTGTAAAGTCAGCAGAGCTCTCTAGAGGCTCTACTAAAATATTAGACTTTGGCTTGAAAATACCCCTGTTGGTATTCAGAACAAGAGGAGGACCCTCTTGACCAATGAGGTAATGGTAGGTGGAAACCCTTTTGGAGGGAAATTTAGATTTGCAAAATTCCTCAGCCATAGGTGATCGGTGACTCAACAGTTTGGAGAGGCCAAGATGGGCGGGGCTAGGGTGAGGTGTAAAGGAGCATGATGGAACCCATGAAAATCCTTGGGTGGGTGGGGGGGGGATAACACCTACCTTAGCAGTTAAGAGACAGTAGAGGCATTTTTGAAAATAGCAAGGCAAAATCCCTTCATATTGCCTCCGTTACTGATGGTAATATGCACACTCAATACACTGCAGGAAATTACGTACCCCAAAAAATCAAAATAATACACACCAAAATAATATTAAACAGAACAGTGTTTTCAGTATTCTAGAAATATATGCTGGCACTTTAATGCTTGGCTCCCAGTCAGTGCTAGCTCCCTGTTGAGAATCTTCCTGTTGGCCATGTGAATAGTGGTATTCAGCAGCACTGTAACAGAAATCCTGTAGTTACTGGTGTCAGGATTGCTGGAGGTCAAAATTATTGTTGGACATACTTATATTCATATGAAACCAGCTTGACATAATATTAAACCAGCTTCTGACCTCTGAGAACTCCCCCCTCCCCTTCAGGAATCAGTAAGGATGGCAAAATGAACCAAATGGTATTGAGCTGCCTGCTATCCCTGTTTTCTTAATTACTCTTGATTAGCATACTTTTTTTCCTATCTGGGGAGCAGGGCTTGAGAACAAAAGAGGCCAGACATAGAGGCTCCATCACGGAGGGACTTCAAAGAGGTGGTACACCTGTGAAAATGCTCACCTCTCCTGGCTTCAGAGAAGGTACACTGAAGTTTGGCTGGGAAGGAAGATAAGTTTGATCTCTGTTCTGGAGGTATAAAAGCAGAGCACATGGCTGGGGGTGGGGGGGGGGACTTCTCTCTCTCCCTGCAGCAGAGTGCACAGGACTCTGCTGGGCTGCCTTTGTTTCTTCCTTTTCTTTCTCTGCACACTTCCATCTTTAGCCACCAGAGCACATGGCTCTGCTGGCTTAACTGTTCTTTCTCTTACTCTAAACACACACCCAGAGACAGCCTTGTACCCTTTTACCTGTACTAAGTGCTATGAACCTATACCTATATGCAAACATAATATACTATATATATCCAAACCTGTGTGGATTGTGTATTCTTTGAGAACCCACTGCCTCTGTGAACTGGACCCGGGACCAACCCTAGACAACGATTGCTGACAATTGGCAACCATAATTTGCTTATCAGTTTTTTTTTGGTAGGTTGCCAAATGACCACCAGGCTTCCAATCTTCTGGCTAGTTTACTGCTGAATTATCAGTGTATGTATTAGTATTTGGATTAGCTGTACCTAATGGTTAGAACAGCAGCCTGAGAACTACAGAAACCAGGGTTCAAATCCCACTGCTCCTCGAGAATTAACCTTCCACTGCTTCAGGTGCAAACTTAGACTGTAAGCCCTCCAGAGACAGGAAAATAAATATTGTACCTGAATGTAACTTGCCTTGTGGTACTGCTAAGAAAGCCATGATCTAAATTCAAATCAAAAATCCATATTGTGAAGTCATATAGAGCAATTCTACCATACCATAATAGCACTAACATCCAGAAGTCAGACAACAAGGGCGTAACTAGGAAAAGGCAGCAGTGTAAATATTGCAGTGGATACACTGCTGCTTTTTTGTAGGTGGGCACTAGAACATCAGTACACCTATTGAAAACTAAACAAGCCAGATTATTAAAGATTGATCCTACACATACAGAATACCTGGTTTCTTTTACATACCCAGAGCACAGATAGACTGTCACCAAGTACAGAATATGTAGCCACAAACTAAACATAGAAATACGTATATTCTTCCCATAACAGTGACACATGGCCCCCTGTATTGTGCAAAATATACAGACAGCAGCTGTAAATTTCAAAAACTAACATATTCCAATCACATTACAAATTAGCAAAAACAAAAAATAGAAAATATACACTTTTCAATTAGCTTTCAGAGACCGACCTAAACCTTCTTCCTCAGATCAAGACAATATGCTGAAGTTATGGTGTACTGTCCTGACCTGTGCAAGGTGGTTTTGGCCTCTGAAAGCTAGTCAAAAAAGATGTAATGTTAGTCCAATAAAAAGGTAGCACTTTATTTTGCATTTTTTGGTTTATTTTCATTAGAGTGGAATAACATGGCTACTACACTACTTTATCCTAAATTTAAAATAAAATTATTTTTTCTACCTTTGGCCGTTTAATTTTTCTAATCACATTGGCCCCAGTGTCTGCTTTTCTCTGTCTTCTCTTCACTCTTATAAGTATTGTCATACTGGGACAGACGAAAGATCCATCAAGCCTAGCATCTTGTTTCCAACAGTAGCCAACCCAGGTCACAAGTACCTGGCAAGATCCCAAAACAGTACAATATATTTTATGCTGCTTATCCTAGAAATGAGAAATTGATTTTCCCCAAGTCCATTTTAATAATGGTCTATAGACTTGTCCTTTAGGAAGCCAGCCAAACCTTTTTTAAAGCCTGCTAAGTTAACCATTTTTACTACATTCTCTGGCAGCAAAGTCCAGAGTTTAATTACACATTGAGTGAAGAAATATTTTCTCTGATTCATTTTAAATTTTTTATCTTGCAGCTTCACTGCTTACCCCCCTAGTCCTAGTATTTTTGGAAAAAGTAAACAAGTGATTCACATCTACCAGTTCCACTCCACTCATTATTTCATAGACCTCTATCATATCTCCCCTCATCTGTCTTTTCTCCAAGCTGAAGAGTCCTAGCAGCTTTAGCCTTTCCTCCTAGGGAAGTCCCATCCCCTTTATCATTTTTATCGCCCTTCTCGTTTCTAATTTCACTATATCTTATTTGAGATGTGGTGACCAGAATTGCACACAGTATTCAAGGTTCGGTCACTCCATGGAGCAATACAAAGGGAAATGGGGCCAAATAATTACATCAGAGTGGACGAAGCAGGCAGCAGCGAGCGGAGAAGGAAGCAGTGGGACTGATAGTGGTGGTGGGTAATATCTGGTATATGAGTTTGATGGTAGAATGAGGAGGATGTTAAGAGAGAAAGGAAAATATGTTGGACTAGAATGAGATTATAGATGGCAGACCATGGGAAGGGGAGATCGGTACCAGAATACTACTACTACTATAAATCATTTCTATAGCGCTACCAGTCGTACTCAGCGCTTCACAATTGAACGTGAAGAAAAGACAGTCCCTGCTCAAAAGAGCTTACAATCTAAATTGTGAAGTGGGTTACTCGGCATATGAGGGGAGCCGAATGCGTATGACTTGGTATCTTTGCAAATGTTGTTAGAGCCAGCCGAAGTTAGTTCAGCTGTATATCAGGACCCGGTGAAAAAGGATCTGAAATGGATTGAGTGGTCCAAACCCTTTTCTTATATGTATTTTGTTTTGTAAATGTGAACATTTTTAATTGTGTCTAGGGTTGGGAATTGGAATTTTAGTTTTTTAGGTTTAAATTTGTAACTGGGGAAGGAGTTTTGCCTGTTTCCTTTTTGGAGATAGGAAGCAGACTTCCATAGTTTTTGTAAACCGCTTTGAACCACAGAAAGGCGTATATCAAATCCTATTACCTTTACCCCTTTGCCTTTTTGCATTCTTTACTGAAGTACCAGTATAAACGCGTTTTTTCCTGCTAAATGTTCAAAGGGCAAGGTCATCATATGAATCTGGAAAAAAAACGTTTGTGAAAATGTTTTAGCTGAAAAGATGGTGGACAATAGACACGTGAAACTGGTTTCTGCTGTAATTTGTTGAAGCTAAAACTTGTATGCGCCTGCTGTGTTGCCCCAGGTCATCTCCCAATATCACTAAAACCCCTTTGGTGCTAGCTCATACAAGTGGACAGAATGGTCCTTTTATTTTTTTTTTGGTTGATATTTATCAACAGGAGGTGCTAATCTGGAAAAAGAATGAAACATTTATATTGTGTAACACAGACCTTTTTGGACAGAAGAAAAAGTAATTTCGTGAATGCTTTCAATTAAGGTGTTAGAAGTACTAATTACATTTTAGATAGGGAAAGGGAATCGGACTTGGTATACCGCCTTTCCGTGGTTTTTGCAACTACGGTCAAAGCGGCTTATATAGTATATACAGGTACTTATTTGTATCAGTAACAATGGAGGGTTAAGTGACTTGCCCAGAGTCACAAGTGGGCAGATGATGAAAAGCCCTGCACTGTTCCAAATAGCGCTCTAAAAATAGCGCAGGAACAGCGCGGGGCTTTACCGCCCCTATGATCAGAGATAATTGCTTGCAAATTTAAGCACGCTATTCTTTCTGACCATAAGGTAGAAGTGCGGGATGATTGTGCACTTATTTGACAGGTCTGGGCTGTCAAACACGGGCTGGAGGGCCATGGGACCACCAGACCCCAATTGCCCACACCCCGAGCCAAGCGAAATGGTTCCCCCGACACAAGTTCGGGGAGGTGTCCAGCCCCCCCCCCCAGCATCCCCTCAGATGTCCCTGGTGGTCTAATGGCCCTTTTCTCACCCCCCTACCTTCAGTTGGAGGAGGGAGGTGGCCTCCCTCCTCTTCCATTGGCGTCACCTCGAAAATGGCGGCGCCCTGCCCAGTGCATCCTGGGATGTGCGGGGTGGGGCTTCATACCAGTCCCCTGCCTCCTTCTCTGATGTCAAAATCCTGGGGCAGGGGACCGGCAGAGCCAACAGATCACACTAAAGACTGCAGACATGCACCTACTTGTTATTTTGCCGCTGCTGGTCAGTGGCGGCGGCAGAAGAGAGGCGGGGAAGGTTATGTTTTAGGCTTGGCCTCCCTAAGTATCATACCGGTTGCCTATTCTGGTGACAAAAATATAGCCATGGAGGTTCCAATATTGTCAAATCTGAATCACTCATTATTAACCTGAGGGAGGAATGGTTCAAACATGTACAGAGATTATGCAAAATCTGGGGCAGGGGGACCAGCAGAGCCGATGTAGCGCACCTGAAGGCTACAGCACTGTACCTACTTGTTGTTTGCTGCTGCTGGTTGGAAAAAGCAGCGACAGGGAACAGAAGATGCCAAAGGAAGACCTGGGAAGGAAGAGAAAAGACAACAAATGGAAGAGAGAGAGAGGCGGGAGATGTTGAATGGAAAGAGGAGGGGAATGATGGAGAGAGAGAGGGAGGGAGGGAGGGAGGGAGGGGAGACACTGGATGGAAGAGGATAGAAAGAAGATGAGCTGAAGAATGGGGAGGCACAGTGGAGAGATGCTACAATTCTGCACCTCAGTCACAGACAAAATACATCTACATTGGAGTCAGCTCTGTGGATCCAGTGGGTGCTGAGTATCCCCAATATTGTGCAAGCTCCTTCACTGTGTCCGTAGAGGGGTTATTTGTATTGTCTGGCACCCCCAATCATTTTGAGATGTCGGTGCCTAAGCACAGAGACTTTCATCTCCTGCTGCTGAACCTGTCCCTTTCACATCCCGGGTCAGGAGGGTAGGAGGCCTACCCCCCTACACCCCTCAGATCTGTTTGGGGAAGGGTCCCAATGGGGCCCTCAGAGCTTTTTGGCTCCAGAACTTGGTACAGTTGGTACGACAGCATCTGCAGTCAGACGGGGGTACCCCCTCTGCGTTCTAAACAGTGTAGGATGCCTGAGGTGCCCTTTCCCTCAGAGGAGGCGGGGAAAGGCCTCCAAGGTCTTCTCGTGCTCAGCCTACAGGAGACTGAGTCTGAGGCTCCCCTGTCTCAGGAAGCTGAAGAGGAGTGCTCCCATGTGATCCATCTTTCAATGAGAGGAGCTGTCTCATCTTATTGATGAGATTACTAACTTACTAAGGCCATTTCTATTCTGTAAACTTTGGCTGTAGACTCCGTTAAGGGGGATCCATTGCTGGAGGGGCTCGCTGGGACCCCTAAGCATTTTCCTCTGCACAAGGCTCTTATCCGCATGATGATGGTGGAGTGGGAAAATCTAGAGGGTCCCACTTAGAGGTGCCAGGGCTCTGGATCACCTTTATACCTTCACTCTGGAGGAAGTTGAAAGGTATTGGCCTTTTCCTAAGGTGGATTCTGTGGTCATGGTGGTCACCAGGGTGACTGCTGTGCCTGTCCAGGGGGGCTCGGCTCTGAAGGAGCTCCACGACAAGAAGGTGGAGCAGCAGCTCTGTCTAGCCTTTACTGTGGGACGTCCAGTAAGGACTCAGTGAATTAGATTTTGTGCTTAGGTTTTAATTTCATTTTTTTCACAGAAAAAGCCAATTTCAAATGTTTTTAATCCTTCGTTTTTTTATTAATGGAGCCTTTTCCAATACTTTTATTTTCTCTTTTCATCAGATTTTATATAGGTAATGAGAAATGATAAGTAGTAGTAGTAGACTATATTTTAAATAGTTAGAATTTTTCATTTTGAGAAGGACTCTCAGCACTATAAATATTGGGCTGATCTAGGATGGCAGACCCCACACAGAGGTATGAAGCTGCTGCTCCACTTTCTGTGAACAAACTACTGCTGAAGCAAGTTTTACTCCTTTACTATTTATTTTTTATATATACTTTATTTTATATATACTTTTATATATTTTTATATATACTTGATCTTTTCAGCATTGCTTTTTAGATCCTCTATCTTGGGGTGATAGTATCTGAGGATCTGAAGGCGACGAAACAGTGTGACAAGTCGGTGGCCGTAAGAAGAAGGTTGCTAGGCTGTATAGAGAGGGGAGTGACCAGCAGGTTTTAATGCCCCTGTATAAGTCGTTGGTGAGGCCCCACCTGGAGTATTGTGTTCAGTTCTGGAGGCCGTATCTTGCTAAGGATGTAAAAAGAATTGAAGCGGTGCAAAGAAAAGCTACAAGAATGGTACGGGATTTGCGTTACAAGATGTATGAGGAGAGACTTGCTGACCTGAACATATATACCCTGGAGGAAAGGAGAAACAGGGGTGATATGATACAGACGTTCAAATATCTGAAAGGTATTAATCCGCAAACGAACCTTTTCCGGAGATGGGAAGGTGGTAGGGCACGATACGAGATTGAAGGGGGGCAGACTTAAGAAAAATGTCAGGAAGTATTTTTTCACGGAGAGAGTGGTGGATACTTGGAATGCTCTCCTGCGGGAGGTGGTGGAGAGGAAAACAGTAACGGAATTCAAACATGTGTGGGATAAACATAAAGGAATCCTGTTCCGAGGGAATGGATCCTCAGAAGCTTAGCTGAGCTTAGGTGGCAGAGCCGGTGGTGGGAGGCGGGGCTGGTGGTTGGGAGGCGAGGATATTGCTGGGCAGACTTATACGGTCTGTCCCAGATCCGGTGGTTGGGAGGCAGGGATAGTGCTGGGCAGACTTATACGGTCTGTGCCCTGAAAATGGCAGATACAAATCAAGGTATGGTATACACAAAAAGTAGCACATATGAGTTTATCTTGTTGGGCAGACTGGATGGACCATGCAGGTCTTTTTCTGCCGTCATCTACTATGTTAAGGTTTTTTGCAACTACATTCAAAGCGGTTTACATATATTCAGGTACTTATTTTGACTTGCCCAGAGTCACAAGGAGCTGCAGTGGGAATCGAACTCAGTTCCCCAGGATCAAAGTCCACTGCACTAACCCCTAGGCTACTCCTCCACTCCATTCTCTGGCAACGAAGTCCAGAGTTTATTATAACATCCTCAGTTTTGTTTTCCATTCCTTTCCTAATAATACCTAACATTCTATTTGCTTTTATAGCTACCGCCGCACACTGAGCAGAGGTTTTCAATGTATCATCAACGATGATGCCTAGATCCCTTTCCGGATCGGTGACTCCTAATGGGGAATGTTGCATTATGTAGCTATAATTTGGGTTCCTGTTTCCCACATGCATCATGTTGCAGTTGCTCACATTAAATGTCATCTGCAATTTAACAACTTTGAATAACTTTTGTGTCATCAGCAAATTTCATTACCTCACTAGTTACTCCCATCTTTAGATCATTTATAAATATGTTAAAAAGCAGCGGTCCCAGCACAGACCGCTGGGGAACCCCACTATCTGCACTTCTCAATTGAGAATACTGACCATTTAACCCTACTCTCTGTTGTCTATCTTTTAACCAGTTTTTAATCCACAATAGAATACTACCTCCTATCCCATGACTCTCCAATTTCCTCTGGAGTCTTTCATGAGGTACTTTGTCAAACGCCTTTTGAAAATCCATATATACAATATGGACTGGCTCACCTTTATCCACATGTTTGTTCAACCCTTCAAAGAAATGTAATAGATTGATGAGGCAAAATTTCCCTTCACTAAATCCATGTTGGCTTTGTCTCATTAATCCATGCTTTTGAATACGCTCTGTAATTTTGTTCTTTATAATAGTCTCTACCATTTTGCTTGGTACCGATGTCAGGCTCTAGAACCTTTTTAAAAAATCAGCGTTACATTGGCCACCCTCCAATCTTACGGTACCATGCTTGATTTTAAAGAAAAATTACATATTACTAACAATAGTTCCGCAAGTTCATTTTACAATTCTGTCAGTATTCTGGGATGAATACCATCTGGTCCAGGCAATTTGCTACTCTTCAATTTGTCAAATTGCGCCGTTACATCCTCCAGGTTTATGGAGATTTCATTCAGTTTCTCTGACTCGTCAGAATTGAATATCATTTCTGCCACAGGTATCTCTCCCAAATCGTCCTTGGTGAAGACTGATGCAAAGAATTCATTTGATCTCTCCACTATGGCTTTGTCTTCCCTGAGTGCTCCTTTTACCCCTCTGTCATCTAGCAGTTCAACCGATTCTTTTGCCGGCTTCTTGCTTTTAATGTGCCTAAAATGTTTTTTACTATTTGTTTTTGTCTCCAACACATACCAGGGTTTCATGTCAATTTGTCATTTTTCTCTCTCCTCCTGTCTTCTTCATCTCCTCTACTACATCCATAGTAACACAGTAAATGACAGCAGATAAAGACCTGAATGATCCATCCAGTCTGCCCATCAAAATAAACTCATTTTACATGGTATGTAATACTTTATATGTATACCCGAGTTTGATTTGTCCCTGCCTTTCTCAGGGCACAGACCATAAAAGTCTGCCCAGCACTGTTCCTGTACTAAAAGTTCTGAAGCTAACGTCAAAGACCCTTAAAATTTACAATCCAGCCCCTCCATATCTATTCAGTCACGATCAGGGCACAGACCTTAGAAGCTCGCCCTGCACCGGTTTTATTCTCCAACTACCGATGTCGCCACCCAACCTCCGCTAAGATTCCATAGATCCATTCCTTCTAAACAGGATTCCTTTGTGTTTATGGCAAAAACAGAAGAAAGCGGACCTCCACAATGGAAAAACCAAGAAAAGAACACAGCGAAGGTGACAAGATGGATGATGCCAAACAAACTTCTACTGGACTCAGAAAAAAGTTTACAGCAAGAGTTTATTCTTAAAAAACTGGACTCGACACGAGTCGTGTTTCCGGCTGTTCAGGCCTGCCTCAGGAGTCCCTGTATGGCAAAGTGCTATTGGTTCTCTAACAACACCTTAGGTAAATGGAGAAAGAAAACTTCTGAGCTTCTTGATGAGCGTGTGCTTTGAGAACAGTGACGCTCACACTCTCATCAAGAAGCTCAGAAGTTTTCTTTCTCCATTTACCTAAGGTGTTGTTAGAGTAATCCAGTGTTTGCACAAGACTCTCCTTATGAGAACCAATAGCACTTTGCCATACAGGGACTCCTGAGGCAGGCCTGAATGGCCGAAACACGACTCGTGTCAAAGCCCAGTTTTTTAAGAATAAACTCTTGCTGTGAACTTTTTTCTAAGTCCAGTAGAGGTTTGGCGTCATCCATCTTGTCACCTTCACTGTGTTCTTTTCTTGGTTCTTCCTTTGTGTTTATCCCATGTATGTTTGAATTCCATTACCATTTTCATCTCCACCATCTCCCACGGGAGGGCATTCCATGTATCTACCACCCTCTCCGTGAAAAAATACTTCCTGACATTACTCCTGCCCCCCTTCAACCTCAGTTCATGTCCTCTAGTTCTACCACCTTCCCGTCTCCAGAACAGGTTTGTTTGCGGATTAATACCTTTCAAATATTTGAACGTCTGTATAATATCACCTCTGTTTCTCCTTTCCTCCAAGGTATACATCTTCAGGTCGGCAAGTCTCTCCTTCTATGGTTTGCAACGCAAATCCCATACCATTTTCGTAGCTTTTCTTTGCACTGCTTCCAGTCTTTTTACATCCTTAGCAAGATACGGCCTCCAAAACTGAACACAATACTCCAAGTGGGGCCTCACCAACAACTTGTAGAGGGGGCATCAACACCTCCTTCTGCTGGTTATACCCCTCTCTATGCAGCCTAGCATCCTTCTGGCCACGGCTGTCGCCTTGTCACATTGTTTCTTCACCTTCATATCCTCTGACACCAACACCCCAAGGTCTCTCTCCTGAGTCAAGCTTACTAATCTCTCCCCTCCTATTCAGTATCTCTCTTTTGTGTTTCTACACCCCAAATGCATCACTCTGCACTTCTTGGCATTAAATTTTCACTCAAACTTAACTTCTGGGTTCTATGAGTTGATTACCTCTAGTATATGGTTAGCTATCTCTGTTAATTTTATACCAGTTTATCCTTATATACTAGTTGTTCTTATTTTTCAGTTTTTTTTAGCAATAGAAATCAAACAAAATAAAACATGGAAAAGAAAATAAGATGATACCTTTTTTATTGGACATTTCTTGTTTAGCTTTCGAAGGTTGCCCTTCTTCCTCAGATCGGAAATAAGCAAATTTCCGATCTGAGGAAGAAGGGCAACCTTCGAAAGCTAAACAAGAAATGTATTAAGTTATGTCCAATAAAAAAGGTATCATCTTATTTTCTTTTCCATGTTTTATTTTGTTTGATTTCTATTGATAACCTTAAGAGTGGACTAACGCGGCTACCACACTCCTCTACTTCAGTTTTTTTTAAATTGCAGTGCTCAGTGTGTCAAAAGTGCCAAACTATAATGTTCACCAGCAGCGCCGGTCTTAGCAAGTGCGGGGCCCTGTGCAGACCAATTTGGTGGGGCCCCATACTAGCCCCGCCCCCACCCTAGCTCCAGCCCATTGATAAGATTATTCAATTTTTAGAAAATTTTTTATTTATGAAATTTCAAATAAAGACAAATGCAGCAAAACTTGTACAGAAAAACTGATTGAAATAAGCACAATGCTATCATGAACAACCCCCCCCCCCCCCCGAAATTATTCAGTTCAAGTCCACTACAATTAGTAGTTCCAATTCTCATAACAAAGAGCCCTCTGTCCCACCTTTCTCCGTGATCAGCAGTGATGGTTTGTTTCAGTTCCTCCACCTGGGCCATCACCACTAAATTAACCAACAACATGCTTTTATATCAAATACCCGGATTTTCCTTTGTCCTACTTTCTCTTGGTCTTGACAGCCGAGTTTACTCCAGTAAGACAAGGGAAGGCAGCCCGCGCTGTAGTACCCCAGGCGAGGTGATCCTTGTGTAAAGCAGGCAGAGAGGTGACAGGAAACAAAGAAACACAATGAATGACCCACACTTCTGCTACTCTTACACTGACTGCACTTTGATGTCAGCCCAGCTAGAACAGAAGTGTGGTGTACAGGCAGAGATAACGTTGCCGCTGGTGATACTCCTGAGAGGTTTCTCATTAGGTAGTCTAAAGCAGCAGGACTCTCACGTCCTCGCAGACTACTATTATTATATTACACAGCTGCCAGGAATGGGGAGGGGAGGGGATGGCTTGGCTCGGGCTCGCAAGAGCCTATTGCAGTGCATTCAAAACAACTGGATGGCTGATATCAGGCTTGGGACAGCCTGGGCAGGACTCACAGATTCATTTAACTGCCAGGACCGGGAGGAGGAAGGGCTGGCAAGAGCCTACTGTGTCACACTGTAAGCAAAGCAACTGCTGCAAAGCTGGCTGAACGATTTCCCCATGTGCTGCGCAGCACGTGGGGAAATTGATGTCAGCAGGCTGGACTGCTTAGCCCAGAAATAGCCCAACCAACCCACACAAGGGATGAATAAACTAAACCAAGTGGGCATGCACTCAAAGAGCAGTCTTCAGGCTGGGTGGGTGGCGGCGGCCAGCGGGACTCAGACTGGGAGTGTCGCGGACAGACATGACTCAGAGTGAGAGCGCTGTACCTGCACTGGAGCGGGATTGAGCATGGAGGAGGCGGAGTTGAGGTGCGCTGCGCGGGGCCCCTTTAAGCGCCAGGCCCTATGCAGTCACACCGCTCGCTTCGCCCTAAGACCGGCCCTGTTCACCAGACCATCATGTGCGTCCAAATTTACTACTACTACTACTATTTAGCATTTCTATAGCGCTACAAGGCATACGCAGCGCTGCACAAACAAACGAATTTACTGACTATACCATCATACTTATGGGATTCCAGCCATTTATTACAAATTTTGCAAACCCAAGATTATTCCAACATGCATGATTACTTTAGATATACAAGCTTTGTATACGAATATCTCATAGGAAGGAGCTCTCGTGATGATAGAGACCATTGTTCACACTTTGAGAAAATTTTTCTTCTCCAAAGATATTTCCAATCAGATAGCCCAAATGATTCTGACATGCAACTATTTTGCCTTTGATCACTCATACTACATTCAGGCATGTGGGGTTGCCATGGGAGCAGTGGTGGCACCCACAGTAGCTTTCTTATACATGTCAGAATTCGAAGGAAAATACATTTATACATCCACATTCTTTCCTAATGTAATTATTCAGTGGCATCTCATTGATGATGTCATTTTACTGTGGAAAGGTAATGGGTAATTTGCAACAGTTCTTGGAACACGACCGACCAGTAGCATCCATCCCCCTGATAGTAAAACTAATGGAAAGTATGGTAACCAAACAACTCACCAACTACCTAAACAAATTCACAATATTACATGATTCACAGTCAGGATTTCGATCCAACCATAGCACCGAAACAGTGCTAACCACTCTCATAACCAAATTCAAATAACTAATTGCAACTGGAAACAATGTGCTACTCCTACAATTCGATATGTCCAGCGCGTTTGACATGGTCAGTCACCAAATACTCTCGAACATCCTAGACTACTTCGGGATCGGAGGAAATGTATTAAGATGTTTCAAAGGCTTCTTAACAGCAAGAACTTATCAAGTAATTTCTAACTCAAAAACGTCTACACCATGGAAACCTGAATGCGGAGTACCACAAGGATCACCGCTCTCACCAACCCTTTTTAACCTAATGATGACATCTTTAGCCAAATCGCTATCCAACCAAGGACTCAACCCATACATTTATGCAGATGATGTCACGATATATATCCCATTCAAACAAGACATAGCTGAAATCACAAATGAAATCACACACAGCCTCCAAATAATGAACTCATGGGCGGACGCATTCCAACTAAAGCTAAACGCAGAAAAAACACAATGTCTCATCCTGGCCTCACAATACAACACAAACAAACCCAATACCATAAACACCCCAGACTACACCCTACCGGTCTCAGCCTGAAAATTCTGGGAGGCACAATTGACTGAAATCTCACATTCGAACATCATGTGAAAAATACAGCAAAGAAAATGTTCCACTCAATGTGGAAACTTAAAAAGAATCAAACCTTTCTTCCCAAGGGAAGTATTCCGCAGCCTAGTACAATCAATGGTGCTAAGTCATCTAGACTATTGCAATGCCATTTATGCCGGATGCAAAGAACAAATCATCAAGAAGCGTCAAACCGCTCAAAACACAGCAGCCAGACTGAAAAATTGGATATAATAGGCATTACTGAGACCTGGTGGAAGGAGGATAACCAGTGGGACACTGTCATACCGGGGTACAAAGTATAGCTTAGTGATAGGGTGGACCGGACTGGTGGAGGGGTAGCATTGTATATTACCGAGAGCCTTGACTCAGATAGATTACAAATTCAGCAGGACACAAATCACACCCTTGAATCATTGTGGGTTGAAATTCCATGTATAAAAGGGCAAAGGACGGTGATAGGTGTGTACTACCGTCCGCCTCACCAGGATGAGCAGGTAGACGCAGAAATAATAAAAGAAATCAGAGACACAAACAAAATGGGCAATGTGATAATAATGGGTGACTTCAATTATCCAAATATAGACTGGGTAAACGTAACATCGGGACACGCTAGAGAGGTACAATTCCTTGATGAAATCAGGACAGCTTTATGGAGCAGCTGGTGCAGGAGCTGACGAGAGAAGGAAAAATTCTAGATTTGGTCCTTAGTGGAGCGCAGGATCTGGTGAGGGACGTTATGGTACTGGAGCCACTTGATAACAGTGATCATAATATGATCAGTTTTGATATCAGCCTTGAAGTAACTATACATAGGAAGTCAAATACGTTAGCGTTTAACTTTAAAAAAGGAGACTGTGATAAAATGAGAAGAACGGTGGAAAAAAAACTTAGGGGGACAACTGAGAGGGTAAAAACTGTACAACAGGCATGGATGCTGTTCAAATATACCATCCTGGAGGCCCAGGCCAAACATATTCCACAAATTAGAAAAGAAAGACGGAACTCCAAAAGATAGCCGGCCTGGTTGAAAAGTGAGGTGAAGGAAGCTATTAGGGCTAAAAGAAATGTCTTCAGAAAATGGAAGAAGGAACCGTCTGAAAATAACAAGAAGCAGCATAAGGAGTGTCAAAGCAAATGCAAGGCGCAGATAAAGAAGGCCAAGAGGGATTACGAAAAAAAGATAGCATTAGAGGCAAAAAAGCATAGTAAAATTTTTTTTCGGTATATTAAAAGCAGGAAGCCGGCAAAAGATTCGGTTGGGCCGCTGGATGACCGAGATGTAAAAGGGGCGATCAAGGAATACAAAGACGTAGCGGAGAGATTGAATGAATTCTTTGCTTTGGTCTTCACCGAGGAAGATTTGGGTGGGATACCGGTGTCGGAAATGATATTTCAAACGGACGAGTCAGAGAAACTTACTGACTTCATGGTAAAGCTGGAGGACGTAATGGGGCAGTTCAGCAAACTGAAGAGTAGTAAATCACCTGGACTGGATGGTATTCATCGTAGAGTACTGATAGAACTGAAAAATGAGCTTGTGGAGCTACTGCTAGTGATATGCAATTTATCCTTAAAATCGAGTGTGGTACCGGAAGATTGGAGGGTGGCCAATGTAACGCCCATTTTTAAAAAAGGTTCCAGGGGAGATCCGGGAAATTATAGACCGGTGAGTCTGATGTCGTTGCCGGGGAAATGGTAGAGGCTATTATTAAAAACAAAATTACAGAGCACATCCAAGGACATGGATTACTGAGACCGAGTCAGCATGGCTTTTGTGTGGGGAAATCTTGCCTGACCAATTTACTTCAATTCTTTGAAGGAGTAAACAAACATGTGTACAAAGGGGAGCCGGTTGATATTGTGTATCTGGATTTTCAAAAGGCGTTTGACAAGGTACCTCATGAAAGGCTACAGAGGAAATTGGAGGGTCATGGAATAGGAGGAAAAGTCCTATTGTGGATTAAAAACTGGTTGAAGGATAGGAAACAGAGAGTGGGGTTAAATGGTCAGTATTCACAATGGAGAAGGGTAGTTAGTGGGGTTCCTCAGGTGTCTGTGCTAGGACCGCTGCTTTTTAATCAATATATATAAACAGCGAGTGACCGTACTCACTGCAAATGCGCAGTAGAGACTTCCCTCTCTGTCCCGCCCCCGCGTCAATACGTGATGACGGGGGGGGGGGGACAGAGAGGGAAACTGCGCCGCCGACGTTGCTACTGCTCCCCCCCCCCACTCGGAGTCGCCGCCGCCACCCCTCCACCCGGCCCGGGCCCTCTCTTCCCTTCTGAACTTACAGATCCATTCGCCGAACGCAGCAACGCACATCAGCTGAGCTGCAGTGAGCCCTTCCTTCTTTGCCTGTGGCCCCGCCCTCCTGTGACGTAACGTCAGCGAGGGCGGGACACACACAGGCAGAGAAGGAAGGGGCAGCTCAGCTGATGTGCGTTGCTGCGTTCGGCGAATGGATCTGTAAGTTCAGAAGTGAAGAGAGGGCCCGGACCAGGTAGAGGGGTGGCGGCGGCGACGACTTCGAGGGGGGGGAGCGGTGGCGACTTCGCGGGGGGGGAGGGGAGCGGTGGTGACCGCGGGGGGAGGAAAACCTCTATACCAGCCCGTTTTTACGGGCTCAACGGCTAGTATATTTATAAATGATTTAGAGATGGGAGTAACTAGCAAGGTAATTACATTTGCTGATGACACAAAGTTATACAAAGTCGTTAACTCGCGACAGGATTGTGAAAAATTACAGAAGGACCTTACGAGACTGGGAGACTGGGCGGCTAAATGGCAGATGACGTTTAATGTGAGCAAGTGCAAGGTGATGCATGTGGGGAAAAAAGAACCCAAATTATAGCTACGTCATGCAAGGTTCCACGTTAGGAGTTACAGACCAAGAAAGGGATCTGGGTGTCGTCGTCGATAATACGCTAAAACCTTCTGCTCAGTGTGCTGCTGCGACACGGAAAGCGAATAGAATGTTGGGTATTATTAGGAAAGGTATGGAAAACAAGTGTGAGGATGTTATAATGCCGTTGTATCGCTCCATGGTGCAACCGCACCTTGAGTATTGTGTTCAATTCTGGTCACCGCATCTCATTGGAAAAGGTGCAGCGAAGGGCGACTAAAATGATAGCGGGGATGGGACGACTTCCCTATGACGAAAGACTAAGGAGGCTAGGGCTTTTCAGCTTGGAGAAGAGATGGCTGAAGGGAGACATGATAGAGGTATATAAAATAATGAGTGGAGTGGAATAGGTGGATGTGAAGCGTCTGTTCACGCTTTCCAAAAGTATTAGGACTAGGGGACATGCGATGTAACTACAGTGTAGTAAATTTAAAACAAATCGGAGAAAATGTTTCTTCACCCAACGCGTAATTAAACTCTGGAATTCGTTGCCGGAGAATGTGGTGAAGGCGGTTAGCTTGGCAGAGTTTAAAAGGGGGGTTAGACGGTTTCCTAAAGGACAAGTCCATAAACTGCTACTAAATGGACTTGGGAAAAATCCACAATTTCGGGAATAACATGTATAGACTGTTTGTACGTTTGGGAAGCTCGCCAGGTGCCCTTGGCCTGGATTGGCCGCTGTCGTGGACAGGATGCTGGGCTCGATGGACCCTTGGTCTTTTCCCAGTGTGGCATTACTTATGTATGTATGTAGACTCATATTTGGAAAAGCAAAATACGAAAGCGCCAAACCCCTAAGAGAAAAACTACACTGGCTCCCACTAAAAGAACGTATTGCATTCAAAGTTTGCACCCTGGTCCACAAAATCGTTTACGGAGAAGCTCTGACCTACATGTCAGACCTTATAGACCTGCCTATTAGGAATGCAAAAAGATTATCACGCACATTCCTCAATCTCCACTATCCTAACTGCAAAGGGCTAAAATATAAATCCACATACGCAACCAGTTTCTCATACATCTACACGCAGCTATGGAATGCACTACCGAAAGCCATAAAAACAACGCAAGACCTAACCATTTTCCGAAGACCACTGAAAACAGATCTTTTCAAGAAGGCATACCATAAACATTCATCTTAAATACTAAAAAACAACACTATACACGATCTATACAAAACCGAACACTTTTCACATGACTGATTAAACTCTTTGAAATTAATGATCAATTAATACCACTTCAAACCTTATGCTGAATAGGGACTCTTTGTAGTCGATGACCTAATGTATGTTGCAATCCAACTTATTACTTAGGAACTTCACACAATACCATAATTTATTCTTCCTTACAATGTATGTATACACATGATGTATATATACACCATGATCTCCATTTATGTTATGTTCCATGTTTGTTACCATGTATGTATGCACCTTAACGCAATACTATTTGTAATTCTTTTACCCGGAAATGACAACTGCCATTACGGCAAATGTAAGCCACATTGAGCCTGCAAATTGGTGGGAAAATGTGGGATACAAATGCTACAAATAAATCAATAATTGTGACCCACACATCAAATTTACCTCTCACATTGGAGAGAAAGCGTTTGACTTTTTGGATATTCACATAGAACAACAACAGGCTCAACTCATTACATCACTTTTTAGGAAACCAACAGAAATTTAATTCTCCATTATCCCAGCTTCCATCCCACCAGTTTAAAAAACGGTATCCCTATAGAACAATTCTTAAGGGTTAAACGATTATGCAGTACAGATGACATTTTTTCCCATCAAGTTACACGAATGGTAACATAGTTCACACAGCGGGGATACCCCAATAGGATCATCAGGTAAGCCCATAAATGGGCTAAAAATGCACACAGACATTGGTTGCTAAACCCAAGTACTACCCTCAACGAGACAGAAAACTGGGTACAATGGAAATTACCATATTCGATTCATGGAAATAAAGTGTCCCAGATTAGTAAAAAATATTGGCCTATTTTGCGTGTACATGACCAGTTCCTATCAAAACCACTGGTTTCATATACCAGAGGCAGAAACACGGGAGAACTCCTATCCGGTTTACAACCATCTGTAAATGAAACCCAAGAAGAAAAGGGGCATCATAAATGCAATGGATGTGTCTACTGTCCTCATGTTATGGAGGTACAATATGTAACCATTCCAAAAACTGGAAAGAGATTTTTACTACAAACATACACAGATTGCAACACAACACAAGTTATATACGCAATACAATGTCCTTGCCATAAATGGTATATTGGACAAACTAGACACAAAATAAAACAACGTATTGCAGAACACCTGAGCAATTTGTCTATACAAAAACGAGACGTTCCTTTAGTAGATCATTGGGTTCAATATAAGCATACGGAAGGGGATTTGAAATATGTGGTCCTGGTACAAATACACCTACAAAGGTGAGGTGACATCTCAAGAATCCTGATACAGAGGGAACAAAGGTTTATTTATGAATGGGATACGATCCAACCGCATGAGTTAAATAAAGAAATAGAGTGGTTAGTTTGAGGGTGGCGACACATGGACTTTCAGCCAATAGGAGTGTAGCAGATAATGATCTAAGCCCTTTAAAAGCTACTCCAATGAGCATGCGCCGGTGTCTCGGCAGGGGTTGGAGTTTGACAAACCGGCTCCCCAGGGTTGACTGAGCGAAGCAATTCAATCAAAGAAACAAGATAAAACAATCAATATTGTAATAGATTCAGCTATATTAAGATGTAAGAGAGTGTACAATGCCTGAGTAAATATTGTTCAGATTTATAGAATACGTTCTCCTGAGGATGCCAGGAAGGCGAAACATGGCACCACGTAGAGAACATAGAGCAGTTGACAAAGAAACCCGCTTGGAGTTTTAACGCACTTACAGCACCATGCACAGACAGAACCAGCAGCACAGATAAAGAAATCAAGTACCCAGGAACCTGGAAAAAGATAAGTACCTTCAAGCCTGCTTTTTGAATTGAACTGTGGTTATACTTTGATTACAAATTACACAGCAGAGCTTCTTATAATTTAAACCACAAACACACGGAACAACATAATACAATGGAAGGTAGTCAGGGTCCAGTGCGATAAGCTTGACGTGCTTTGACAGGTAAGGATGGTATCCTGGTCACTGCAATACTTTTTCAATGCAAAATTTGTGAATTCAGACATCAAACGAAAATCAAAGTCCAAAGTTGGGACTGGGAACTTTGGACTTTGATTTTCATTTGCTGTCTGAATTCACAAATTTTGCATTGAAAAAGTATTGCAGTGACCAGGATACCATCCTTACCTGTCAAAGCACGTCAAGCTGCTGAATGTTTCTCCACACCGCTTAAGCTAAGTAGCGGGTATTTTTTATAACTTCTATAGATAGACTTTTTAGAAGTAATGTTATTATAGGTGGAGGCAGGGCGTGCAATGATGTCAATAAGGTGTGGATTTACAGATTGATTCCTTGAGTGATTGTATATACACCAAAAAACTGAGCACTCATTTAAATATTATTTTTTTATATTTTGTTTTGGTTTTATAATTGAGGTAAAAAGTGTCCTGGTTTCTGATATTTTGCTTATTATCATATAAAAGAAACCGTTTGTGGGAAACACCCAGTTTATTAATCAGCATTAAATTTTAACTGCCAGACCCTCAACCATTCTAACTTTCGAAGATCCCTTCTTATCGTTTCTACTCCCTCCAGGGTATCCACTCTATTGGCTATCTTTGTGTCATCCGCAAAAAGGCAAACCTTTCCTTCCAATCCTTCAGCAATATCTTTCACAAATATATTAAACACTGCTCACCACCCTTTCCTCCGAGCGGATTCCATTTACTACCACCCTCTGCCACCTGTCGGTCAACCAGTTTTCTTTCCAGTTCACCACTTTCAGCTTATTCACGAGTCTTCTGTGGGTGGACTGTATCAAAGGCTTTGCTGAAATCCAAGTAGATTACATCTAGTGCACGGCCTTCATCCATTTCTTTTGTCACCCAGTCAAAGAAGTCAATGAGATTCGTTTGCAAGGTTTTCCTTTGGTAAAGCTATATTGCCTCAGGTCCTATAACCCGTTGTCTTCTAGAAAGTTAAATATCCTTTCTTTCAGCAGCAACTCCATTATTTTTCCTACCACCGACGTGAGACTTACCAGTCTGTAGTTTCCCACTTCTTCCCTGTCTCCACTTTTGTGAAGAGGGATCACATCCGCTCATCTCCAATCTCGCGGAACCTCTCCCGTCTCTAAAGATCTATTAAATAAGTCTTTAAGAGGTCCCACCAGGACTTCTCTGAGCTCCCTTAGTATCCTGGGATGTATCCCATCCGGCTCTATAGCTTTGTCCACCTTCAGATTCTCAAGCTGTTTATAAACTCTTTCTTCTGTAAACGGCACAGTATCCACTCCATTCCCAGATATTTCTTCGGCAGCCAACTGTGGTCCTTCACCAGGATTTTCCTCCGTGAACACCAAAGTAATTGTTTAGCACATTCGTTTTATCCTCATCTCGCAATTCCATTCCTATCTTTTCTCCTTTCTCCAATATACCTGAAAAAGGTCTTGTCACTTCTATTTACATCTTTAGCCACTTTTTCTTCCGCTCGTGCTTTTGCTAGCTATATTTCCCTCTTCGCTTCTTTGAGTTTAATCCATCTCCAACACTGATCTTTTCCTTTCAGCTTTTTTCTATTTGTCTCCCTCTGTTCATTCATTCTTACTATACAGTCTTCAGTTTTCCTCATTTTATTCTACTTACAACTTTCCATCTCTTTTCCCTCATCCCAGTCTTCCCATTCCCCTTTGTCCTATCCCCCAGCTAATGTCTTCCCCCTCTGCTCCCTTCCGTCCTGTTTCCTCTTTCTTTCTTTCTTTCTTTCTTTCTTTTCCATCCAGCATCTCCCCCTCCGTCTCCAATCCATCCAACATGCCCCCCTCTCCCTCCCCTTCAGTATGTCCCCTTGCTCTCCCTCCCAGTCAGTTTCTCCCCTCTCTCTATCCTCCCATCCAGCCTTTCTTTCTCCCCCTTCTATGCAGTGCCTCCCCATCTCTCCCCCTTCCACCCTGTATCTCCCTCCCTTCATCTTATCTGTCTCTGCCCCTCCTCCTCCTCCTCCTTCCATCAGTGTCTCCTTTCTTTCTGTGTCCTTCTATGCATGGCCCATGCTCAGCTAGCTGACTACTTGAATCGTTTCGATATTCTACACTAATCTGAATCGGGGTTCCGTCCGCAGTACAGTACCGAGACAGTACTAGTTACCTTGCTATCAAATTTTAAAAGAGAAATGTCCATTGGGAAAAAAATATTACTTCTACAATTTGACATGTCCAGCGCGTTCGATATGGTGGATCAAGAGATTTTAATCTACCTATTAGACACCTTCGGCATCAAAGGAGCTATGCTGCACTGGATTAATGGTTTCCTATCCTCACATACATACCAGGTCAAAGCAAATTCCAGCGTTTCTTCGCCATGAAGGGCCTGCTATGGGGTGCCACAAGGCTCACCTCTTTCTTCCGTCCCTTTTTAATATTATGCTGCTTCCACTAGCAACAGCTTTATCTCAGCTTGGTCTAAACCCATTCATTTATGCAGACGATGTGACCATCTACATCCCTTTCAAGTCTACCCTAGCTGAAATCTGCAATAAAATAAACGCCAGTTTTTCCATCATGGATTCCTGGGCGAAGGCATTTTTGTTTAAGCTTAATCAGGACAAAATGCAGTGTCTCATGCTTTCGACCCAGCACAACAAAGTAATCCAAAGGACATTCGACGTTAAGGGCTGCAAACTTTCAATTTCATCCAGTCTGAGAATCCTGGGAATAGAGTTAGATAGTCACTTACAATTGGTCAATCAGGTGAAAATCATCACTAAAAGAATGTTCTATGCAATGTGGAGGCTGAAGGGCATCAGGCATTCCATATCAAGAGATCTATTCCGCACCCTTGTTCACTGGTTGGTCCTATCCCATATCGACTACTGTAGCAGGATTTATGCTGGTTGTCGGGACTCGCTCGTTACCTCTCGTCTTGACTATTGCAACCTTCTCCTCGCTGGTCTCCCGCTTAGCCACCTATCCCCCCTCCAATCTGTACAAAATTCCGCCGCACGTCTTATCTACCGCGTGAACCGATACTCTCATATCACCCCTCTCCTCAAGTCGCTTCACTGGCTCCCAATCCGCTACCGTATACAGTTCAAGCTTCTCCTATTGACCTTCAAGTGCACTCAATCTGCAGCCCCCCATTACCTCTCTACCCTCCTCTCCCCGTATGTCCCCACCCGTAACCTCCACTCTCAGGACAAATCACTCCTATCTGTACCCTTCTCCACCACCGCTAACTCCAGACTCCGCCCCTTCTGCCTCGCATCACCTTATGCCTGGAACAGACTTCTCGAGCCCATACGCCATGCGCCCTCCGTGCCCATTTTCAAGTCCTTACTCAAAGCCCATCTCTTCTCCCTTGCTTTTGGCGCCTAACCACCTTCCCCATTCATGATACCTACACTGACTACATAGTTTATTACCTTTAGATTGTAAGCTCTCTTGAGCAGGGACTCTCCTTCCCCTTGTTTAAAATTGTACAGCGCTGCGTAACCCTAGCAGCGCTATAGAAATGCTAAGTAGTAGTAGTAGTAGTAGTACATTCTGAAGCGGCTTCAGACTGCCCACGGCAGCAAGGCTCATTTTGGGCAAATCGCGTTTTGAGCATGCACAGCCACTGCGTTTTAAATTACACTGGCTCCCTGTTAAAGATCGTATTCAATTTAAGATCTGCTCACTAACGCACAAGATTATTCATGGGGAAGCCCCAGAATATATGCTCCAACTCATAGATCTACCTTCTCGCAAGGACCTACCTCAATCTCCATTATCCCAGCTGAAGGAATGTTAGATACAAGACCCTTTTGGCTTCGTCCTTCCCCTACATCTGCCCAAAATTCTGGAACGTTCTGCCAAGACAACTGAAAGAACTGGCTGACCACCAACTGTTCAAAATTCTTTAAAAACATTCTTATTCGCCGAAGCATATTCCACAGGCAACTCCTCTGTTTAACCCCTCACCCTTGCTGCCTATATATGATTATCTGCCGGTTGCTTTGCCCCTTCCTCTCGTCCCGTGTAGTCCCTTATTCCATTCCCTGCCTGTCTCACTCTGTAACTGTGTCCTCCATGCATTGTATGGTTTCCTTTTGTATTAATGTAAGCCACATTGTGCCTGCTCTTGTGGGAAAATGTGGGGTAAAAATGCACAAAAAAATAATAATCTTTGCACCTCCCCCCTCCATGCAACATTCATCCTTTCTTTCTTCCCCTTTCCCTTTCAATCAGCATCTTTTTTTCCTCTTCTACTCCAGTCCTGGCATCCATTTTTCCCCTTCCCTTAACTCCCCAGGCACCTCAGCGACTGCTGTTTTCTGGGACCAGCCACAGACCTACATCCCAACTAGGCGCAGCTGCTGACTCAACTAGAAACATGACGGCAGATAAAGGCCATGTGACCCATCCAATCTGCCCATCCTCTGTAACCCCTAATTCTTCTTGTTCCTAAGCGATCCCACATGCTTATCCCATGCCTTTTTAAATTCTGGAACAGTCCTCGACTCCACCACCTCCACCGAGAGGCTATTCCACGCCTCCACCACCCTTTCTGTGAAATAATACTTCCTTAGGTTACTCCTAAGCCTATTCCCTCTCAACTTTGTCATATGCCCCCTCATTCCAAAGCTCTCCTTCATTTGAAAAAGGCTATCTTCCTGTACATAAATGCCCTTGAGATATTTAAACATTTCTATCATGTCTCCTCTCTCCCTCCTCTCTTCCAGTGTATACATGTTGAGGTTCATAAGCCTGTCCCTATAATTTTTGCATTCAAGACCGCTTACTAATTTCGTAGCCACCCTCTGGACCGACTCCACCCTGTTCTTTGAAACAGGAAGTGATGTTAGACGGGGGTGGGAGCAGCAGAGCCTACAGTGCTGGTATACAGGCTACAGCCCTGCGGCTCTTTTGTTGCTACTGCTAGTCTTTAGAAGCAGCAGTGAGGGTAGCAGAAGGACAGCAGTGCAGAAACTAATTGTTGGAGCTGTACTACTACTACCCTCTCGTACCAGGCGCCTATGACCTCAGCCCTGTTTGAATTCTTTCTTTGGCTCCTGCTTCCCTGGCTATCATACTGCAGAGAGAGGGGAAGGGTCTTTGCCTCTGCTACCCTGGCCATTGAACCAGTTTCTGGAGGGTATCTAAAACTTTGGCAACTTAGTCATGCACAGTGGTAAGCAGTGACAGGTTTCTACATTTGCTTGGAAGTATAAGCTGGAGTGGGGAACCAGCCCTAAGGAGAAAGGAGAAAGGAGTGGAGTAGTTGAAGAAACAGGAGAAACAACAGTAGCTCCTTGTCCTGAGAAGCAGAGAGGGACACTGAGGATGTTCCTGAAATCTACAAAATGGATTACATCACCATCTGCGTGTAAACAAACTCTGAAGGTATACAGGAGTAGAAGAAATAAAGAGTTGTCTCTAAAGTGTGGAGTATCCTGAAAGAGAAAATAAGTGATTGTAAGTGCTTGCTGTTATTTTTGCTGTCTGCCTAATATGATGATTTTGTGGGATGAGCTGGGCAGGAAGGAGTTATATGCACCAGCTACAGCCCCTTTAACAGTTCTTATTGTTTAAAAAAAATTTGATAAATCTCTTTTCACTTAAAAAAGCTTTAGCTATCCCTTCAGGAAAGGCCTGTCCTCTTATACTGGTCATTGGTTCTTTCCTTTCTCCTTGCACAGTAATATAGTATATGATGGCCTGTACGGTCCATCCAGTCTGCTGAACAAGATAAACTTATAAGAATGATATGATATGACATGCATATACTTGAAAATTCTGTAGGAAACAAAACACATCTTGGAATCCCTATGGATTGAAATTCCATATGTAAAGGGGAAAAGGATAGTGAAAGGAGTGTACTACCAATCCACCTGCACAGGATGAACAGATGGATGTAGAAATGTTATCAGAAATTAGGATGCTAACAAATTGGGGAACACAATAATAATGGGTGATTTCAGTTACCCCGATATTGACTTAGTAAATGTAACATCAGGGACTGCTTTAAGGAACAGCTGGTATAGGAGCCAACAAGAGGAGGAAAAACTTTAAGGAACAGCTGGTATAGGAGCCAACAAGAGGAGGAAAAACTCTAGACCTAGTCCTTAGTGGAGTACATGATCTGGTGTAGGAGGTAATGTTGCTGGGGCTGCTTCATAACAGTGATCATAAAATGATCAGATTTGATATTGGCTTTGGAGTAAGTACATAAAGGAAATCCAATTTAACTTTCAAAAAGAAGACTATGATAAAATGAGAAGAATGGTGGAAAAAAATAACTTAGAGGAGCAGCTACGAAGGTCAAAAATTTACATCAGGCATGGATGCTGTTCAAAGATACCATCCTGGAAGCCCAGGAGGAAGGAAGACCAAATGACAGCCGGCATGGTTAAAAAATGACGTGAAGGAAGCTATTAGAGCTTAAAGAAAATTCTTCAGAAAATGGAAGACAGGTCCAACAGAAAATAATAAACAGCATGAGGAATGACAAGTCAAATGGAAAGCGCTGATAAGGAAGGCAAAGAGGGACTTTGAAAAGAAGATGAAGATTGTGTTGGAGGGAAAAGCACGTAAAAATTTTTTTTAGGTATATTAAAAGCAAGAAGCTGGCAAAAGAATCAGTTGGACTGCTGAATGACCAAGAGATAAAAGGGGTACTCAGGGAAGACAAAGCCATAGCGGAGAGATTAAATTAATTCTTTGCTTTGTTCTTCACTGAGGAAGATTTGGGAGAGATACCGGTGCCAGAAAAGATATTCAAAGCTGTTGAGTCAGAGAAACTGAATGAAATCTCTATAAACCTGGAAGATGTAATACCACAATTTAACAAATTGAAGAGTAGCGAATCGCCTGGACCAGGAGAGGGATCTAGGTGTCATCGCTGATGATATGTTAAAAAACCCTTTGCTCAGTTTGCGGTGGTGGCTAAGAAAGCAAATAGAATGTTAGGTAGTATTAGGAAAGGAATGGAAAACAAAAATGAGGAAGTTATAATGCCTTTTGTATCGCTCCATAGTGCAACTGCACCTCGAATATTGTGTGCAATTCATGTCACTACATCTCAAAAAAGATATAGTGGAATTTGAAAAGGTACAGAGAAGGGTGACGAAAATGATAAAGGGGGTTAGACGACTTCTCTATGAGGAAAGGCCAAAGCGGCTAGGGCTCTTCTGCCTGAAGAAGAGACGGCTGAGGGGAGATATGATGGAAGTCTAAAAATAATGAATGGAATGGGCAGAAGTGAATTGTTTGTTTACTCTTTCCCAAAAATAGTATGACTAGGGGGCATACAATGAAGCTACAAAGTAGTAAATTTAAAATTAATTTGAGAAAATATTTTTTCACTCCTTTAATTTGTTGCCAGAGAATGTAGTAAAAGCAGTTAGCTTAGTAGTGTTTGAAAAAGGTTTGGATAGCTTCCTAAAAGAAAAGTCCATAAGTCATTATTAAAATGGACAGGGAAATCCACTGCTTATTTCTAGGATAAGCAGTAAATAAAATGTATTTTACTGTTTGGGGATCTTGCCAAGTACTTGTGACCTGGATTGGCCACTGTTAGAAACAGGATGCTGGGCAGGATGGACCTTTAATCTGTCCCAGTATGGCATTACTTATTAACTTATGTAGTTATGATTTATCCTTGCCATTTTCAGGGCACTGATCATAGAAGCCTATCCAGTGCTGGCTTTGCTTCCCAATTACTAGTGTTTCCATCTAATTACTGCTAAGCTTGTTTGGTTCATGCCTTCTATACAGGACTCCTTTGTGTTTATCCCATGCATTTTTGAATTCTGTTGTCGTTTTCATCTCCGTCACTACCCGTGGGAGGGCATTCCAGGCGTTTACCATCCTTTCTATGAAAAATTGCTTCCTGATATGATACCTGAGTCAGCCCCTCTGCAGCCTCAATTAATGTCCTCTAGTTCTATCACCTTCCCATCTCTGGAAAAGGTGCGTTAGTAAGTTAACACCTTTCAAATACTTGAATGTCTGTATCATATCATCCCTATGCTGCCTGTCGGTCAGCCAGTTTCCAATCCAGTTCACCACTTTGTGTGCTAGGTTCAGCCCTCTCAGCTTATTCACAAGTCTTTGGTGAGGAACTGTATCAATGGCTTTGCTGCAATCCAAATAGATTGCATCTAGTGCATGTCCTTTGTCCTTCATACAGTTCTTTGGTCACCCAGTCAAAGAAATCAATCAGGTTCATTTGGCAGGATTTTCCTTTGGTAGAGCCATGTTGACTTGTATCCTGCAACCTGTTGGATTCTAGAAAGTTAACTATCTTTTCCTTCAGCAGCAAGTCCGTTATTTTTCCTATCACCAAAGTGAGGTTTGCCGGACTGTAGTTTCCACACTTTTTCCCTGTCCTCACTTTTGTGAAGAGGGGCCACATCAGTTTGTCTCCAGTTCCACAAAACCTCTCCTGTTTCTAAAGATCTACTAAATAAATTCTTAAGGAGTCCCACCATGATTTCTTTGAGTTCCCTCAGTATCCTGGGATGTATTCCATCCTGCCCCCTTAGCTTTGCCCACTTTCAGATCTTCAAGTTATTTATAAACACTGTCTTCTGTGAACAGTGCACTATTCACTCCATTCCCAGATATACCCTCGGCAGCTGACTGCGGTCCTCCAGGATTTTCTTCCATGAACACTGAAGAGAAGTATTTTTTATCATGTTTGCTTTATCGTTATCACTCTCCATATAGCTATTCTCAGCATCTTTCGGTCTTACAATTCCATTCCTAGCTTTTCTCCTTTTCTCAATATATCTGAAAAAGGTCTTGTCACCATCCCATGCTCTCTTTTCTCCATCTCTCATTTAGGTGTCATAGTTTCATAAACAAGCCACCTAACTACTTCTCAACTCACTCTTATCAATGTCATCTTTTGTTGGTCATCATATGTGGCTTACTGCCTTTCCTTTTTCCTAAACACAAACCAAGCAATGCAGCAACTGTGAGCTACTGGTAATGTATCTTTATGGACAACCACTAGATGGCACTGTAAGTTCAGTATTTTACCTCTCCCTATTTATTAAATTTGTATCCTGCATTATCCATGCAATCTAAGCAGGTTACAATAAAACATACATAAAATTGGAGCAATAAAATACAACAGACATACACATCTAACTTCATCCCGCTCTATAATGTAACCAGAGTATAAAACTACTCAAAGAAACAGCTTTTTATCTGCCAACAATAGAAATCAAACAAAATAAAACATGGAAAAGAAAATAAGATGATACCTTTTTTATTGGACATAACTTAATACATTTCTTGATTAGCTTTCGAAGGTTGCCCTTCTTCGTCAGATCGGAAATAAGCAAATGTGCTAGCTGACAGTGTATATAAGTGAAAAACATTCAAGCATTGCTATGACAGTCTGACAGGGTGGGAGGATGGGGGTGGGTAGGAAGTATGCATGGGGACATCAAAGTATATCATTGGTATTCTAACAGGGTGGGTGTGGACAGGTGAGGGGAGGGTGATCAACAGAGACATACAGCTTTATGGTTTATAATGGGCTAGGAACCCCAGGTCCTTGTTAAGTCCTTTCTGTTGGGTGTTAAAATATTCAATCATTCTGACTTCAAAGGTCTTACGTTCTTGTATGGTTTTAAAGTTACCTTTGAGGATTCTCACTGTGAAGTCACTGGTGCAGTGTCCTGGTCCTGTGAAATGTTGCCCAACAGGCGTGGGAACCCTGCTGGCACCAGCATTGTTTATATGATGTCTATGTAAATTGAATCTTGTCTTAAGCATCTGGCCTGTTTCTCCAATATAGCATCCTTCATTACATTTTTTACACTGAATGATATATATGGCTGAGCTGGAAGAGACATTTCTGAATACACACCAGACCAAACCTCTAAAATACTACCGGTACATTGATGACATTTTTATGATTTGGACGGAGGGTGAAGAAACACTGAAACAATTTTATTCTGCATTCAATACATACCATCCTACAATCAGATTCAAAATTGACTACTCCCCAGAAAAAGTCAATTTTTTGGACACCACGGTCTCAATCAGTGATGGCTGTATACAAACATCTGTATACAAGAAACCCACAGACAGATGTAGCTATCTCCACAACTCCAGCTTCCATCCTTCACATACAAAAAGATCCATCATTTACAGCCAAGCCACAAGATACCACCGTATCTGCTCTGACCCAGGGGTCAGAGACAGACACCTTAAAACCCTGACTGAATCCTTCAAACAGAAGGGCTACAACCCCAAAATAATCTCCAAGAATATTGCCTCCTCCCTCAAAACACCCAGGGAGAATCTGCTACAGTACAAAAAGAAAAAATCCACAGACAGAATCCCGCTTGTAGTGACATACAATCCAGAGCTGGAAAAACTGAGGAAAATCATAAGAGATCTACAACCTATACTCCAGGAGGATGAATTACTGAAAGAGATATTCCCATCCCCACCAGTACTGGCCTTCCGACAGCCACCCAATTTAAAACACAAGCTAATCAGAAGTAAACTTCCTTCACAGACTGAAAAGGAACAGAAGGGCACACTTCCCTGTAATTTATCCAGTTGCAAACTATGCCAAAATATTTCACAGGACCCCAAAGTCATCCACAAAGGAAAGACATTCAACATAAAGGGATCTTTCACTTGCTCATCTTCCAATGTGGTATATATCATTCAGTGTAAAAAATGTAATGAAGGATGCTATATTGGAGAAACAGGCCAGATGCTTAAGACAAGATTCAATTTACATAGACATCATATAAACAATGCTGGTGCCAGCAGGGTTCCCACGCCTGTTGGGCAACATTTCACAGGACCAAGACACTGCACCAGTGACTTCACAGTGAGAATCCTCAAAGGTAACTTTAAAACCATACAAGAACGTAAGACCTTTGAAGTCAGAATGATTGAATATTTTAACACCCAACAGAAAGGACTTAACAAGGACCTGGGGTTCCTAGCCCATTATAAACCATAAAGCTGTATGTCTCTGTTGATCACCCTCCCCTCACCTGTCCACACCCACCCTGTTAGAATACCAATGATATACTTTGATGTCCCCATGCATACTTCCTACCCACCCCCATCCTCCCACCCTGTCAGACTGTCATAGCAATGCTTGAATGTTTTTCACTTATATACACTGTCAGCTAGCACATTTGCTTATTTTCGATCTGACGAAGAAGGGCAACCTTCGAAAGCTAATCAAGAAATGTATTAAGTTATGTCCAATAAAAAAGGTATCATCTTATTTTCTTTTCCATGTTTTATTTTGTTTGATTTCTATTGATAACCTTAAGAGTGGACTAACACGGCTACCACACTCCTCTATCTGCCAACACAAAGCAATAGCAGGGTTTTTTTTCCCATTCCTCCCAAGGATAGCAATAGGGAGATTAGCCTGCTTATAATTGAAAGAGAAAAACGCCTATATTGCGACCCAAATCGGGAGATGGGCGTCTTTTTCCTGTGGGCGCCCAAATCGGTATAATCAAAAGCCTATTGTGGGCGTTTCCAACTGCAATCCCTCGCGGAAATGAGTAAAGTTGATGGGGGCGTGTCGGAGGCGTGGTGAAGGCAGAACTGGGGCGTGGTTATCGGCCGAGGAGAGATGGGCGTCTTTAGCTGATAATCGAAAAAAAAGGCGTTTTTATCGCGATTTTGGGTCACTTTTTGTGGACCCTTTTTTTTCATAAACAAGTCCCAAAAAAGTGCCCCAACTGACCAGATGACCACTGGAGGGAATCGGGGATGACCTTCCCGGATTCCCCCAGTGGTCACTAACCCCCTCCCACCAAAAAAAACCCCACTTTAAAAACTTTTTTGCCAGCCTCAAATGCCGTACCCACCTCCATGACAGCAGAATGTGTTCTATCCTGTGACAGCCTTTCCCTGGTTCTGATGTGGCTCTCAGGTGAGTGTGACACCTTTTCTGTTATGCGCACTGCAGAGTCACATCAGCAATGCATTGTGGTGGGTGTAGGGTATTGGGCTCCGTGATTCCACTAGCTTGTGGCAAATGCTCACGATGTTGGTAGTTGGTAGGCTCTACTCCCATGGTGCTTTTCCCCTTACTTACTGGGTCAGAGTGTGCCCTGATTTGTTTCCGGTAGTTCATGAGGTAGTGGCCATTTTTGTAAGCCAGTTTTAGATCCCTTTCACATGTTAGCCACGTTACAGAACTTAGTTCTTACCTTGAATGTGGCTGAAAGAGGGCATTGTACAGCATTCTGCCAGCTCTGACCTACTGCTCATCTCAGTACCAGGGAGACTCGTTGCCAGTGGGGCACAACCTCTGATCTGCAGTTAACTGTGAGTAAGCGTGCTTATTCCAATAAAGGACGTTTTCGGAGAGATTAGTCTTCAGGTGTCAACTGGTGTGCCAATGTTATATAGCAGCAACAAGTCCTAGAGGCCTGCATGTATGGAGGTCCCTGGAGCACTTTTAGTGGGTACTGCAGTGCACTTCAGCTAGGTGGACCCAGGCCCATCCCCCCCTACCTGTAACACTTGTGCTGGTAAATGGGAGGTCTCTAAAACCCACTGTACCCACAAGTAGGTGCCCCCTTCACCCCTAAGAGCTATGGTAGTGTTGTACATTTGTTGGTAGTGGGTTTTGGGGGAGGGGGATTGGGGGATTGGGGGCTCAGCACCCGTGGTAAGGGAGCTATGCATGTGGGAGCGTTGACTGAAGTCCACCGCACTGACCTCTAGGGTGTCCAGTTGGTGTCCTGGCAAGTCAGGGGGGCGAGTGTACTATGAATCCTCACCTCTCCCACGACCAAATGGCTCGGATTAGGACGTTTTTGCGCTGGGCATTTCTAGTTTCCATTATCGCTAAAAAAACCAAACGCCCAGCTGAAAAACGTCCATTTTTTCGAAAATACGGTCTGTCCCGCCTCTTCACATACCCGTTTTCGGACATAGACGCCCATGGCGATAGGCGTTCGCGTTCGATTATGCCCCTCCATGCCATTCAAAAACAAAAGAGATTATTTATCTGCCAAGATAATGTTGTTATGCCCCTTCAAAATAAGTGTGTTTTCAAGTGCTTAGTTTATGTGGGCCTTACTTTTGCAGCACTCGTAACTCTTGGTAGCCCATCAAGCACAACTGGCATCCAGGAAAAGTCTGTCTTGTTGGGCATTGAGAGAATAATTTTTTAAAGCTAAAATGCTAAAAACGCTAGCGCGCCTACGTAAAAGACCCCCCCCTAAGAGAACACTGATCTTAGATGTTGACATGAAGATAACAGTTGGTATATTAATACTGTTTGGATTGTATAAAAATGTTGCTTTAATTTTAGTGGCCATATTTAGCACTTGAGTACTGTGATCTTTTTGGTCTTGCTTTTTCTATTTTTTCTAACTTTGAGTTGAACATTTCAGGTTGAACATTGAATTTTTATTGTATACTGTTATTTGAAATGGTACTGTACTTTTCATTTAGGTAGCTTTTTCAAAATACCTTTTCCTGTAATAAATTGAAAGATACTATAAAAAGAAGTTATTTCTGAATGCTTTTAGCATAGTATATCTGTGGTTGAATGACTTAAGTGGAGGTCCCTTAAGAGCAGGGGCGGGTAACCATAGTTCTTGAGGACCACAACCCTGTTGGTTTTCAAAGGTTTCCACAATGAATATGCACAAAAACTATTTGCAAACAATGGAAACAGTACACACATATCTATCTCATGCATGCATGCATCCAAGGGCACTGACATAACTCAAACATGAAATTGCTCATCTGCTGTTAGTAATCTGTAACCTGTTAAAGTTGTCCGTAGTACTTGAAGATTGGAGGGTGACCAATGTGTGATGCCGATTTTTTAAAAGGGTTCCGGGGGTGATCCGGGAAATTACAGACTGGTAAGCCTGATGTCAGTGCTGGGTAAAATAGTGGAAACTATTATAAAGAATAAAACTAAGGAACACATAAATAAACATGGTTTAATGGGGCAGGATCTGCATGGTTTCAGCCAAGGGAAGTTTTTTCCCACCAATTTGCTTCATTTCTTTGAAGACATGAATAAACATGTGTATAAAGGAGAGCTGGTTGATGTAGTGTATCTAGATTTTTAGAAAGCTTTTGACAAAGTTCCTCATAAGAAACTCTTGAAATGGAATAGGAGACAATGTTCTGTTGTGGATTAGGAATTGGTTATTGGACAGAAATCAGAGGGTAGGATTAAATGGGCGTTTTTCTCAATGGAAGAGGGTGAATAGTGCAGTGCCGCAGGGATCCGTACTAGGACCAGTGCTATTTAACACATTTATGAATGATCTGGAAATCGGAAAGATGAGTGAGGTGATTACATTTGCAGATGACACAAAAGGTTGTTAAAACACGTGGACTGTGAAAAATTGCAGGAAGACCTTATGAAATTGGAAGAATGGGCAAATTTAATTTGGACAAATGCAAAGTGATGCATATTGGGAAGAATAATCTAAATCATAGTTACCTGATGCTAGGTTCCACTTTGGTGGTCAGCAGCCAAGAAAAAGATCTAGGTGGTGTTGTAGACAATATGCTGACATTTTTTGCCCAGTGTGCGATGGTGGCCAAAAAAGCAAACAGGATGCTAGGAATTATTAGGAAAGGGATGGTAAATAAGACCAAGAATATTATAATGTCTCTGTATCGCTCCATGGTGCGAGCTCACTTTGAGTGTTGCATTGAGTTCCGGTCACCGTATCTGAAAAAAGATATAGTGAAATTAGAAAAGGTTCAAAGAAGAGTGACCAAAATGATAAAGGGGATGGAACTCCTCTCATATGAGGAAAGACTAAAGAGGTTAAGGTTCTTCAGCTTGGAAAAGAGATGACTAAGGGTCTAGAACAGGTAGAAGTGAACTGGATTTTCAAAAAGTATGAAGATCAGAGGACACAATAAAATTACATGGAAATATTTTTAAAACAAATAGGAGGAAATATGTTTTCACTCAAAGAATAGTTAAGCTCTGGAACTTGCTGTCAGAGGATGTGGTAATAGTGGTTAGTGTATCTGGGTTTTAAAAAAAATGGACAAGTTCCTGGAGGAAAAGTCGATAGTCTGTTATTGAAATGGACATGGGGGAAGCCACTGCTTGCCCCGGGATTCATAGCATGAAATGCTGCTACTAATTGGGTTCTTCCAGGTATTTGTGACCTGGATTGGCCACTGTTGGGTGCAGGATACTGGGCTAGATGGACCAATGAACTGACCCAGTGTGGCTATTCTTATGTTCTTATGTCTACAAAATTCTGAGTGGTGTAGAACGAGTAGAAGTGAATCGATTTTTACTCTTTCAAAAAGTACAAAGACCAGGGGACACACAATGAAATTACATGGAAATACTTTTAAAACAAGTAGGAGGAAATATTTTTTCATTCGATGAATAGTTAATAGTATGGTTAATGGCAGCTGACTTATGGTCACGAAGTTACCATCGCTCCAGAGAACTGGTTGAAATCGATTGTAACGGGCTAGAACAAGCCATTAAACGGTAGTCCCAAACTTGAAAATAACTGCTGGGATTAAAACACCTTCAAGGTACTAGTTAACCTCCGAAAACAAATTGACGCCTGAGACCGCCTGTAATCCCTGAGGTTCCCACCGACCTCGCGGTTGAAACGCTGCCCAACAGACCCTAACTTCCATCGTACCTCGACATTGCACGACTGGAGCCATTACCGCCTGTAGTCCCCGAGGTTCCCGCTGACCTCGCGGTTGAAACGCTGCACGACAGACCCTAACTTCCATCGTATCTCAGCATTGCCCGGCTGGAGCCATTACCGCCTGTAGTCTCCAAGATTCCCACCGATCTCGTGGAGGAAACGCTGCCCGACAGATCCTAACTTTCATCGCACTTCGACATTGCCCAACTGGAGCCATTACCGCCTTGAGATCCTGCTAAATATCGGCAGGTACGAGATCATTCGACCATCGAACTTGTACTAGGAGACTGCAGCTGAGGTCGGATCACCTCCTGTGTACTACTGAGTGCCCAGAGCAAATCAAAATCAGAGGCTGCCCGAAGGTCCCTCCAGTCTCGAGGCTATAACGCTGCCTAAATATCTTGACTCCTCACTGCACCTAGACGCTGCCTGTCTGGACCTGAAATCCCATCGTGACCAGGCGGACAACCTCGCCTGAAAAACGGAAATTTAAATGGTTCTAGACTGATGAGAACCTAAGCTACTGACTGAGCTAATGGTAGACTGCCCAGTGAATCAGCTGTTGTAGCCTTAGCAGTAGGTCTAACTAACATAAGACCGGCCTCGAGGCTGTAATGCTGCCTGAACAGCTTGTCTCTTCACTGAGCCCAGACGCAGTTTGCTCCGTCGGGAGTGAGAGGAGGCACGGAGCAGGACGGTGCTCGTTGGCAGTGGTGTGCTGGAGCAGGCTCTCACACGCTCGCAAGAGCCGGTTGTTTTTTTAAGAATTTTGGGAGCCGGTTGTTAAAGTAGGGCCCTCCATGGCTACTTTAACAACTGGCTCCCAAAATGTGGGCTTGGGCTCCCTGCTGAATTATCTTTTACTTTGCTGGTGGGGGTGCTGAGCCCTGCCAGCCAAGTAAATAGACTACTGCTGCTTCCCGCTCCTTGTTTCCAGCTCTGGGCAGCAGGCTGGGACTTCTCAAGCATGTGAGAGAAGTTCCAGCTTGATGCTCAGAGCAAGACGTTGGGAGTGGTGGCAGTCCATTTATTGGCTGCCAGCAAAGGTATGCCTAGTGTGCCTGCACGAAGGGAGGGAGGAGAGAGAGGCAAGTGTTGCTCCCCCCCCCCCCCCACGGGCCACCCCTGGCCCTTCCAACTGCAGAGCTGGCTACGTCTGGAGAAAGAGCCTGTTGTTAAAAATTTACCAGCACACCCCTGCTCGTTGGGCTCTGTGCCTGAACAGGGACTGTGCGTGCTGGACACAGTGCAGTGGGCCCGAGCCAACTGAGCCAACCTCGAACTTGGAAACGTTCCAGTGGAGAGTGGAAGACTCCAGCCGCATGGATTGGAGAGGAGACTTGCTGCTAGGTACAACCGCCGCATGAGTCCCGGAACCGTCCAGCCACAGACAACAGAGCTCAAAAAACCTGGGAGCCCAGCATCTCTCACCCTCCAGAACTCCATCCAAAGCCTTATCACCTGCTACAACGAACTCCAAACCCAAACCAGCCTCAGAGAGCAAAAAAAACACTAAATCATATTATAAAATAGCTCAGCACGGATTCTACTGTGCAACAGACAAAATAAATAAATAAAAGAGGAGTTAAATTTTCCTGATGCAAGAGACTTCTTAAATTTCTCATACAGATTCCGACTAACAAAATCTACTAAGGGACCCTAGACTCACCCAACCAACAACCCGTCGTCCAGGATTATAGTGCCTTTACGCCTTGGACATCACCCTGATCCTCTAACTCCTACATCATCCGTTCCAGCCTGCATCAACCCTGCATCATCCATTCAGCCTGCACCCTCTGTTCCAGCCTGCACCCTCTGTTCCAGCCTGCTCCCTCTGCTCCAGCCTGTTTCCTCCATTCCAACCTGCTTCTTCTACTCCAGCCTGCACCCTCTGATCCAGCTTGCACCCTCATCCGATCCAGCCTGCACCCTCTGTTCCAGCCTGCACCCTGTATTCCAATCTGCTCCATCTGTTCCAGCCAGCTCCATCTGTTCCAGCCTGCACCCTGTATTCCAACCTGCTCCATTTGTTTCAGCCTGCTCCATCGGCTCCAGCCTGCAGCTTAAAATCCATCTATTCCAGCCTGCTCCATCTGTTCCTACCTGCACCCTCTGTTCCGGCCTGCGTCGTCTGTTCCAGCTGCTCCATCTATTTCCGCCTGCTCCATCGGCTCCAGCCTGCAGTTTGAAATCCGGTCCTGCAGCCTCTACTCCTTTGTTCCAGCCTCCAGCCTTGCTGCCTCAGCTCTGTTTGTGACTGTTGGCTAACTGTCTAGCTATCTGACTGTCTACTATTATTGGCTATTCTACTACTGCATATGCATTACCTTGAATTGTAGTATCTTGAATTATTGACTATTACCTCTAATGCCTAAACCATCCCCCTCATAATCGCTTTGAGCCTATCTGAACCTCCACCCCCTTCAGCTTATTCTGAGCATTTCTGTTCCATAATCTGCTATTCTTATGGCTCCTGTACACCTGCTCTTCTTGGCACTATCCCTTCCCAATCTGTTTCTCCTTATGAAACCACTTCGCACTGTAGGAACACATTAAATGAGGCATATTTTCAAAGCACTTTGGGAGGCTAAGTTCCATAGGTTTCTATGGAACTTTGGGAGGCTAAGTGCTTTGAAAATAAGCCCGTCTTCCCCCTGTATTCATCACCTCTCTATCCCTCTCCTCACAATCTGTTTTTTCCAACCCCTTCTTCACAGCTCTCAACATTCAACATTTTCTTCCTTCCATTCACCCCTCGCCTTTTTACCTGAATACATCTCGCCTTCGTCGCTGTCGTCATACTTCTACTCTCCTCCGTACTCTCCTACTCCTTTTCCTGCTCTCCGCTGGTGACATTAATCCCAATCTTGGTCCCCCACATCAGCCCTCATCCTATTCGTGCAGGCCTTACCTTGATACCTCCAATCTTATTTCTCTTGTGCTCTATGGAACGCCCGCTCTGTCTGCAACAAACTCTCCTACATCCATGATCTCTTTATCTCTCATACTCTTAATCTGCTTGCCCTAACTGAAACCTGGATTTATCCTGAAGACTCTGCTTCAGTTGCGGCCCTATGTCATGGAGGTTATCTATTCTCCCACACTCCTCGCTCAGTTGGCCGCGGACGCGGTGGGCTACTACTCTCACCCTCCTGTAAATTTCAACCCATTCTTCCACCTCAGTCTCACTGTTTTTCTTCCTTTGAAGTCCACTCAATCCGTCTATTCGCTCCTCTACCTCTCCGGGTAGCAGTCATTTATCGACCCCCTGCTAAATCCCCCTTTTCCTTTCTCACTGACTTTGATGCCTGGCTCTCCTTTCTTGAACCTTCCTCTCCTTCCCTCATTCTTGGGGATTTTAACTTTCATGTTAATGACCCCTCTAACTCTTATACTTCTCAATTTCTTGCCTTACCATCCTCCTTCAATCTTCAACTGTGCTCCACCGCCCCTACTCATCAGAATGGCCACTGTCTTGATCTTGTATTATTCTCCAACTGTTCTCCCTCCAATTTCCTTGCCTCAACTCTTCCCCTATCTGACCATCATTTTTTAACTTTCACACTTAGACACCCGCCTCCTCAACCCCGTCCTATTCTAACCAACATGTTTAGGAATCTACAGGCTATTAACCCTAATACCCTGTCCTCCAGTATCTCTAATCTTTTCTCTATTGCTACATCAACCAAATCCATCAATGAGGCTGTCTCTTCCTATAATACTATTATGCCATCTACTCTGGACACTCTCGCTCCTCCCGTGTCTCGTCCTGTAAAACGTACCAAACCCCAGCCTTGGCTGACCCCTTCTATCCGCTATCTACGCTCTTGTGCCCGCTCTGCTGAACGCCTTTGGCTTAAATCTCGTGACCATGCTGACTTCTTACACTTCAAATTCTTGCTGACCTCCTTCCAACCTGCTCTCCACCTTGCCAAACAGGATTATTATATCCAATTGACTAACTCTATTGGTTCTAACCCTTGACGTCTCTTTGCCATGCTAAACTGTCTCCTCAAAGTGCCTTCTCCTCCAACTCCCCCTTCACTTTCTCCCCTGACTTTGGCTGATTACTTTCACAATAAAGTTCACAAGATTAAACTTGAATTCGCAATCAGCTCTCCTCCACCCCCTCTTCCCTTAGTCCACTCTCTCAACCCTCTTACCCCTGCCTCCTTTTCTTCTTTTTCCGAAATCACTGAAGAAGAAACTTTACTTCTTCTTTCATCCTCAAAACTAACCACCTGCCCCACCGACCCTATCCCCACTCATCTACTCAACACTATCTCTCCTGCTGTCACCCCTTTCATCTGTCATATCCTTAATCTGTCACTTTCCACTGCGACTGTCCCTGATGCCTTCAAACATGCCGTAGTCACCCCACTCCTCAAAAAACCTTCTCTGGATCCTACCTCTCCTGCCAACTATCGCCCCATCTCCCTCCTCCCTTTCTTATCTAAGATACTAGAACATGCTGTCCACCGTCGCTGCCTCGACTTTCTTTCTTCTCAAGCTATTCTTGATCCACTCCAATCTGGTTTTCGCCCCCTTCATTCAACCAAAACAGCACTTGCTAAAGTCTCCAATGATCTATTTCTGGCTAAATCCAAAGGGCTCTACTCTATCCTCATCCTTCTTGATCTTTCTGCTGCCTTTGACACTGTTGATCACAGCCTACTCTTTGGCACGCTATCCTCACTTGGATTTCAGAACTCTGCTCTTTCCTGGTTTTCTTCTTATCTCTCTCAGCGTACTTTTAGCATATACTCCGGTGGATCCTCCTCTTCCTCTATCCCGCTCTCAGTGGGTGTACCTCAAGGATCTGTCCTAGGACCTCTCCTTTTCTCCATCTATACTTCCTCCCTTGGTGCTCTGATCTCAGCCCACGGTTTTCAATATCACCTTTACGCTGATGACTCCCAGATCTACCTCTCCACACCAGAAATCTCGGCAGAAATCCAGGCCAAGATATCTGCCTGCCTGTCTGACATTGCTGCCTAGATGTCTCACCGCCACCTGAAGCTCAATATGTCCAAAACTGAACTCCTTATCTTCCCACCTAAACCAACCTCTCCCCTTCCCCCACTCTCTATTTCTGTCGACAACACGCTCATTCTTCCTGTCTCTTCTGCTCGTAACCTTGGAGTCATCTTCGACTCCTCCCTCTCCTTCTCTGCACATATTCAACAGATTGCTAAAACCTATCGTTTCTTCCTCTATAATTTCACCAAAATTTGCCCTCTCCTTTCTGAGCACGCTACCAGAACCCTCATCCACACTCTCATCACCTCTCGCTTGGACTACTGCAACTTGCTTCTCACAGGTCTTCCACTCAGCCATCTCTCTCCTCTTCAATCTGTTGAAAATTCTGCTGCACAATTAATATTTCGCCAAAGTCGCTATGCCCATATCAGCCCTCTTCTGAAGTCACTTCACTGGCTCCCTATCCATTTCCGTATACAATTCAAGCTCCTCTTATTAACCTATAAGTGCATTCACTCTACTGCCCCTCACTACCTCTCCTCCCTCATCTCTCCCTACACTCCTTCCCAGGAACTCCGTTCACTAGGCAAATCTCCTAATTGCACCCTTCTCCTCCATCGCTAACTCCAGACTCCATTCCTTTTATCTCGCCGCACCTTATGCCTGGAATAAATTTCCTGAGCCAATGCGTCAAGCTCCATCCCTGGCTGCCTTAAAATCCGGGCTTAATGCCTACCTGTTTGATGCTGCTTTCAATTCCTAACCTGTCACCTGCTCGTAACCTTTATCTTGTCTTCCTCTCTTCAATAGTTCCTTTTCCCTATGTGTCCTATCTGTCCTTCCCTTATCCCTTATTTGTCCTGTCTGTCTGTCCTGATTTAGATTGTAAGCTCTTTTGAGCAGGGACTGTCTTTTCTTCATGTTCAATTGTGAAGCGCTGCGTACGACTGGTAGTGCTATAGAAATGATTTGTAGTAGTAGTAGTTAAGGTCTGGAACTCATTGCCAGAAGATGTAGTAACACTAGTTGACCTATCTGGAATTAAAAAAGGTTTGGACAAGTTCTTGGAGGAAAAGTCCATAGTCTGCTATTGAGACAGACATGGGGAGGCCACTGCTTGCCCTGAGATTGATAGCATAGATTGATTGATAGCATTTGGGTTTCTACCAGGTTTCTACCGTTCTCCTATTTCCTCTACCCCTCCTTTCCTGAAGTCACTGATGAAGAAACATCACATCACTCCCTTTCCACTGTGACCGTTCCCGATGCCTTCAAACATGCTGTGGTCACACCGCTCCTGAAGAAGCCTTCACTTGACCCTACCTGTCCTTCCAACTATCGACCCATCTCCCTCCTCCCCTTCCTTTCCAAATTACTTGAACGTGCTGTTCACCGCCGTTGCCTTGACTTTCTCTCATCTCAAGCTGTTCTTGACCCATTCCAATCTGGCTTTCACCCTCTTCACTCAACTGAAACTGCACTTACTGAGGTTTCCAACAACCTGTTCCTGGCCAAATCCAAAGGTCTCTATTCTATCCTCATCCTTCTCGATGTATCTGCCGCTTTTGACACTGTTGATCACAGCCTACTCCTTGATACACTGTCTTCATTTGGATTCCATGGCCCTGTTCTTTCCTGGTTCTCCTCCTACCTCTCGCTTCGCACCTTTAGTGTACACTCTGGTGGATCCTCTACCAATCAGTGTGCCTCAGGGTTCTGTTCTTGGTCCTCTCCTGTTCTCCATCTACACTTCTTCTCTTGGCTCTCTGATATCATCCCATGGCTTTCAATACCATCTCTTTGCTGATGACTCCCAAATCTACCTCTCTACCCCCGAAATCTCAACTAGCGTCCAGACCAATGTTTCAGCCTGCCTATCTGATCTCGCTGCCTGGATGTCTCAACGTCATCTGAAACTTAACATGGTTAAAACCGAGCTTCTCATCTTTCCTCCTAAACCTACCTCTCCTCTCCCCCCTTTCTCTGTTTCTGTGGATGGCACTATGTGGATGGCACTATTATTCTCCCTGTCTCATCAGCTCATAACCTTGGGGTCATCTTTGACTCCTTTCTCTCCTTCTCTGCTCACATTCAGTAGATTGCTAAAACCTGTCATTTCTTTCTCTATAACATCAGCAAAATCTGTCCCTTCATCTCTGAGCACTCTACCAGAACCCTTATTCACACACTTATCACCTCTAGTCTTGATTATTGTAACCTACTTCTCACCGGCCTTCCTCTTAGCCATCTCTCTCCCCTTCAATCAATCCAAAACACTGCTGCGCGACTCATTTTCCACCAAAGTCGCTCTGCCCTCTCCTTAAGTCACTTCACTTCACTTCACTGGCTCCCTATCTGTTTCCACATTCAATTCAAACTTCTCTTGTTGACCTATAAGTGCATTCACTCTGCCGCTCCCCAGTACCTCTCCACTCTTGTCTCTCCCTGCGCCCCCTCTCAGGTACTCCATTCTGTAGATAAATCTCTCTTGTCTGTCCCCTTCTCCTCTACTGCTAATTCCAGACTCTGTTCCTTTTATCTTGCTGCACCTGATGCCTGGAATAGACTACCCAAGCCTGTACGTCTAGCCCCGTCTTTGGCCGTTTTTAAGTCCAAACTTAAAACCCACCGCTTTACCACTGCTTTTGACTCCTAACCACTACTCACTTGCCCTATCCTTTTATCCTCACCTCTTTATTCCCTTATCCTTATTGTTCTGTCTGTTTGCCTGTCTTATCTAGATTGTAAGCTCTTTGAGCAGGGACTGTCTTTTTGTGTATGGTGTACAGCGCTGCGTATGCCTTGTAGCGCTATAGAAATGATAAGTAGTAGTAGTACCAGGTGTTTGTGACCTGGATTGGCCACTGTTGGAAACAGGATACTGGGCTAGATGGACCATTGGTCTGACCCAGTATGGCTATTCTTATGTATGTTCTTATGCTCATTGTTGAAATTTTGAAAATCTGACTAGATTGTGGCCCTTGAGGACTGTGGTTGCCCACCTCTGCTTTAGAGCACCTAGACATACTGCTATGTGTCATCAGTAACATGATGGGTAATTCACTATTGTCCATTCCTTCTCAGATCTAAGGCTAGTCTATTGTCAAATTTAATAACTTATTTTAGATAAAACATTTCAAAGTGGGATACAGTCTGTGGTGAGATCATGGGCTCAGATACTGCAGTGATTTCTACTGAGGGAAACAAGACACTATCTCGTACAACTCATTGCTTGAATTATTGTATGGCACTCGATCCATCAATGGCCACTCAACAAAGTTTTATGTTAATAAATGGACCTTCATTTATGAGGCAAAATGGCTAAATTTTTGCCTTAGTACCTTTTGTTATAATTAACTGATTCCAAACCTATCCCTCATAGCTTTTGATGTTTTCTACCTACAATTAAAAAGTATACTAAGAATACTGTTGGATGTAGCTTGAAGCAAGACTCTGCCATACTTAGCTGTCTTTTTCTTGAAGCCATAGGTACAGAGCAGGCCATGTAGCATCGATATGGTTTGGAAATTCTGGAACTCCAATAACAGGTCAGCATGTTCAGCAACCTCCTCTTCATACAGTTGAGCATTTACCATCACTGATTGCCCTTCATCATCCCACTGTTAAAGAAAATCATGCTAAACTCAGAGACCCAGAAACAGACATGGAAACTGATGTCCTTTATTTCTAAAACTAGTTAAAAACATTAAAAAACATAAATATTATAAATAATTAAAATCCCTCCTGGATCCAGGTCTACATTCTAAAATATTTCTCTTTCTTATAGAGATCAGTGTTGTTACTAAGACTATAAGTAAGTATTGCACATAAACTGTCAGTAAATCTTTTATAAATTAGTGGTTAGGGTGGTGGACTTTGGTCCTGGGGAACTGAGGAACTGAGTTCAATTCCCACTTCAGGCACAGGCAGCTCCTTTAGACTCTTAACTCTCCATTGCCCCATGTAAGCTACATTGAGCCTGCCATGAGTGGGAAAGTGCGGGGTACAAATGTAACAAAAACAAAACAAACAAAATAAATATTCCTATTAAAATTTTACTTAACAATCAAATTTTCTTTTCTTCTATAGGATTTACTTTTAATTTGTACAAACCTCTTTATAAATTTAATTACTCTCAGTTTTGACAGTTTGTCACTCTTATTATTTCACTCAAAACTTCTCCACTTATTCTTTTCTTTCAACCCCTCACATAGACACATCAGGATGCAGGTCTTCTCTCATCAAAGTCTTCTGTTGCTCTCTCACCAACTGTCACTAGCTACAGCAGTGCAGCCAATCAGGAAGCTCCCTATAAGAACACATTTCCATACTGACATTCTATTATACATTTTGGGTTAAAAACACTATATAAAACCTTGTTTTTTTATTTTAATTACACAGCACAGATCAGAGCAATGCCCTAATGTCTCTTCTATGGAAAATTCCATTAAAATTGACCCCCAAATAGCCAAGTTAGAACCTCATAAAATCGGACTAATTTGCATATAATCTAAGCTTAACTAACCCCATAGCAAGCAAATATAGGCTCCCTGCACTTAAATTTTACCATTAAAACTCATGCAAACACTTTTAAAATTAATTTTTAATACTTTTTAGTTTTCAGGTGTCAGTGCAGGTCTCCTTTAACTGTACTGCGCTTGCACCGAAATTCACGCCGTTTCGGTATCACCTTGGCAACCAGGACGCCTCCAAAACCCCCCTGCACTTCCCAGCAGTCTCTAAGGCAAAATTAATTAAAAATGTTAATCACACATAATGCCCGATTTTGGCAACATCTTTATTTTCTATTTCCAACCCTTCTACAGGTAAACACAAGCCCTCCCAACAGTATTTTTGATTAAACATTGGTGGTGCAATGGTCCCTGATGTTCCGATTCAACACCGGAGCCATCGGGTACTTTGACTGTGCCACACATACACATCTGACTTTATTGATGATGTCAGCACGCACAGCAACGTTGCAGACCCGTCTACAGCATTCCCCGGGCTCCCGCAGGCCTCAGGGAGCCCAGGGCTTTTCCTGCCAGGTCTGCCCTGTCGCTTCTCATCCAAGAGCGGTCTGGAGTCACGCGGTTCGCACCGGACATGCGCCGGACACGCCCCCAACCTCCTGAAATCTCCCCAAGGGCCAGGTAACAACAAAAAAGGGCTAATGTATAGTATAAATTAAAGGGTGAGAGAAGGGGAGATCACTGTGGGCAGGGGAGAGAGGGAGGGAGGCCCCCCAGGAGCTCCTGGAGCTGCCTCAGGAGGGGGGAGGACAGACAAGGGTCCTGGAAGTGGTCTAAGCCTAGCAGATAATGAGCCAGACAGGCCAGATCACCTTTCACAACCCTTGGTGGGCAATGGCATTGAGCCTTGCCTCAATCCTCTCCAATACAGGCAGAGTTCCAGGGGCAGGTGCAGGGCAAGCTGCAGTTGCACCTGCCCCTGGAACTGGTTGAGCTTCAGCTCTTGGAGAGGAGGAGGGTTGAGCGAGGAGGTCATTGCCCTCTTGTGGAGCAGGGGCCACCCCTCCTGAGGCTGGTCTAGCTGCTCCTGGGTTAGCACATCATCTCTAGGGCTGGCAGGTTGGAGGGGTGGACATGGTAATTATGGAGGCAAGCAAGGTGTCCACTTTGTCCTCATTAGTTTCTTTTACCTCCTTCTCATCTTCCTCCCTGTCACTTTCCTCCTGTTCCTCATTTTCATTTTCCTTCCCCATTTCTTCTTCTCCATCCTCTTCCTGCCCTTCATCTTCTTCCTCCCTCTCGGAGGCTGGCCCTGCAGCAGCAAGTACAAGGGGTGGACCAGGGAATGGCTGAGCTACAAAGGTGGGAAATATAGACATTGGTTACAGTCATGCTAATCCTCAGCTGCACATTTGACCATGACCTATTCTAAGGTGGGCATTGTAGTTTGGGAGTTGACCATGGGGGTTAGGGACCAACCTTTGCCTATTGGTGCTACATTGGCACCTAGTGGCTGCCCTAGAAATGAGTGAGGAGAGGGTCATGTGATACTAAGGTGTTACTCACTTGCCTCTACATGCAGCTCCAGCCATACCCCCTGGAGATAGTCCAATCTGTGCTACTGCTGGTACCTGTCCTCCTCCATCTGTATGGGGACTAGGGGTGTGAAGGGAGAGGGAGGTTGAATGCCAGGTACATGACAGATTTTTCATACAGCTGTTTAATTTGACATTCTTTCACCTCCATCTCACAATGTAGCATGCCATGCTGATGTCTATATATATCCTATATAATAAAACGCACCTCCAACATTCTGAAGCCGAGAAAGTAAAGCCTTCAAGCCTTGAAGCGTTCCTGCAACGTTCTGGAACTATGTGTCGTCAATTGAGGAGATGGAGCCTTACAGAGTGCACGAATGCTTCAAGGCTTGAAGGCTTCACTTTCTCATACACACACACTCACTCTCTGTCTCTCTTATACATTCTCACACACACTCTATCTCTCTCACATAATCTCTCTCTGACACAAACACACACACACTCTGTCTCTCACTCACACGCACACTCCATCTCTCACACACACTTTCTCTCTCTCTCTCACACACACACACTCTGAGGAAAACCTTGCTAGCGCCCCTTTCATTTGTGTCAGAAATGGGCCTGTTTATATATATACACACGTCATGGAATGACTAGAGAGACTGCTTTGACTGTCAGTCAGCATTGAACTTCACAATATTTGTAGGATATATAACACAAATGTATATTGTTATTTGGCCAACCTACAATCTGACATACACATGCTGCCCTTCTAGTGGATCAGCAATGATATTAGACACGTTGCAGAGGAGGCGGCTTGAGTGTTTAGATCACTACACTTATCATTCTGGGGTGGTGAGTTCAAATCTCAACACTAGCTTCTGTCCCCTTCACAGGCTTTCCCATCCTAAGAAGGATCCCCAAGCAGGGGAGGAAGTACCATGGCGTTTGGAAAATCCTGCACTGGTCCAGGGCCAGCTAACCACTACAATCAGGAATTACACTTGTGCACAGTACTTTGCTTACTTTTAATACATCTCTGGTGAAGGAGGCGTGGGAATTTTAGGCAGCTGTCATCCGCTCCCGGGCTCTCTAATAGTGGAGACAGGATATTCTGTGGCCTTCTGCGATAAAATAACACTTCTCCTTCAGGAGAAACAACCTGGCTGCAGCTGGGAAATTGGCTGTTGCCTTCTGGAAGACATATTTCCAAATATCCATGCACACATGACAGAGGTGATCATGGAAATTACAAACCATTAAGCCTGACTTCAGTGTTAGGCAAAATAGTGGAAACTATTATAAAGAATACAATTACAGAACACATAGACAAACATGGTTTAATGGGACAGAGTCTGCATGGGTTCAGCCAAGAAAAGTCTTGCCTCACTAATTTGCTTCATTTCTTTGAAGGCATAAATAAACATGTGGATAAAAGTGAGCTGGTTGATGTAGTGTATCTAGATTTTCAGAAAGCTTTTGACAACATTCCTCATGAGAGACTCCTGAGAAAATTAAAAAGTCATGAGAAAGGAGACAAGGAGGGGCATAATCGAAAGGAGCGCCCAAGTTTTTCTGAGGATGTCCTCGCAGGACATCCTGGTGAAGGGGCGGGGAAACCTGTATTATCGAAACAAGATGGGCGTCCATCTTTTGTTTTCGATAATACGGTCAGGGACGCCCAAATCTTAACATTTAGGTCGTCCCTAGAGATGGTCGTCCTTTGACTTGGTCGTTTCTGATTTTCAGAGATAATGGAAACTAACGACGCCCATCTCAGAAATGACCAAATGCAAGCCATTTGGTCATGGGCGTAGCCAGCATTCGTAGTGCACTGGTCCCCCTGACATGCCAGGACACCAACCGGGCACCCTAGGGGGCACTGCAGTGAACTTCAGAAAAAGCTCCCAGGTACATAGCTCCCTTACCTTGTGTGCTGAGCCCCCCAAATCCCACTACCCACAACTGTACACCACTACCATAGCCCTTACAGGTGAAGGGGGTCACCTAGATGTGGGTACAGTGGGTTTCTGGTGGGTTTTGAAGGGCTCACATTTACCACCACAAGTGTAACAGGTAGGGGGGGGGGATCAGCATGCCTGAAGTGCACTGCATCCACTGAAACTGCTCCAGGGACCTGCATACTGCTGTCATGGGTATGATATTTGAGGCTGGCAAGAAATATTTAAAAAACAAATTGAGGGTGGGAGGGGGTTAGTGACCACTGGGGGAGTAAGGGGAGGTCATCCCTGATTCCCTCCGGTGGTTATCTGGTCAGTTCGAGCAACTTTATGTGGCTTGGGCGTAAGAAAAAAAGGACCAGGTAAATTCGTCCAAGTGTTCGTCAGGGACGCCCTTTTTTTTCATTATGGGTTGAGGCACGCCCAAGTCCCGCCTTCGCTACACCTCCAACACGCCCCCGGGAACTTTGGTCATCCCCGTGACGGAAAACAGTTGGGGATGCCCAAAATTGGCTTTCCATTATACTGATTTGGGCGACCCTGTGAGAAGTACGCCCATCATGCAATTTGTGTCGAAAGATGGGCATCCTTCTTTTTTGAAAATAAGTCTGAATGTCCTTCTATGGATTAGGAATTGGTTATTGGACAGAAAACAGAGAGTAGGGTTAAATGGGCATTTTTTTCAATTGAAGGTGAATAGTGGCGTGTCGCAGGGACCTGTAGTGGGACCAGTGCTGTTTAACATATTTATAAATGATCTGGAAAATGTAACCATGAGCAAGGTGATTACATTTTCAGATGACACAAAACTATTCAAAGTTGTAAAACTGCATGCAGATTGTGAAAAATTGCAGGAAGACCTTAGGAAACTGGAAAACTGGGCACCCCAAATGGCAGATGAAATTTAATGTGGACAAATGCAAAGTGATGCACATAGGGAAGAATAATCTGAGTTACCTGATTCTGGGATCCACCTTAGGAGTCAGCACTCATGAAAAAGATCAAGGTGTCATTGTAGACAATATGCTGAAATCTTCTGACCAGTGTGTAGCGGCAGTCAAAAAAGCCAACAGGATGCTAGAATTTTTTAGGATCAAGATCAAGAATATTATAATGCCTCTGTATTGTTCCATGGTGCAACCTCATCTTGAGTATTGCATTCAATTCTGGTCACCAAATCTCAAAAGGATGTAGCAGAATTAAAAAAGGTTCAAAGAAGAATGACCAAAATGATAAAGGGGATGGAACTCCTCCTGTATGAGGAAAGGCTAAAGAGGTTAGGGCTCTTCAGCTTCGAAAAGAGATGGCTGAAGGGGGATATGATTGAGGTATATAAAATCCTGAGTGGTGTAGAATGGGTAACAGTGAATCGATTTTTTTACTCTTTCAAAAAGTACAAAGACTAGGGGATCATTCAATGAAATGACATGGAAATACTTTTAAAACAAATAGGAGAAAATATTTTTTCATGCAAAGAATAGTTAAGCTCTGGAGCTTGTTGCCAGAGGATGTGGTAACATCAGTTAATGCATCTGGAGTTTTTTTTATAATCATCTTTATTAGGTGCAACCACAATACAAAGAAAAATAACATAATACAAGACTGGAGAAAACACGTGGTTTGGGTCTGATCCACATGCTCTCCAGATAAGCAAGACACAACATTGTAACATCACCAAAGCATGCATGATAAAAATAAACTCACCACCCAGTACAATTTTCAGTTTTACCCCAATTTCCCCCCAAACCCCCTCTACCCTCCTCACAAAAACACAAAGTTGATGTAGCAAAAAGACAGCTGATACACCTTAACTATTGCAGAATTTGATCATGAAATTCCCCACAACAAGAAATGCAAATAACAGCAATAAGTACCAATAAGTACAAGATGAAAACAGATACTGAGTAGGAGACTTCAAACCCTCTGTGTGAGAAGAGTCCAATGAGGTTCCCAAATCGACTGAAAAATGTTCCAACCAGCTTCATTTCCGTCACCCACAGTCCGACATTTGAAGAGAGCAAGCTCAAACAAGTAATGTTTCCAAAGGGAAAATTGTGGAGACCGTTGCATTTGCCATTGAGTTAAAATCACTTTCTTAGTCAAAATCATTGCCTTGGCCAGAAAAAGATGTTGCACTTCTGTATCTGGCTGCAGATATGTAGTATCTTGGAATAAAAAACTGGCCAGGTGTAGCAAGACCTCCCCAGTCACCTGGATAGGAATCGCCACACGTGCTGCCAAAAGCTCTCTTAACACATGTCCAAAACATATGACCCATATCATGGCCACATCTGATACAAACTCCAGACCCTGTAATGTTGGCTTTAAATGCTCTTCAAGGAGAGTTATAATCATGAAGCAAAAATTTATATTCTTGTTCCCTATGAAGCATACATAGAGAAAACTGTAAGTAAACCAAGAGAAATGAAGCATACATAGAAAAACTGTAAGTAAACCAAGAGAAATTACACAGTCTAACTCTACACAGTGTTGCAAGATGATTTAACAGAAGGTCTGGTAACAGAGTAGTAAGAAAATGCACACAATGACAGCCTAGGCAGTAATGGTTCCCCAAGTCTTAAGCACCCTGTTAATTGCTGGGCAAAGAAAGCATTGACATGAGCAATTGGCAGAGAAGATATGTGGAGGGGCATTTTCGATTTGACGTCTGTCTGATTTTAGACGTTTTTTTGCAAAAAAACGTCCAAAATCAGAAATAGGAAAAGAAGGTCATTTTCAAAAAAGAAAAACGTCTATCTTTTGTTTTCGAAAATACTGTTCCGAACAACGTTTTGTGATTTGGATGTTTTGTTTTTTGGTCCATTTTGAAAAAAAAAAAAAATCCAAGTGCAAAACGCACAAAATCAAGCCATTGGGATGTAGGAGGAGCCAGCATTTTTACTAGAATGGTCCCCCTGACATCCCAGGACACCCTAGGGGGCACCGCAGTGGACTTCATAAACTGCTCCCAGGTACACATCTCACCATTACTCCCTTACCTTGTGTGCTGAGCCCACCCAAAACCCACTACCCCCAACTGTACACCACTAACATAGCCCATACAGGTGATGAGAGCACCTATATTTATTTTTATTTATTACATTTGTACCCCGCGCTTTCCCACTCATGGCAGGCTCAATGCGGCTTACGTATTATATACAGGCACTTATTTGTACCTGTGGTAATGGAGGGTTAAGTGACTTGCCCAGAGTCACAAGGAGCTGCCTGTGCCTGCAGTGGGAATCGAACCCAGTTCCCCAGGACCAAAGTCCACCACTCTAACCACTAGGCCACATATGTGGATACAGTGGGTTTCTGGTGAGTTTTGGAGGGCTCACAGTTTCCTCCACAAGTGTAACAGGTAGGGGGAGGTAGGAGCCTGTGTCCACTTGTCTGCAGTGCACTGCACTCACCACTAGACTAGTCCAGGGACCTGCATGCTGTTCTTATGGACCTGAGTACAACATCTGAGGTTGGCATAGAGGTTGGTAAGTAATGTCACATTTTTGGGGGGTGGGAGGGGGTTAGTGACCAGTGGGGGAATAAGGGGAGGTCATTCCTGATTCCCCCAGTAGTTATCTGGTTATTTAGGGCACCTTTTTGTGCCTTATTTGTAATAAAAACAGGTCTAGCTCAAAACATCTATGTTTTAGTCCTGGACGGTTTGGTTTTGTTCCATTGTGGCTGGAAAACGTCTAAGTTTTAGGAACGCCCAAGTTCCGCCCTGAACACGCCCCTGCCACTCCCCCTTGAGATTTGGACGCACTTCTGGTGGACTTCAGAGAAAAACATCTAAAAATAGGTTTTGAAAATACTGATTTGGACGTTTTTGTGAGAAAATGAGCCCGATAATGCCTCTATTGCAGGTCTAGCTCAAAACATCTGTTTTAGTCCTGGATGGTTTTGTTTTGTTCCATTGTGGCTGAAAAATATCTAAATCTTAGAAACACCAAAGTTCCACCCTGAACACGCCCCTGGCACTCCCCCTTGAGATTTGGACACACTTCTGGTGGACTTCAGAGAAAAACATCTAAAAATAAGTTTCGAAAATACTGATTTGGACGTTTATGCCACTTTTTGAAAATGAGCCCGATAATGCCTCTATTGCAGGTCTAGCTCAAAACATCTATGTTTTGTCCTGGATGATATGTTTTGTTCCATTGTGGCTGAAAAATGTCTATGTCTTAGGAATGCCCAAGTTCTGCCCTGAACACGCCCCTGGCACTCCCCCTTGAGATTGGACACACTTCTGGTGGACTTCAGAGAAAAACATCTAAAAATAGGTTTAGAGGAATTCCGGTGATGTCACCAATCCCGATGGCAGCCTGAACTTGTTGCTCCCGATTGACCCTGCTATTAACGCTAACTTCAGCAATATAAACGACAAAATTTCTACCTTTTTCTGCTCCAGAGGTGAATCCTGGTGAAGGAGAGTAGCGATGTCCCAAAAATCTAAATCCCTGACGGCTAAAGTAGGGGCAAGAAGCAGCCAGCGGTGTCCAAGACCAGCAGGTGCCATGTTTCCTCCCAAAATGATGAGGTATCTGACTCAGAGTCCTTAAGATCAGAAGACGAAGCTGGCAGTGGTCAGGAACCTCATTTTACAAGGGTGTTGTGTGATCTTCGTAAAGATTTGGCTCATATAAAAGCAGATATTGTGGAACGCATAGACAATTTGAGGGGCGAGCTTAAAGAGGTTGGAGCCCGTATTGAAGACCTTGAAGCACGGGTGAGGAACAAGCGGAGACAGTGCTACAAATGCGTCAGAGAGAAGAAGGCCTCGCAAATCAATTGGAAGAGCTGCAATATAAAATGGATGATATAGAAAACAGGGGTCGCCGCAATAACCTGAGATTTTGGGGTGTACCAGAAGCAGGAGATCAAGAAGATGTAAAGCAAATAGTGCAAGAGCTGTGTAAGCAGATTCTCGTGGAGACCCCAGGAAGTGTTGTTCCAGAAATTGAGAGAGCTCATCAGGCCCTGGTTGTGCCGCTGAATAATAAACCAAGAGACATTGTGGTGAGATTTTGGAAATACACAGAGAAAGAACAACTACTTGTCCTATCAAGGCAGAAGAAGGATTTACAATTTAATGAAGCTCCCGTGGGAGTATATCAATTCTTATCTGCCTATACGTTACAGCAGAGGCGGATCATGAAGCCCATTTTGGAAACATTGGGCCAACACAATGTAAAATACCGCTGGGCGTTCCCGTTTGCTCTGTGCTTCACCATAGCGGGCAAACATCATAAGGTACGCACTTTAAGTAATGCCAGACAGATTTTACAATTGGCGGGATTTTTGGGACCAGAGAGTGAGGCCTCTTTGACGACGACAACTAATCGAGATAAAGTGCGTCAATGACAGCAGGTCTTCAATAAAGCTAAAAAGCCACGTTTGACTGTAATAAATCCGTCATCGTAATGTGCAAGGAACTTTTGTAGACTGCCTATTGTCCAACATGCACTACTCTTTGGGTAGTGCATGTTGGACAATAGGGGTTGTTTGAATCTTAGGCTAAAGAATGGGGTTGGGAGAGTCTGTTGGTTGTGGGTTGTATGGAGGGTCTGGTGACCTTGCTAGGGAGAAGTGTGTCTGATATGAGGAACCTTTCCTCTGTCATATTCACACTGGGGGTAACATTTGAGTTTGGGGGTTTGTTGGGGAGAGGGAGGGATACCACACTGCCTTTGCTGTGTAAAATGTACTGTAATGATAAGTATTCTTTTGATTTATGGTACTTAACTTAAAGACTGTCACTTTAAATGTGAAAGGCCTGAATGCACCTAGAAAGAGACAATTGATCTGGCAAGAAATAACTAGACTAAAACCACATGTTGTGATGTTACAAGAGACTCATCTGAAACGTGCCCATGAATACTTATTTCATCATGCTTCATACTCCAAGATTTTTTTTGCTTCTGATATATCCAATAAGAAACAAATAGGGGTTGCATTACTTTTTCAGACTGATCTTCCTGTACAGATAAAACAGGTGAAACGTGACCCGCTGGGACGCTTTGTTTTGGTCTGTAGTACCTTTGAAAATAGAGATGTTACTTGGGGTTCAGTGTATGGCCCTAATACGGGGCAGCGTTCTTTCTGTAGACTGCTTAAAAGGTAGATACAATCTTTTGTGGGGGGCCAACTTATTTTGGGTGGAGATTTCAATGCTACCCTGGACCCAGGCGTGGGCAAGTCTGGTCCTGTCTCGTGGGGAGACAAGGTCCTTGCTAAACATTTGGGTATCTTTTTGAAGGAATTGGAGTTATTTGACTCTTGGCGTGATCACCATCTTACAGATCGAGATTATACTTCTTATTGTCCAGCACATGCCTCATACTCCCGTATTGATTACCTTTTTCTGGATAAATCATTAGGGGGCCAGGTTAGGGATGCTCAAATTGGTAATATTACAATATCTGACCATGCCCCATGTATGTTATACATTGAGTGGTTTGTAGTAGGTGCCCCGGGGGGTAGATGGACGTTGAATAATACTCTGTTGCGACAGGATGATGTATGTAAGGAATATATTAATGTACTTAAGGAATATTTACATTTCAATTTGAACTCTGGGCCCTCAATAGCTGTGGTATGGGATGCTCTTAAAGCTGTTTCAAGAGGACACTTTATGAGGGTGGCGGGAGAACTTAAGAGAAAGAGAGATGCTGATGTGCAATACTGGAGATGCCAGATTAGAGATCTGGAAATTAAACATAAGAGTACAGGATCATTTAAGATCTATAAATCTTTGCAATCTGCCCGTCTACAATTGGATGCTTTGCTTTCTAGGGATCTTGAATTTCTCAATGAAAAGTTACAGTTACGTGGCTATACAGAGAGGAACAAGATCAGTAGACAGTTGGCAATTAAATTGCGTAAATTAAGAGCTGAGAGAACAGTTTTCCGTATTAAAGGGCAAGGTGGAGAAATTCTTAGAACGTCTCAAGGCATAAGAGATAGATTTAGTAATTTTTATGCAGCATTATATACTCAAGATTCCTCTATATGGGGTGATGCTATTCGGTCATACCTTGAGGCATTGGATTTGCCAACTCTTGGACCAGAGCACAAAGCATTGATGGAGGCCCCGATTGTAGTGCAGGAAGTATCTAAAGCTATTAAAACTTTGAAAACTGGTTAATCACCAGGAATAGATGGTTATACTGGTGAATTTTTATAAAACCTCAGTTAGCACCTATATTAATAGAAGTGTTAAACTTTGTACGCTCTGGGGGAGACCTCCCACCCACAATGAAGGATGCATGGATAACAGTCATCCCTAAGCCTAATAAGGATGTGACCGAATGTGCATCATACCGACCTATATCTTGTTGAATGTTGATGTACGTATCTTAGCTAAGGTGTTGGCCATTAGAATGACTACTGTGCTACCTGCTTTGGTTCACCCGGACTAGGTGGGCTTTGTTCTAAATAGACAGGCTTCTGATAACATCAGATGTACCCTAGACATTATGTACATTGCAAAACAACGAAAGATACCCTATTGCTTGCTCACTGTAGATGCTGAGAAAGCATTCGATAGGGTGCATTGGCCTTTTTTACACTGTGTTCTGGAGCGGTTTGGATTTGGGCCTAACTTTACTGGCTGGATCAGGGAATTATATTCTAAGCCAAAGGCTTGTGTTAAGATCAATGGGCAGGTTTCCTCTTTTTTTGAGTTACAGAGAGGCACTCGCCAAGGATGCCCTCTCTCACCTCTTCTTTTTGCCCTTGTGATGGAACCATTGGCTCAATGTATTAGGAACAACCCAGAGATTCGTGGGGTGAAGCTTGGAGCGTGAGAGTCTAAGGTTGCTCTCTTTGCTGATGATGTTTTATTGACTCTTTCCTCACCCTTGGACTCCCTGCCAGTGTTGTTCCGGGAGATTGAGAGATATGGCCAGGTCTCAGGATTCAAAATCAATGTGACCAAGACTGAAGTATTGGCACAGGGCATGGAGGAGGAGGACTATCGTATTTGTAAGCAACTATCTCCTCTGACTTGGGAGACCAAGGGCATACGATACTTAGGAGTTTTCATTACAAGTAATCTTGAAGGGTTAAGTGCGGCAAACTATGTCCCCTTGTTGAAATTGATTCGGAGTGACTTGGACCGATGGGATCCTTTAAGGTTATCTTGGTTTGGTAGGATTGCCACAGTGAAAATGAATATTTTACCTCGTTTGCTCTATCTCTTTCAGGCTATACCATTGCCGATTACGGAGCAGTTGCTTCAGTCGGTGCAGGTCCGGTTGCATAAATTCATCTGGCTGGGGGGGCCGGCCCAGACTTCCACGCTCCATTCTGTATATGGCCCGTAAAGCTAAAGGAGGGTTAGGGGTTCCTAACTTAGAGTTATATCATATGGCGGCCCAGGCTAAAGCGGCGGTGGAATGGTTTCAGGAGGCCCAACATAAGCTAAGGGTACAAGTGGAACAATATTTGGTCCACAGCCCATTGAAATTAGGGCATTTGATTTGGCTGCCACCTAAGCATAGGTATTTGGGATCTAATTTAAATCCTATTGTTCAGTTTACATTTTCGTGCTGGGATAAATTAGAACGTGTGAAGGGTTTTCACAATTCACGCTTGTCCCCTGTAGCATATAATTCTGCATTTCCCACGGGTTGCTCCCCCTCTGCATTCAGTAGGTGGAAGAGACAGGGATTAGACTTATGGGGACAGTTGGTGGATAGGGATAGTTTTTTCTCATTTCCGGAATTGGCTGAAACATACCATCTGCCTCAAAGGGATCAATATGCTTATTGTCAAATTACTCACTTTCTTCGGGACTCAGGGACAAACTGTTTGGGGAGGTGTCTTTTTTAGAAGAGATATGTGTTAGAAATCAAGGATCTAGAGGCTTGATCTCTTTGTTGTATGGCCATTTAAGGGAACTCTTGCCTGTCGCCTGTAGACACCGTAGAAGATGGGAAAAAGAACTAGGAGTGTATTATGAAACAGGAGAGTGGGAGAGAATGGAAAGGGCTTCTGTTAATATTTCTCCAGCGGTTAATATTCAAGAAAATTGTACTAAATCACTTTACCGCTGGTATTTAAGACCGGTAAGACTGAGTCATATGTTTGCTAGTGTTCAGCCCTTATGTTGGAGAAACTGTGGCCAATTGGACGCGCTAGGCCATATCTGGTGGTCATGCAGGAAAGTGAAGGCCTTTTGGAAAGCGATTCAGGGGAGGGTGCAGCTTTGGGTAGGGTCCACTATCCCATGGGACCCAGCTACGTTTTTGTTTAATAGGACTATATTAGGTGTAAAGGAAATGGGGAGGGCTTTGGTAAAGCATTGTTTCTGTGCGGGTCGCTTGGTTATTGCTCGTTCTTGGAAACTGAGTAGTAGCCCCTCTATAACCAAGTGGCATAAGCTATTGGACTATATTGCTGAACAGGAGAAGCTTTTGGCAAGAGAGAGGAAAACATTGGCTAAATGGGATCAGATCTGGGCTCCTTTAATGTCTGCAGCAGTGTAAGGGACCTATGTTAGGTTTTTGTTAGCGGGATGTGATTGATGCTCGAACCCTGGATGGGTGGTATGGGGGGAGGGGGAAAAGGGTGCATGTGTCGTATATTAAGAGGTTTTTGCATTATTACTTTTCTTAGAAATATACAAAAAACACAACTGGGAACTGTGTTGTTGAATGTGAGGACACCTACCTCGGTAGGTCCCTCAGAGGAGATGAATCTATGTGTTTGGTATTGTTATTGTGTATGGTTTTCTATACTGTATATTTGCTGGATTCATTCAATAAAGCTTCTGGTTATAAATTAAAAATAGGTTTCGAAAATACTGATTAGACTTATGCCACTTTTTGAAAATGAGCCTGATAATGCCTCAATTGCAGGAAAGCAAAAGAGTTAAATACAGAAAGCTCGTATTTAGCATGTAAGTCAGGAAAGGATAACAATTTATCCTCAGAGTTGAGAAGATCATCTACCTAACGGAGGCCCCTCTGCCCCTAAATCTTGAAAACACCCCCCTATACCTGGTGTAAAATCAGCATTCCCCACCACAGGTAAAAATGGGGAAAAGAACCTATTATCCTTCAAAGACACACAAATAGCTTTCCAAATAGCTCTCATATAAGATCAAACAACATGATCCCCAATGCCAGCGTCTAACCGTGATCCTCTAGCATGTAACACATAAGAACCAGAGAAATGATTCAAAAACACAATCTCCACCTCCACAGGAGTGAAACCAGTGGGACCTAGAAACCAGTCCCTCACATGTCTCAACCCACACCTTAGATTATATTGATGCAATTCTAAAAGCCCAAAACTTCACTTTGATTTAGGAAGCATATCAAGGCAAGAGATAAACGAGCCCTCCGTCCTCTCCAGAGAAACAGACAAAAGGACCTTTACAACCTCCACAAATCTTGTTCCCTTAGCCATAGGGGCAAATTCTGCAACAAATAGAGCCACCTTAGCACAATAAGCATATTATAAAGAAACACTCTGCCCAAGAGGGCCAAGGGAAGGTCCGCCCACAATTTCAGACAATTCAATGATTTGCAAAGTAAAGGTGTCACATTTAACTCATATAAATTCTGTAAATTAGCTGGTATGTATGTACCCAAGTATTTAACAGAGCCTCCAGCCTCCTTTAACGGGAAATCTGCCCACAATTGCTCAATATTCAAGTGTATGGGCAAGACCTCGGATGTAGATATATTAAGACCTGAAAGTGTACCAAAAGCTGAAAAGGCCTGCAGCACAATCGGCAGGGCCTTTTGAGGATCAGTCACAGCTAACATAATATCATCAGCAAAGGCTATAGATTTTATAGGAACAGGATCCAATGGAATACTAACCCCTGAAATATGTGGATTATTGCAGAGCTGTACCAGCAAGGGTTCTAAAAATAAAATATACAGTAAGGGGGATAATGGACACCCTGCCGTGTGCCACGTCCTAAAGGAAAGATCTCCAAAGGGAGCCCATTCACCGGAACAGAAGCAGTGGAGTTGGAATACAGAGTTTGTAAAGCTTGAGAAAAAAAACATCTACACCATATCAACAAAACAGGGAGAACAGAAAAGTTCATTCTATCCTGTCAAAAGCCGTTTCAGAATCAAAGCTAATCACCAGGACAGGAATGGATAAATGAGCATATCTCCAATGGATAAATGAGCATATCTCCAATGCCAAAATTAATTTTTGAACATTGACAACAGCATGCCTACCTTTCACAAAATCTACTTGATCTTCCCCCACCAACTTAGGAACATATTTGGCCAATCTATCCGTCAGGATTTTAGCGAAACCTTTAAGGTCAACATTAATAAGAGAAATGGGCGTATAGGATTCAGGCAAAAAAGGGTCTTTCCCAGGTTTAGGCAAAACTGTGATCAAAGCCATATTAGACCAATGATGAAAAAACCCTCGCTACACTGCAGAATCAAAATATGATCCTAGAAGAACTCTCCGCTAAATCCATCTCATCCCAGAAATAGGTTCATTTAAACGAGTCCTCTCTCAGAAAAAGTTGGAATTCCACTATACTGCATAAAAGATTGTATTTGCGCTGGAGTCCCCTGACCTTCTGCCTGGTAAAGAGAACTATAAAAACTGCACAAATGATTCCAATTGCTTTTGGTCGGTCACAAGCTGGCCTCTAGCATTGCAAAGCGAGGAAACCACTGTTGGCCCAGACCACCCCGATCTTCCCAGGGCCCTCGCTCCAAGTGCCAGGGTTTCCAGGTGCTTTTTGGCTAGGATCAGGCGACCCTCAGGGGGAGGAATGCTGGCTTCGGCCTAACCCCTGGTAAGCCTTCCTCAGCTGAGAGGTGCCCAGCTCTACCACCGGCTGCCTTTCAGGTGCTATGGAGGACTTGCAGCTCATCTGCATATCCTTTACAGCATTCTCCGAGGTGACTCCCAGGTCCACTCTGATCCACTCAGGGCCTCCGCTGTTGGTGCCGCGCGCTGGGGCATTTTTCTCTTTACATCTATCTTCACCCAGTCACTACTGACCTCACCCAATTATACCTAATTCTGAATCACGCTATGGCCCCTATACACATTCTCTTCCTTGCCCTGTCCCTTCCTAACCTTTTCCCTCACCCCCTACTTCTCTCCACTACAGGAATTCACTGCCCATCCATCGACTTCATCACCTCACCTTCTCTCCTACCCTCTTCCTCCTTCTTAGCTTTTAATCTTCATCTCTTTCTTCCTTCCATTTTGCCTTCCCCATTCCACCTAAATACCTCTCGCCTTCAACACCTTCATGGCCACCCCCTCCTACTCTCCTTCGCTCTCTTTTACTCCTTCTCTTACTCTCAGCAGGTGACATCAATCTCAATCCTGGCCCTCCTCACCAACTATTATCCCAACTCTACAGATCTCACCATGACCTCTCTAACCTCATAACTATTCCTCTACTCCCCTCCTCTTCTCTGCCCTTCTCTTGCGCCCTTTGGAATGTCCACTCTATCTGCAACAAACTCCCATATGTTCATGACCTCTTTATCTCACGTCACCTCCATCTACTCGCCATAACAGAAACCTGGCTCTGCCCTGATGACTCTGCTTCAGTCGCAGCTCTCTGCCATGGCAGTTATCTTTTTTCACATACTCCTCGCCCTGCTGGCCGCGGGGGTGGTGTTGGATTACTTCTCTCTCCCTCATCCAGATTTCAACCCCTTCTTCCACCTCAATCTCACTGTTTTTCCTCCTTTGAAGTCCACTCTATCCGCCTTTTCTCTCCTCTGCCTCTTTGAATAGCGATCATTTATCGTCCCCCTGATAAGTCTCTTTCATCCTTTCTCAGTGACTTTGATGCCTGGCTTGCCTTCTTCCATGATCCTTCCTCCCCCTTTCTCATCCTTGGTGACTTTAATATTCCTGCTAATGATCCTTCTAACTCTTATATTTCCAAGTTACTCGCTTTAACATCCTCCTTTAATCTCCAACTATGCTCCATCTCCCCCACTCATCAAAATGGTCACTGTCTTGATCTTATTTTCTCCTCCAACTGTTCACCCTCTAGTTTCCTTGCCTCTGATCTTCCCCTCTCTGATCACCATCTTATAACTTTCACACTTAAATCTCCTCCCTCCCAGTCCCATCCTATCTTATCTAATTTATCTAGGAATCTTCATGGTATTGACCCTTCATCTCTATCAGTGGCATACCAAGGGGGGGCAGTGGGGGCGGTCCGCCCCAGGTGCACACCACTGGGGGGTGCTGCGGCGCACGCCTGCTCTGAGTTCGCTGACTTCGCGCGTTCGCTGCAGCTCCCCCTGCCCTGGAACAGGTTACTTCCTGTTCCGGGTCAGAGGGAGCTCCAGCGAACGCGCGAAGTCAGGGAACTCTGAGCAGGCGTGCGCTGCGGCACACCCCCCAGCGGCGTGCACCCGGGAGGGGGTTCCGTGCTGCATCGGGGGGGGTGCTGCAACCGGGGGGGGGGTCCGCGCTGCATCGGGGGGGGGGGGGTGCTGCACCCAGGGGGGCGGGGCGCCGCCCCGGGTGTCCGCCCCCCTAGGAATGCCACTGATCTCTATCCTCCCATGTTTCAAACCTCCTCTCGACTGTGGCACCATCCACGTCTGTCAACAAGGCTGTTTCTTCTTACAACAATATTCTATCATCTGCCTTAGACACTCTTGCACCTTTGATGACCCGCCCTATAAGGCGTTCAAAACCCCAACCGTGGCTGACTTCTAATATCCACTACCTACATTCCTGTACCCGCTCCGCCGAATGCCTCTAGCGGAAATCTCGGGCCCTTGCTGATTTCTTACACTTTAAGTTCATGCTGACCTCCTTCCAATCTGCTATTTTACGCGCCAAACAGGATTATTATATCCAACTGACTAACTCTCTTGGCTCTAACCCTCAACTTCTCTTCACCACATTGAACTCTCTCCTCAAGGTGCCCCCTCCCCCAACTCCCCCTTCATTATCTCCTCAGACCCTTGCTGAATTCTTTCACGACAAGGTTCAAAATATAAACCTTGCATTCTCTACCTCGCCACCTCTCCCTCCACTAGTCCATTCCCCTCTCTGTCCTTCCCCTCATTCCCTTTCCTCCTTTCCTGAAGTTACTATTGAGGAAAATACACTTCTCCTTTCTTCCTCAAAATGTACCACCTGTTCCTCTGATCCCATTCCCACCCACCTTCTTAATGCCATCTCTCCTGCTCTTATTCCTTTTATCTGTCACATTCTCAACCTCTCACTTTCCACTGCGACTGTCCCTGCTGCCTTTAAACATGCTGTGGTCACACCTCTCCTTAAGAAGCCTTCACTCGACCCTACTTGTCCCTCTAATTACCGACCCATCTCCCTCCTTCCCTTTCTCTCCAAATTACTCGCTTTAACATCCTCCTTTAATCTCCAACTATGCTCCATCTCCCCCACTCATCACCGCTGCTGCCTTGATTTTCTCTCCTCACATGGTATTCTTGACCCACTACAATCTGATTTTCGCCCTCTCCACTCATCCGAAACTGCGCTTACTAAAGTCTCCAATGACCTATTACTGGCTAAATCCAGAGGTCAATATTCCATCCTCATTCATTCTTCTTGATCTTTCCGCTGCTTTTGACACTGTCGATCACAGCATACTTCTCGATACCCTGTCCTCACTTGGATTCCAGGGCTCTGTCCTTTCCTGGTTCTCTTCCTACCTCTCCCTCCGTACCTTTAGTGTTCACTCTGGTGGATCCTCTTCTACTTCTATCCCTCTGCCTGTCGGTGTACCTCAGGGTTCTGTTCTTGGTCCCCTCCTCTTTTCTATCTACACTTCTTCCCTTGGTTCATTAATCTCATCCCATGGCTTTTCCTACCATCTCTATGCTGATGACGCCCAAATCTACCTTTCTACCCTTGATATCTCACCTTGCATCCAAACCAAAGGTTCAGCGTGCTTGTCTGACATTGCTGTCTGGATGTCTCAACGCCACCTGAAATTAAATATGACCAAAACCGAGCTTCTCATTTTCCCCCCCAAACCCACCTCCCCGCTCCCCCCATTTTCTATTTCTGTTGATGGCTCTCTCATTCTCCCTGTCTCCTCAGCTCAAAACCTTGGGGTTATCTTTGACTCTTCTCTCTCCTTCTCTGCTCATATCCAGCAGATCGCCAAGACCTGTCATTTCTTTCTTTACAACATCCGTAAAATCCGCCCCTTTCTTTCTGAGCACTATACCAAAACCCTCATCCACACCCTTGTCACCTCTCGTTTGGACTACTGCAATCTGCTTCTTGCTGGCCTCCCACTTAGTCACCTCTCCAGTCGGTTCAAAACTCTACTGCCCGTCTCGTCTTCCGCCAGGGTCGCTTTACTCATACTACCCCTCTCCTCAAGTCGCTTCACTGGCTCCCTATCCATTTTCGCATCCTGTTCAAACTTCTTCTACTAACCTATAAATGTACTCACTCTGCTGCTCCCCAATATCTCTCCACACTCGTCCTTCCCTACACCCCTTCCCGTGCACTCCGTTCCCTGGATAATTCCTTCTTATCTGTTCCCTTCTCCACTACTGCCAACTCCAGACTTCGCTCCTTCTGTCTTGCTGTGCTCTATGCCTGGAATAGACTTCCTGAGCCCCTATGTCTTGCCCCATCCTTGACCATCTTTAAATCTAGATTGAAAGCCCACCTCTTTAACATTGCTTTTGACTCATAACCACTAGTATCCACTTGCCTCCACCTACCCTCCTCTCTTCTTTCCTCTACACATTAATTGATTTGTTTGCTTTATTTTTTTGTCTACTAGATTGTAAGTTCTTTGAGCATGGACTGTCTTTCTTCTATGTTTGTGCAGCGCTGCGTATGCTTTGTAGCGCTATAGAAATGCTAAATAGTAGTTGTAGTAGTAGTAGTAGTAGACCAGCTCTTTGTAAGGTTGGCCAATAAACTACCAGTCTTGTTACCAAACCTGTAAAGTTTATATTTATAGTAAAACCCTTGGTCCTGAAGGAGACCATTCAGTGCTGCTTGTGCTCGTGTAACCCGAGCCTACTATCCTGGGTTAAGGGGCTCAAGAGACTGGTCTTCACTTATTTATGTCCAGATCACATCAGCTCATCCATTCAGGAACCACTTAACATGCAGAGGATTAAGAATAATGGGAACATTTATTGAACTGAATAACTGTTGATTTTCACTGCATTGATCTTAATACAGTCCAGGTTTAACTCATAATTGCTTTTCAGAAGGTTCCAGAGGAGATCCAGGAAATTATAGACCGGTGAGTCTAATGTCAGTGCTGGGCAAAATGGTAGAGACTATTATAAAGAACAAAATTACAGAGCATATTCAAAAGCATGGATTAATGAGACATAGGCTTATTTTCAAAGCACTTAGCCTCCCAAAGTTCCATAGAAACTTATGGAACTTAGCCTCCCAAAGTGCTTTGAAAATATGCCTCAAAGTCAACATGGATTTAGTGAAGGGAAATCTTGCCTTACCAATCTACTACATTTCTTTGAAGGGGTGAACAAACATGCGGATAAAGGTGAGCTGGTTGATATTGTGTATCTGGATTTTCAGAAGGCGTTTAACAAAGTACCTCATGAAAGACTAAAGAGAAAATTGGAGAATCATGGGATAGGAGGTAGTGTCCTATTGTGGATTAAAAACTGGTTAAAAGATAGAAAACAGAGAGTAGGGTTAAATGGTCTGTATTCTCAATGGAGAAGGGTAGTTAGTGGGGTTCCCCAGGGGTCTGTGCTGGGACTGCTGTTTTTTAACATATTTATAAATGACCTAGAGATGGGAGTAACTAGTGAGGTAATTAAATTTGCTGATGACACAAAGTTATTCAAAGTCATTAAATTGCGGGAGGATTGTGAAAAATTACAAGAGGACCTTGGGAGACTGGGCGTCTAAATGGCAGATGACGTTTAATGTGAGCAAGTGCAAAGTGATGCATATGGGAAAGAGGAACCTGGATTATAGCTACGTCATGCAAGGTTAACGTTAGGAGTCACAGACCATGAAAGGGATCTAGGTGTCATCGTTGATGATACGTTGAAACCTTCTGCTCAGTGTACTGCTGTGGCTAAGAAAGCAAATAGAATGTTAGGTATTATTAGGAAAGGAATGGAAAACAAAAATGAGGACGTTATAATGCCTTTGTATCGCTCCATGGTGCGACCGCACCTCAAATATTGTGTTGAATTCTGGTCACCGCATCTCAATAAAGATATAGTGGAATTAGAAAAGGTGCAGAGAAGGGCAACAAAAATGATAAAGGGGATGGGACGACTTCCCTATGAGGAAAGGCTAAAGCGGCTAGGGCTCTTCAGCTTGGAGAAAAGGTGGCTGAGGGGAGATTGATAGAGGTCTATAAAATAATGAGTGGAGTTGAACAGGTAGATGTGAAGCTTCTGTTTACGCTTTGTACAAAATTCTGGCTTATTTCCAGTCTTCAAGACACCTCAGACCAGCTGAAGGTATCCCGAATACCGGAAAGTCCTCAAGGCTGCTTTATCATACCTTACTGACTCCATACATTGGAGAAGTGCACTTTTCTCCACCAGTATAGAATGCAGACAATTCTCAATATAAAGAATGAGAGACGAGAACAAGAGAGAGGTTAAATATGTATAGTTTATTATCTTACCCAAAGCAAGCAGTCAATTATAAGAATATAGCCATATTCTTATGGGAGGTCACCAGACAGAGCGGCCGGGAGGCCAGACACGTCTATGATGGTCTCCATTTGTATTGGAGCTGTCTGTTCTTAAATATTCTCTGGCCAACATTATTTCCATCTAATTTGACCTTACTGACCTTTGTTACATCCCAAAACTGCAGATTTGCACCACCTCGCCCCAAAAACTCCCTTCTTCTTTCCACACCTGGACTTCCCAGTGCTTCTACAGGTCACTTGACCACATAGTTCCCATTTTAGCTCGCACCTGCTGTTTTTCTGTTATCTACCCAAGTGATGCGTCCTAGTGATTTTAAATAGGAGGAAAAACCTCAAATTATAAGGGAACACTCCGTCGTTGATGCAACCAGCATTAGGGAGGTTCCTTAAATCATCATGGGCAAAAACCTCCTCCTTTTATTTGAAAAGTATGGCTCCTGCTCTACTACTTATAACAGATAAGAACCGTCTATCTTTATGAAACGGATCAAATGCACTTTTACTTTACAGTCATTAAGACACCTTCCACGGTAGTACATGTTCTTGAGAAATTATGCTGATGTGTTATCCTGCGCTTTCTCTACAGATCTTATGAGTCAGACACCACGGACCCTGAGGAAGGATTCGAAACTTGGGCCGAAGTAAGGGCAGTGGAAGGTGTCTTAATGACTGTAAAGTTAAAAGATAAGTGCATTTGATCCGTTTCATAAAGATAGACGGTTCTTATCTGTTATAAGTATTAGAGCAGGAGCCATACTTTTGAAATAAAAGAAGGAGGTTTTTGAGGTTTTTCCTCCTATTTAAAATCACTAGGACGCATCAGAAACACTTGGGGATATCATTTATAGCTGTATGAATTATTAATTGTTAGATATCCTAGATAGCTCTTTTTCGTGATTTAGTTTCTGTTATTTACGTCAGAGCTAGCTTTGCCATCTGCCCAACTGCCAACTGACAAACAAGCGTCAGAGAAACTTCTTCTTTTTAGGGTCAGAAAGCCAATTTGATTTCTTTTATTCAGGCCCTGCTTATCCAAAAGCCTAGCCTGCTTGGCCTATCTTTCCCAAAGGTAAGTATTGACAGCATAATACAGCTTTCCAAAAATACTAGGACTAGGGGGCATGCGATGAAGCTACAATGTAGTAAATTTAAAATGAATCGGAGAAAATGTTTCTTCATTCAACGTGTAATTAAACTCTGGAATTATGGGGTTCCCCTTTTACCCTTACCAACCCCTTGATCCTTCCTATATTCTACCATCACCCCTCTTGGAGCTCTGTCAAATCTGCGGAGAGGCATGCAACTGGGTCAGCACATAAAAATCTACTAATCTATAAGCATAATTACATTATATATATGTGCAATTAATATTGTTATACAATACCTATCTTACTTTTTAAGCTGATCAATACATATTTTTGCAGCTTACATATTGACTAGCAAGATTACATATTGATTACAATTGTTTAATATTTAGCAAAACCATGATTATAATACTTCTAAATAGTAGTAGGTCTTTCTGCTGCATAGTGGTTAACAAAATGCATAGGGAGATAATCCGTCCCTTCGGTAATTTTTGTTATGAGATGTCCTGCAGGTTCTTTCTTGCTAATAGCAGTTTCAGTACAAGTCTGCCTAGCACTATCCCCGCCCCCCAACCACCAGCCCCGCCTCCCGATCTTGACTAAGCTCCTGAGGATCCATTCCTTCTGCACAGGATTCCTTTATGCTTATCCCACGCATGTTTGAATTCCGTTACCGTTTTCATTTCCACCACCTCCCGCGGGAGAGCATTCCAAGCATCCACTACTCTCTCCGTGAAAAAATACTTCCTAACATTTTTCTTGAGTCTGCCCCCTTCAATCTCATTTCATGTCCTCTTGTTCTACCACCTTCTCATCTCCGGAAAAGGTTCGTTTGCGGATTAATACCTTTCAAATATTTGAACGTCTGTATCATATCACCCCTGCTTCTCCTTTCCTCCAGAGTATACATGTTTAGTTCAGCAAGTCTCTCCTCATACGTCTTGTAACGCAAATCCCATACCATTCTCGTAGCTTTTCTTTGCACCGCTTCAATTCTTTTTACATCCTTAACAAGATACGGCCTCCCAAACTGAACACAATACTCCAGGTGGGGCCTCACCAACGATTTATACAGGGGCATCAACACCCCCTTTCTTCTGCCGGTCACATCTCTCTCTATACTGCCTAACAACCTTCTAGCTATGGCCACCACCTTGTCACACTGTTTCGTTGCCTCCAAATCCTCAGATACTATCACCCCAAGATCCCTCTCTCCGTCCGTACCTATCAGACTCTCCCCGCCTAACACATACGAGAGTTTGTGATGTGAGAACAGAAAAGTCTTTGTGGGGAGGGAAAGCTGTACAAATTTCTTGAAACAGCTTAGTTTCTATGTCTTTTAAGGGATTGCCATCATACTGGCTGTCAGTCACAAATTTGTCATAGCCAGCCTGGGCAAACAAATCTGTCACGCTGGCGTGCTGCATTCGGCCAAGGAGGGCCTTTATATCTCCCACCGAAAGGGTGGTACCTAGCGTGATTTCCTGGAGCTTACGAAGCCACTTATTTCCTCCTTTCACAATATCAGGCAATTGTTGCACTAGGCCATTGAGTTCTACGGCTGATAAAGGAGTATACTCAGTGTGGGGAGTGCCGGCTAACATTCTGTTCAGCAATGGCATGAGTTTAATGTTAGCGGGGACAGCAGCAGCAAAGCCACCATTCTGTGGGAACTGATTTTCATATTTTCTCCATACCTGGAGTCCTTCCATCAGATACTGCATAGTTCTGTGGTCCCAGGTGGGATCAGGGTGATCAAAGATGAGGTTGTAGACTAACAACAATTTGTCAGTTGCCAGTGAACCATGAAGGGGAAAAGTGGCAGACTGGGGAGCAAGGGTCCCAGACCAGCCGGACAGATATGAAGCCCATGGCTGGGCGTAAAACCAGGAATTCTCCTGCTGTGCTACATATTCATCAGGTGCACCTGGGTTAATGGGCACCTGAGGGGGGGGGGGGGGGGGGGGGGTAACAACAGCAAGGCACTGAGCCGAGCCATCAGGTTTTAGGAATCCTTTAGGATTCTTATGCCTGGTGTTCTGAGCAATGCATTGTGGGTTTAAAACCTCACTGCATGTTTGATCTGGTGGGCCAGGAGTGGTAGACTTCTGAAAATTTATAAATTTTGTCAGGAGCCTAGCCACTTGAGACTGCAGCTTTTGGAATGGTGTAAGGGTCTGATTGGGGTCAGCAGGGTCAGCAACGGCAGCGGCTTGCGATACAGCTTTTAGAGCTTGCTGAATGTTATCTGCTTCCTGGGTAAGCGCAGAACACTTATCCATCAGGACATCAGAGGGATGCTGTAAATGGCTCACCTCCTTAACAATCTCCTCAAGTTTATTTTGCATGAGATCAAGGGACTGCAAGCAAACAGGCTGAGGGAGGTCATTTTTAAGTATGGGAGGGTGCTCGACTTTACTAGGGGGAGCAGTGGTGTCGGACACATGGATGGGAGCTGCAGCGCAGGGAGCTCATGCAGCAGAACTAAGGGCCTGCTGTAGGTGGTCAAGGTCCTGCAATACATCATCAAACTGGTGGTTCTGCAGGTTTGAACTGGCACCGGGTCCGCGAGGACCAGCACCATCTGGAGGCAGAGGGAATTCAATACCAGAGGTAATATCAATAAAGGGAACGGGTCTGTAGTCAGCAATAGGAGCAAATTGCTGAACAGGGGAAGGTTCATTATAGGTAGAAAGTCTACCCAGTTTGGATAGACCATGCCTCAGGGACTGAAAGCGACCAGTCTGTGGCAGGTCAAGGAGTTTACACACCTCCTCAGATGGGAATGGAGGAGTGGAACGAGGGCGTCGTGGAACACCTGGGCTCTGAACCTTAGGGTGGGTACCAAAGCTGTGCCAGTGTGAGGGATCACATGGCAGTGGCTGGTCAGATGGAACAAGGGCAAAGGAAGGATTGCCTGGAGGGACTGGGAGAGTGGCAAATTTACATTGGTTGCCAGGGCTACAGGAGGATTTACCAAGTCCTTTATCTTGCAGTTCCTGACAGATTGCCTTAGTTTGGGCAGCCAGACCAGCAGATGGCTGTACATAGCCCATGTTCTTTAATTCCTGAAAGGAAGGAACAGGCTTAAAATTCGGATTATTTGGACAGTATGACTCAGTGGGAGCCCCGGGGGACCAATGGGTCTGGACGAAGGTGTGCAGAGGTGGTAGGAAAAGAGTGGTCTGTGTAGTCGCACCTACACAGGGGCTCGTGCTAGTCAGCACGGCCACATCAAATTGGGGAGCTAGGCATCCCCTCGGGGCAGGTGGTTGGGAAGGCAACATAGAGGGATAACTGGCTGACACGGGTATGTGGGACGGAGATTGGGAGCCTGAATTAGAGTCAGCAACACCAGAATTTGGTATCATCTGTGACACATCAGTCTGGGGAGGGTTAGAGTACCCGTTCTGCCCAGGTAATGTCACTACCTGATCGAGTTCGGCCGAAGGATACAAAGATCCAGTTGCAGAAGTTGTGAACTGGTCTTGGGAGCAGAAGGTCTTCCAGCAGCAGCTGGATAGTGTACAATTGTGGGAGGTGGGAAGTCAGGCTTAACCGCCCAAGAGTTCCAAAAGGTCTCTTGCGGAGGTTTCTGGTCCTGTGGAGGGGTCATTATAGTGGGATCAGTGGATACCGGTGGGTTCTGCGCCGGAGGCTGAGGACATAACTTAGGGTCCTCGGTGAAATATGTACTTCATTGTATCCGCAGCTGTAACGGGGCCTTGTGGCACCGACTGAAGTGGAAGTGGTGATAGGTCCACTGTAACAGAAATATGTACAGCCGTTGGGCTATCAAGAGTAATTGTTACAGGTTGGGATGGGTCAGTAGGGCACGACTCACTAACAGGAGGCTTATCACTATAGCCTGGGGGTATGGGAGTATAGCCTACGGCAGTGCCGCAAGTAAGCAGCTTGGTAGGGGTTTCCTCGTATGGAGGTGGAGCACTAGGTGTGGTCGCCTCCATGTCTGGAGGTGAACCAGCAGTGAAATTGGTAAGGGCTTTACAATCTGAATTGCTAATGAGAATGAATTTATTTATGGCTTCTATATTTTTAGCTCTTGATTTTCCGTTTTATGGGATTCATTATAAGTTATCAAAGCTTGCAGTTTTCCCGGTTGGAATGACCCAGTGATCAGCCAGTTCAAGGCCTTATCCTCTTTGGACCAGCGGGAATGCCACTTTTCACATACCTGTTTGAGCTCTTTCCTTTCTGCGGGAAAGAAATTCAGGGCCTTGTCCAAGGGAGTAGCCATAATGGACAACGTGAAAAGGGGTCTACGTTTGTACAATGGGTCAGGAATGTGAAAACTACTCTAGAACTTAATCTAGAGCTTAGGCTAGAACACCAATCTAGAACGTGGTATTAGTATAGTGCAAGTAAGTGATGTGGTATAACAGCTAAACAATAGATAAACTAAAAATACTGGCAGGATATTTAAGCATGTAAGGCTAAAACAGTGCTAATCTAGTAATGTAACATATAGAGAGATAAAAGCATGCTCACGTGTCTTGAACACGAATCAGCAGCCGGAGAGGGTCGGCTGGAGGGAGCATACACGCTCACCAAGTCGGGAGTTCTACCGACTATTGCCCTTCAGGGTATGCCTCCAAGGTTAGGAGTAATACGCACTTCCCACTAACCTGACGGGAGCCGTACTCGCTTCTGACCACCTGAGCCCACAATGGGGGTTTGATACCCTTCAAAGTATTCAGAAATCCAGCAAAATGGATATCCGAATTGGAGAGCAACTAGCCACTGGGTTCCGCAAGCTAAGTACAGTCTAGCACCCAGTGGACTTACAACAAATAAATCTCGAAATTGTTCTGTTTCAATCAGAGTGCAGTCCTTGAAATTAGCAAAGAGTACGTCTACTCATGCTCAGCAAGATCATAGCAACCCCAACTAACCTAGAAGCAAAAATCTAATGAGTTCAATCTAAATGTGATAATTTTGGATAAAGAGCGAAACTCAGAAAATTGAGTGGTATTATGGCACAACACAATTTGGCAGGGACCCAAGGCAAATCAAGTATTTAAAAATAGATATATGGTAAATAATAATATTACTATGTGTTTAGAAGTATAGTTGTAATGAAATAGAAGGAAAGATAAAACTGTTTACTTTGGCAGCCCAAGGACATGAATCTCAAGTTGACAAAGCAAACAAAAAAAGTTAATTCAATGACACCGGAGAAAGAAAGGGGGAGGAGTAGGTTTTAACTGTATCAAATAGCTATAATAGAGTAGTGCAGAGCATGGAAAAGACCCCAAATCAGCTGTCAATCAGAGGCAAGTCAGAAAAAGGAAGTTTGAAACCAGGTTGAAACCGAAGGTTGTTTTACTACGCAGCAGAAATATAAAGGAGGAAGTTAGAACTCAAGTACAAGACGGAAGCAAGGAAACACAGCAAATTAGTATAATAGCAGAAAATTTATCAAAGAATAGTTTATTGATGCCAACAGATAATAGGAAAATGAAGAAACAAAATATAAGTGGGAAAGTTTAAGTCGCAGGCAAGGTGGTTAGTTGAAAAAGATATGTTAGAAGGGCATAAGTGAGAAATCTGTGTTCAGTCAAGCAAATCTGAACTGAAAACTGTGAAGTGTCGCTTGAGTCAGAGTGAAAAGGCTGTTAAATAGAAGTCCGTGAAAGCAGGTAAGTGTAGCGGAACAGACAAGATAAGTAAAGATAGTGGAACAGGGCTTAGAGTGCGAGACCTAGTTGTTTTAAGAGAATAAAGATTAAAGTTACAAACAAAGAATGGATGTAAGAAGATTCCTAAATCAAAGAAGAAACAGAAGAGAAAAGCAGAATATAAGTGACCAGATCAAGGGAAAATTATGTTAAAGAGAGCGGGCAGCAGGGGCGTAGCCAGACACCCAATTTTGGGTGGGCCTGGGCCCAAGATGGGTGGCCAGAAGAACCTCGCCCCGTCCCACAGGTGATTTGGTCTCTCCTTCTCTCGCCTGCATGCCATATGGTCTCTCAAACATCCCCCCTCTCCCGTATACCTTTTAAATAGCAGATTTTCACCAGCAGCGAGAAGCAACTAATACACACTGCTCTTGTTGGCCCCACACACTTCCCTGATGCAGCTTCCTGTTTCCGCCTAGGCAGAAATACATGAGAGGGAAGGCTGTGGGGCCGGTGCGAGCAGTATGTATGTCTCTGCTCACTGCAGGCGAAGATCTGCTATTTACAAGGTAAGCAGGAGGGACACTTGGGAGTTTTCAGCTGGTGGTGCTTGGGAATCCCTGCCAGCCACATCTTTGGTATGCTGCTACTGGGTGGGCCTGGGCCCACCCAAGCCCACCCTTGGCTACGCCACTGGCGGGCAGGAAGCTTGGGTGGGTTGGTGCCGGCGGTCCAGCCCTGCTGCACGGCCTGGTCAGCCCCAACCTCGACACACCCGGGCAGACGCCCTCACCTGGACATAGAGACTGGGAAGCGCAAGAGAAGGGACGACCGGGACCAGTGGGTCGGAACTGACTGGAATGACCCACGAGCAACCCCCTTCAGGACCGGAGCCCCGAGTTCCACGAGCTGAGCGCGGGTACACTCCCGCGGCCTGTGCTGACCATCCGAATGAGCCGCTGTTGACGAGCCGCTGCTGAGAGCCGGTCCTGCCCGTGGAGTACAGGGGTACATAGACGGACCGGAATCCCCCACGGACGACCTGCCAAGGAGTGGCCATCCCCGAGAATCAAGCAAGGCTCCCACCCTGCCCGCCAGCCGACCGGACGCCAGTCCGAGGCAGTGGGTTGAAGAGAGGAGTGGTGAGCGTCACTGCAGAATCGGAGAGAAGCCGGAACAGGTGAGGTGATGCTCGTGAGATTGGTGGGCATAAGGGCATAACCACTCAGCAGAAACAGCCTAGACTGTTACAAACGGACCAACAACGACGAACGACAAGGCTGATCAAGCAGCTCTGAGATTAGCCTGCTTTGATTTGAGTGTATAGTGGTGACGGCTGCGTAGGGAGTGGAAACAGAGATTAACCAAAAGACTAGAGTGGACTAGACAGGCTCACCTCCACTCCAGTCTATTAAACCTCCCTGATACTGACTTGAGTGTATAGAAATGACGGCAGCGCGGGAGAGTGGAAACAAAGATCAACCAAATATGTATCACTCTCAGAAACCCTACCAAAACACAGCATCAATAAACCACATTAATACCAAAAACGAAAACAAAATGAACGCATTCTCATACTAGTTTTCTCCATAACACTAATTCACACAACTATAACCACTCCACTCACCGAAAGCACCATGATACCCATACTACACACACACCAAAGACTAATACGAGACCATACACATTACCAAACAGATAACAATTCAAACAAAGGAAAATCATCAACTCGCAGACAACTACAACAAAAGAGAAACAAGGATCCTACTAAAATAAAGGAACGACAACTAATTGAAATCAACACAACATCAAAAACGGACCCTTACCAAATAATTCAAATAGGTTACATAAATGCCAGATCAGTAGTCAACAAAACAACAATCATAACAGACTGGATCACAACAGACAATATCGACCTACTACTCATCAGTGAAACCTGGATCCACGACCTCAAGGACCCCATAATTCTGGAACTCTGGCCCCCGGGCTACAAAATTACTCATTGGACAAGGAAAGAAAAAAGAGGCGGAGGACTAGCACTAATCTATAGATCCCACTTCAATGTAGCAACAACTGCTGAGTCTATAACACCAGATCTTGAAATTGCCTCAGTCAGAATTAACCATACTAACCTGCTTGACAGCCTAAACGTTGTCTTATTTTACAGACCACCAGATAAGTGGCAAGAATGTCAATCACACTTCTTGGATTTCATATCGAACGCCTGTGTCTCAAATCCCAATCTACTTATTATTGGAGACATAAATATACACCTCGAAGACCCTAAGGCAACCAGCACACGTGAATGCAAGGACTTCCTCCAATTATGGGACCTTAGCAGGCCCAATATACAAGCCACCCATGTCAAAGGACACACAATTGACCTCATTACACATAAACTATCCTCAGACCTAAACCTTATACTAACAGATACAAAATGGTTGGACATACCATGGTCAGATCACTACAAACTAAACTCCACCCTACATTGGAAGACAAAAAGGTACACACCTCAAACAAGAAACCACAACCTACACCACAAGAGGCCAAATTGACCCTGGAGCATTCTGGCAACAAATTTACAGCAATGACTGGATGGTACAAACAGATTCCAAACATTACCTACTAAACTGGGATGATAGATGCAAGAACACATTAGACGTTATCGCACCATTACAAACAAGAACTACACGTAGACAAAACTCAATACCTTAGTTCAACGAAGAACTAAAATCACTGAAAACACATACTAGGAGACTTGAACGAGCATGGAAAAAAATGAAAGATGAATACACACTCAATGCATGGAAACAACTACAAAGGAAATACAAAAACTAAGACAAACCAAAAGAACATACTACAAAACCAAAATAGGACCAGACTACAAAGACACATACAAACTACCAACTCGTGAACAAGTTAATAGACACCACACCGGTGACCACGACCGGCACAGATATCCCATCGGCAGACAACCTTGCCAAATACTTTAATGAGAAAATTATAAAACTACGATCCATGCTACCACTCAATACCACTGATCACGAAAAATTCATGGAATGCTTGGACCCAACCCCCGGTGAATACCCAGCAGATCGAACCTGGACTAACTTCGATCTGTTAACCGAAGAAACTGTCACTCAAGCACTCAATAAATTCTGCAAAACCCACTCCAAACTGGATATTTGTCCCAGCAACCTAATAAGGCTTGCCTCCCAACGCTTCATAACAGACCTTATATCACACATGAACTACATGATGCAACATGGACTGTTCCCCAAGGACAAAGGAAATACACTTCTTACCCCTATACCCAAAGACTTAAAGAAAAAATTAAACGATACAACCAACTAGCGACCAGTAGCATCAATCCCCCTGGTAGTCAAACTAATGGAAAGTATGGTAACCAAACAACTTACCAACTACTTAAACAAATTCACTATACTACATGAATCACAGTCAGGATTTCGATCCAACCACAGCACTGAAACAGTTCTAACCACTCTCATAACCAAATTTAAACAACTAATTGCAACTGGAAACAATGTGCTTCTCCTACAATTTGACATGTCCAGTGCATTTGACATGGTCAACCACCAAATACTCTCAAACATCCTGGACTACTTCGGGATTGGAGGAAACATACTTAGATGGTTTGAAGGCTTCCTTACAGCAAGAACCTATCAAGTGATATCAAACTCAAAAACGTCAACTTCATGGAAACCTGAATGCAGAGTCCCACAAGGATCACCGCTCTCACCAACTCTTTTTAACTTAATGATGACACCATTAGCCAAATCGCTCTCCAACCAAGGACTCATAGTAACATAGTAACATAGTAGATGACGGCAGAAAAAGACCTGCACGGTCCATCCAGTCTGCCCAACAAGATAACTCATATTTGCTGCTTTTTGTGTATACCCTATTTTGATTTGTACCTATGCTGTTCAGGGCACAGACCATATAAGTCTGCCCTGCACTATCCCCGCCTCCCAACCACCAGCCCCACCTCCCAACCACCGGCTCTGGCACAGACCGTATAAGTCTGCCCAGCACTATCCTCACCACCCCAGCCCTGCCTCCCAACCCCGGCTCTGGCACAGACCGTACAAGTCTGTCCAGCACTATCCCCGCCTCCCAACCACCAGTCCCGCTTCCCACCACCGGCTCTGGCACAGACCGTATAAGTCTGCCCAGCCCTATCCCCGCCTCCCAACCACCAGCCCCGCCTCCCGATCTTGACTAAGCTCCTGAGGATCCATTCCTTCGGCACAGGATTCCTTTATGCTTATCCCACGCATGTTTGAATTCCGTTACCGTTTTCATTTCCACCACCTCCCGCGGGAGGGCATTCCAAGCATCCCCTACTCTCTCCGTGAAAAAATACTTCCTGACATTTTTCTTGAGTCTGCCCCCCTTCAATCTCATTTCATGTCCTCTCGTTCTACCACCTTCCCATCTCCGGAAAAGATTTGTTTGCGGATTAATACCTTTCAAATATTTGAACGTCTGTATCATATCACCCCTGTTTCTCCTTTCCTCCAGAGTATACATGTTTAGTTCAGCAAGTCTCTCCTCATACGTCTTGTAACGCAAATCCCATACCATTCTCGTAGCTTTTCTTTGCACCGCTTCAATACTTTTTACATCCTTAACAAGATACGGCCTCCAAAACTGAACACAATACTCCAGGTGGGGCCTCACCAACAACTTATACAGGGGCATCAACACCCCCTTTCTTCTGCTGGTCACACCTCTCTTTATACAGCCTAACAACCTTCTAGCTACTGCCACCGCCTTGTCACACTGTTTCGTCGCCTTCAAATCCTCAGGTACTATCACCCCAAGATCCCTCTCTCCGCCCGTACCTATCAGACTCTTCCCGCCTAACACATACGTCTCCCGTGGATTTCTGCTTCCTAAGTGCATCACTTTGCATTTCTTCGCATTCTTCGCATTCAACCCATACATCTATGCAGATGATGTCACGATATACATCCCGTTCAAACAAGATATAACTGAAATCACAAATGAAATCACACACAGCCTCCAAATAATGAACTCATGGGTGGACACATTCCAACTAAAACTAAATGCAGAAAAAACACAATGTCTCATCCTGTCCTCACAATACAATACAAACAAACCCAATACCATAGATACCCCAGACTACACCCTACCGGTCTCAGACAGCTTGAAAATTCTGGGAGTCACAATTGACCGAAATCTCACACTCGAAGATCATGTGAAAAACACAGCAAAGAAAATGTTCTACTCAATGTGGAAACTTAAAAGGATCAGACCCTTCTTCCCAAGGGAAGTATTCCGCAGCCTAGTACAATCAATGGTGCTAAGCCATCTAGACTACTGCAATGCCATTTATGCCGGATGCAAAGAACAAATCATTAAGAAGCTTCAAACCGCTCAAAACATAGCAGCCAGACTCACATTTGGGAAAGCGAAATACGAAAGCGCAAACCCCTAAGAGAAAAACTACACTGGCTCCCACTAAAAGAACGAATTGCGTTCAAAGTTTGCACCCTGGTCCACAAAATTGTTCACGGGGAAGCCCCGACATACATGTCTGACCTTATAGACTTGCCTACTAGGAATGCAAAAAGATCAGCATGCACATTCCTCAATCTCCATTACCCTAACTGCAAAGGGCTAAAATATGAATCCACATACACGACCAGTTTCTCATACATTTGTACCCAGCTATGGAACGCACTACCGAAGGCCATAAAAACAATGCAAGACCTAACTATCTTCCGAAGGCTATTGAAAACAGATCTGTTCAAGAAGGCATACCATAAACAGCCATCTTAAATACTAAATAATAAGACTTTACACGACCTAGACACAACCGAAATCATATCACTTGACTGTTTAATCTCTTTACTACTAGTGAACAAGCACTATCACCTCAATCCTTATGTCGAACATGGTCTCTCAATAATCGACGACCTAATGAATGTTACAATCCAGTTGTCACTCAGGAACCTTCATGCAATACCATAATGTATTCTTCTTTACCATGTATGTAGGCACATGGTATATATATATACCATGAACTGTTCCATGTATGATATGTTCCATCTATATTACCACGTATGTATGCACCTTAACGCAACACCACTTGTATTCTGTTACCCAGAAATGGCAACCGCCATTACGGCAAATGTAAGCCACATTGAGCCTGCAAATTGGTGGGAAAATGTGGGAGACAAATAAAATAAATAAATAAATACATAAATAAATAAATAAGTATAAGTTTAAGAAAGCGGAAAGGAAACCAGGCTGGCAGCGCTGACTGTGATCAGTCAAGCGAAAAGAAAAGCAGGTTCACTGTCAGAACGAGAGTCTCAGAGAATACAGAAAAGAGAGGAGAAGGGCAGAGGACAGAAGAAAGGGGTGAAGGGCAGAAAACAGAGGTCAGAGGACGAGGGGATAAGTCCCCTCTAGCACAGTCAGGAAAAGTCACAAAAAATGTACAAAATTCTGGGTTATTTCCAGTCTTCAAGACACCTCAGACCAGCTGAAGGTATTCCGAATACCGGAAAGTCCCCAAGGCTGCTTTATCATACCTTACTGACTCCATAAAATGGAGAAGTGCACTTTTCTTCACCAGTATAGAATACAGACAATTCTCAATATAAAGAATGAGAGAAGAGAACAAGAGATAGGTTAAATCTGTATAGTTTATTATCTTACCCAAAGCAAGCAGTCAATTATAAGAATATAGCCATATTCTTATGGGAGGTCACCAGACGGAGCAGCCGGGAGGCCAGACATGTCTATGATGGTCTCCATTTGCATTGGAGCTGTCTGTTCTTAAATATTCTCTGGCCAACATTTCCATCTAATTTGACCTTACTGATCTTTGTTACGTCCCAAAACCGCAGATTTGCACCAACCCGCCCCAAAAACTCCCTTCTGCTTTCCACACCTGGACTTCCCAGTGCTTCTACAGGTCACTTGACCATATAGTTCCCATTTTAGCTCGCACCTGCTGTTTTTCTGTTATTTATGTCAGAGCTAGATTCGCCATCTGCCCGACTGCCAACTGACAAACAAGCAAGCATCAGAGAAACTTCTTCTTTTTAGGGTCAGAAAGCTAATTTGATTTCTTTTATTCAGGCCCTGCTTATCAAAAAGTCTAGCCTGCTTGGCCTATCTTTCCCAAAGGTAAGTATTGACAGCATAATACAGCTTTCAAAAAATACTAGGACTAGGGGGCATGCGATGAAGCTACATTGTAGTAAATTTAAAACGAATTGGAGAAAATATTTCTTCACTCAACATGTAATCTAACTCTGGAATTCATTGCCAGAGAATGTGGTAGGGGCGGTTAGATTAGCAGAGTTTGAAAAGGTTAGGACGGCTTCCTAAAGGAAAAGTCCATAGACCATTATTAAATGGACTTGGGGAAAATCCACTATTTCTGGGATAAGCAGTATAAAATGTTTTGTACTTTTTTGGGATCTTGCCAGGTATTTGTGACCTGGATTGGCCACTGTTGGAAGCAGGATACTGGGCTTGATGGACCTTTGGTCTGTCCCAGTATGGCAATACTTATGTACTTATCACAAGCAATAGTCTTTTCTGGGTTAACACATTGAATCCCAGAGCGTATTTTACTCTCCCAATGTACTTCAATACCATCTGGGCTAGGCTCCTTATAACTGTCTTATCCTTTTGGGCTGCCACCCTGAAAGTCTCACCTCAGCCATGGGTAGACTGAATTTCCACCTGAGCCCCATTTTATGGCTGGACTCCCCAATCCATCGAGTTTCTGGCTCCTCAGTTGGCTGATGTAATGTGACAGCTTACTGACTTTGAATCCAATCCACTGGGTTTGGCACTTCAGGACCCCCCTTAATTGCAATGGGATACCTGGCAGGGGCTATAGATAGTTCAGACCTAAGGCAACCAAGGACAAATCTTTTCCCCCTGAACTTCCCTTTTATAACCTCTCTCAAACAAACCATGGGTTACATCTGGTCAAAAGAATGTTTATTTTGAACAGTAGGACGGGCCTGCACCAACCTTTTCAGCAGTCTCACATGCTTCTCCAATTCTAAGAGACGAGCTACTAAATGTGTTTTATGCCTATTGACAAAAACAATGATCTCCCCCTGATCACAGCCTTGCCCATGTTCCACAACAAAACAGGATCAGGTGCACAGGCCTTATTATTGTGTAAAAAAGCCTCCCAGTTTTGTGTAAGATACAGCCTAAAAGCAGAATCATTATATAAATAGGTCAAGAAATACCATCTACCCCCTCGTCCCCCTGGGGTTCCCCTTAATTCAGCATTTATCCAAATAGGTGTGTGATCAGATATCACCAGAGGTCCAATATCTGCTGACAATATATTATGAAATAAGTCTTTAGACACAAAAATATAATCAATAGGTATAGTAGTATATGCTTTAGAAATATGAGTGACTTCTTTCTCTTATGAGTGGAAAATCCACCAAAGGTCTACCAAATCCAAGCTAGTAAGAAGAACTCCCAACCCATCATCAGAGCATGGCCTTGACCTTTAGTGTCTAACTGAGGATCTAAAGTAGCATTAAAGTCACCTAGTAAAATTTTAGAGGAACCTGCTGTGGAGGTTAACTTCGCTAAAAGCTTCCTAAAGAATGCCTTTTTAGAATCTTTGGGGGCATAAATAGAGGCAAGCATAACAATAACCCGATGCAAAATACTCTCCACAATAATATATCACCTCTCCAGATCCTTGGTAACCTTTTGGGACCTGAAAGGTATAGATTTATGGATTAACAAAGCCACCTCTGCTTTACTTTTAGGTGCAGATGCATAAAACCATTGTGCCACCCATGAGCATTTCAATTTTTGATGCTCAGAATCATTTAACTTAGTATCTTGCAAACACACTATCCCAACTCTGCCTATTCAGTATCTGCAAAATTTTGGACCTCTTAATTGGAGAATTGATGCCAGACATATTCCATGAAACAACTCTCAAACACTTATGTGACATGAGTGGAGCAGACATTATAAAGGAAGAATATTGTGAACCAAATTAACCACTGCCAGGAAGCCCAGTCTCCTTCCCAGCGATCTATGAACCATACAAAAATGCAAAAGGAATTTGAACAATGCTCTGCCAAATATATACCTGTGTATGCTCCCAGAAATAACAATCCTTACCTACCCTACTAACCCCCAAGCTGCCTACTCCACCCCCAGCCCCCAGCCCCAAATCAACACACACTACTACCACACAAGTCATTGATTAATGTACTCAGCCCCCTCCCCTCCATTCGGACCACACATTCACAACCCACACCTGCCAACCATACCCCTCTATTTCAAGGAAGAAGTCGAACAAAGAAATGGCACCTAAAAAGAAGGGATCAAAAGCACATAAAAAATTTAGAGCTATGCAAGAAAAAGAACAGCATGTTAAGAGTCTCCAAGAGCTGCTTCTAACTAAATAATGCGACTGTCCATATAAATTAAGTAGGCAGTGAACTATAAATGTTCTGGAGGCAAAACATTAAAAAGAAAAAAATAGCTAATACATCCAGTCAAAAATTCAGTTCGGGAACCATTGTTGCACATGAAGCTTAGCAGCTTCGCTGGTCTCAAAAATGTACTTTGCCATCCCGTACTACACACAGCTTTGCTGGAAATTATAAAGTGCACTGGCTTCTCCAGAAGGAACTTAAAAACCTCCACATATCTCTGGACGATTGCGCCACTGAAGTAATCTTGGAAAATTAGAACTCTTGTGTTTTGAAATTTCAACTCCTGCATTGCTCTGTACCTTTGCAGAATCTGTTCTTTATGAGCAAAGTTTAGGATCCAAGCCACCATAATTAGAGGCGTAGCCGAACCTTCAGTGAATCTGCCCATGTGGTGTGCTTTTTCAATACGTAAAGTTCCCAACAAAAACTCTCGCAGTAATTCTGCAGTAAACCATTTCTCCAACAATCCTGGTAAGTCTGCATCTTTCAAAGATTCCAGAATGCCCACCAAGCGGATATTATTTAGTTGCAATCTATTTTCCAGATAATCCAGCTTAGCAGTACAGCCCACCACTTCCTTTTTAAGCCTTGCCAGCTCCTCCATAACTCCACTCAGGGCATCCTCCGCCAAACTGACCCTAGTTTCCAACTTTGCAGCCCTAGTATTCAATTCAGCAACCAACTGCGATAGGGTCTGGACACTGGAAGTAACCGCTTCGAGCTTAGTGCCTAAAACCGCCACTACCACTTCTGTGAACTTTGCTATCAGCACTTCACTCACTGCAGGGCTGTCATCTTGTCCCTATGCCATCTTTCACTCACCTGATGTAGCAGAGCATTCTTTATTATTGTCCATTTTGGTGCCTTTTGATGCCATTTCCACCCCAGATTTCAAAAGATATTTGTCCATAGAGAGTGGAGCATCCGATTAGCAAAGAAGGAATGAAGAAGTTGCACAAAATATTGCTCAAAGAGGGAAGGAGAAGAGAGGGGACCGAGGAGCTCAGGGAAAACACAGCCTCCTGGCTCACTGCATTACGTGACCTCACGTGTCTGGGTTTAAAAAAGGTTTGGACATGTTCCTGGAGGAAAAGTCCATAGTTTGCCCTGCTTGCCCTGGGATTTGTAGCATGGAATGTTGCTGCTATTTGAGTTTCTGCCAGGTACTTGTGACCTGGATTGGCTACTGCTGGAAGTAGGATACTGGGCTGCAAGGACCACTGATCTGACACAGTATGGCTATTCTTATGATGTCAGTAGGCGCAGATGTTATGACATCACTACGTGCTGATGCCAAAGTGGCACGAATTGCTCACTATACAGTGCGTGGGAATGTTGATTATACATATTTATTTATAGCATGGGATGACTCTGATTTTAGCACCAATGTGGACTGGTGCTATAATCAGTGCTGAAGTCTTGAGGAATTCAGTATGTTTACATGCTGTACTGTGTTTCTGTGGATATTTTACAGTTTTATTATGTGCTGTGACCTAGCCCCATACCCATTTCTATTACATTCTATCCCTGCTACTCCTACTTTCTCACCTATACCAGTTGCACATCTGTCCATTCCTCCCTTCCTTTCCACTACTGATGACAATGATGATGGGTACTTATAGCATGCTACTCTCCCTAAAATTAAGTTCAGAACAGGTTTAACAGCAAAAGCAAATTTAATCATAACAAAAATTCTGAAAACAAATTTTTAGTTGTTTCCAAAAAAATGTGTAGTATACAGATGTCCTAATATCTGCTGGAAACAGATTCCAACATTTCACCATTTGAAATATTATAGACCTTTCTGGTATACTTTTAAATTTAATTCCTCTAAAAGAAGGAGCACTCAACATAAGAAAGTTACAGGTATGTTATTCTCTTTCTGCTCCCAGCAACATAACTAAGGGAATTATGCTGCTGAATCCCCCTATCCCCTCCCCTCCCCTATACACCATCCCTGTATGCAAATTGGTGTGTTTTTCTGTGTGTGGGTGGCTCAGTATTGGTATGTGTATTAGTAAGGGTATGAATGTTAGTGTGCTGGGGGAGGGGGGCTGCAGCCACTTGTGTTGGTGTCTCCCTGTCTGCTACACCAGGGCTCAAAGCAGTTCCCCAAGCATTATCAGAGAGAGCATTTACCTTCCTCCATACCAGATTCCACTGTCTCAAGCACTCTGTGGATGAGCATTTAGACTAGGGTTGGCAACTAGATCCAGATTTCGGTGACAAGGTAGATCAAGTTGTGGCCTTACCCCAATGAATGCAGGGTGGATCTAATTTCTCAATTGGATTCCCTAAGAAAAAACAAGGCTACAAGTCCCAGTATGCAATGGGGTAAGGCCAGGACTGGATCCACCCTGTCACCCAAATGTATCTAGTTGGCCACACTAACTTGGATAGGCCAGCGAAGGTCTGTGTGTAGAGTGCAGCAAGCAGTGAAGACCCCAATGTGGCTATTATAAGGCAGTTCAAAACTCTGCTGCCCGTCTCATCTTCCGCCAGGGTCGCTTTACTCATACTACCCCTCTCCTCAAGACCCTTCACTGGCTCCCTATCCGTTTTCGCATCCTGTTCAAACTTCTTCTACTAACCTATAAATGTACTCACTCTGCTGCTCCCCAGTATCTCTCCACACTCGTCCTTCCCTACACCCCTTCCCGTGCACTCCGCTCCATGGATAAATCCTTCTTATCTGTTCCCTTCTCCACTACTGCCAACTCCAGACTTCGCGCCTTCTGTCTCGCTGCACCCTACGCCTGGAATAAACTTCCTGAGCCCCTACGTCTTGCCCCATCCTTGGCCACCTTTAAATCTAGACTGAAAGCCCACCTCTTTAACATTGCTTTTGACTCGTAACCACTTGTAACCACTCGCCTCCACCTACCCTCCTCTCTTCCTTCCCATTCACATTAATTGATTTGATTACTTTATTTATTTTTTTGTCTATTAGATTGTAAGCTCTTTGAGCAGGGACTGTCTTTCTTCTATGTTTGTGCAGCGCTGCGTATGCCTTGTAGCGCTATAGAAATGCTAAATAGTAGTAGTAGTAATAATACCTGCCTGCGCCCTCAAACCCTGCCCATCAAAGATAGTATAGCAGGCAAATATGGGCCTTACAGAAGGTGCCACAAAAATTATAAATTCCTCTCTTTCTAATGGGCAACTATCAACAGTATTAAAAAGGGCAGTGGTGCACCCTTTACTAAAGAAAAACAACCTTGACCAGGACAAACTTGAAAGTTACCGGCCAGTATCCAACATCCCATTACTAGGAAAACAGAGAACAAACAGTCTGTGTTCAACTCAATGATTGGCTAGAAGAGATAAATTGGCTAGATCTATGTTAATCTGGATTCAGACCCGGTTATGGAACAGAAACGGCCCCTCTATGTATGTTACATTAGTGGTTCTGCACAACACAATCTTCATGAGAAGTAAAATATGTATATTGGTATGATGGACTGTTGGGTGAATGTTTTCAGGCTTTTCTATTATATAAATAGAGTTCCTCATGCTTTTATTGTATGAATATTTACTGTAAACAACTTTTTTTGATAAAAGTTAAGTGATATATTATTTTTTTAATTTAAATTTAAAGTGTTACATGAAGCAACAAAAAATAAAATAACAATACAATTCAAAGAAATATATAACAAAGAATAATTCTACAGCATCAAACCCACATCAATGGGAACAATAGGGAGTCAAATCAAGAAACTATGCCATATAAAAATCAAACCAAAGCAGGCTTAGAAATAAAATTATATTGAAACCCTTAATTAAACCAACATTATTTAAAATTATTAAGGCATATTTCCCACATTAGTAGGCAAAAAACCTTCTAATGAACCAGATCCAAGAATATAGACAATTTAGTTCCATAAGTAACCAGGCACTTACAGGGAAACTTTAAAAAGAATGTGGCTCCAACAGCCAAAACTTTAGGCTTTAGCGGTAGAAAGGCCTTACGCCTCAGTTGAGTATGCATGGATACATTTGAAAATATTTGTACCTTCTGATCACAAAAGTCAGAATCCTTCTTTTTAATGTAAACCTTCAAAATGTCCATTTTATTATCCTGTGAAACAAAGGAAACTAATAATGTAGCACTTTTTCAATATTGTCTTTAGAGGTTTCTAAAAATCTTGTAAGAGCAAAGCTATCTGGCGAGTTCAAATTATCAAACTCAACTTCTTGATTAGGTACTCTTATTCCTCTAGGCAGATAATACATGAACTTAATCTCTGAACATTCAAAAGTCAATTGCAAAACATCTTTCATACACATCTTTAAAAGATCCATAGGAAAAAGATAATGAGTAACTGGGAAATTCAAAATCTTCAAATTGCTAGCTCTTCCAAATTCTCCAGCTGAGTATGCCTCAAAAGATTTTCCTTACATAAAGAGGCAACCACTTCATGACAATATAACATCTGAGTCTCTAGTATTTCAATATTCTTTTGAACTTTTTTCAACTTCATCTCATGGTCAGCCAATTTATTCACCCTTTCCTGAGTGAAATTACTATATAGCGACAAATTGTCTTGCAAACTCTTATCTAGCTATAGCCTCAAGTATATTTTTAAATAAACTTTCTGATTAACCTTAGAAGAGTCAGATAATTATTTATTGGAAAAATACACTGGAGTAGGGATCTTGACTAATGTGGAATCAGAGCTTTCCTTTGGATTCTCAATAGTGGGAGTTAAAGGCAAAACAGAAGACGCAATCAAAACTCATCAGGCTCTGTTATATATAATAATGCCATATATTAATATCTATTTAACTCAAACCTCAGTACATCTAGTAGCGCTATAGAAATGATAAATAGTAGTAGTAGTAGTATATTACTTGTTTACTGTGCTGTATTCTCCCATGCATAACAGTTCTGTATTTTTGATAACTCTCTGTTCGTATTTAAACAGCATTTGTAATTATATATTTTAAAAATTCAATAAAATTTCATGGAAAAAAAAAGAAGATGCATCGGAGCTTTAGCTCCTTCTGAACTACATGCTGTTTGTGGAGGAGGAGTAGGGCCCCCTGAAGAAAGGGAGGTTTAAGGGGAGGAGAGAATTCTCATAGTAGCAGCGTTGATGTTAAGAAGCTATTACCGTCTGCAAATTCAGGTCCATCAGGCCTTTCACCACTACTGGTGGTGTACTCTTCTTCTTTCCTCCACTTTTACGTTTCCCCATCGGAGTAGAGCAGAATCCCATGCTCCACGCTCCTCAGTGGCTCCAAAGGGGTGGGACCTGATCCTTTGGCCACGCCCCTTTGGGTATGTGACTATGGGCACGCGACCACAGGCTAAAAACTGTGGTATGGGATGCAAGATATAGTTGGTAATAGATGGGTCCTGCAGCATCAGCTATTCCCATTTGGGCCCTGTCCAAAGCCTGCAACTTCACAGGAGGCTCCCAGATGTACCACTGAGCTGTGGTAAGGGACGCCAGGTATAGCTGATAAAAGATGTGTCCTGCAGCAGCAGCTGTTCCCAATAGAAACCCTTCCAAAGCCTGAAGCTTCACAGGAGGCTCCCAGATGTTTGTTAAGCGATATATAACATTTTTAAACAAACATAAAATAAAGAAGGGGCATTGTGCCAAAGCTGTTACCACCAAATGAAATGCCAATTTCCATTTTTGCAGAAGGCACTAGTGTCAGTGCTAACTCAACTCCCCAAGCCAACCACTTACTCTGACCGCTAGAGTAGGTGGGCTGGCACACAGTGGGTTGATATGAATTCATGTGGTCTCTGGGATTTTTAGTCTGAGGGCACATGCAAATGTGATCCTAGGAGCTGTGGAGCAACTGATTGCTGAGCTTCCAAGGTTGTGAATGCAGGTGATGAAGCAGCTCATAGGGCCTTTCTGGATGTGGAACTGCTATTGTATTTCAGTCTGTAAGTTCCAGATGAGAATGGTGTCTGGGGCTCTGGAAAGGGAGAGTATGAATGTGACCCTTGCCAGGAAGTGTAGGGATAAAAAATTTGAAATGTGCAATGAATCTGTGTAGGAGGTTTGAGGTATGGGTGAGCCTAGCCTGCAGGGGAAGGGAACTGATCAAGGCAGAGTGAGAGGGAACCTAATAGGGGAGAAATTAGTAGGGGGCAAGGCAGGTCAGGTTAGGAGGAAGTAAAGAGCAGAGAAGTATAGAATAGGGAAGTGGTGTAGGTAGGGTGGGGGGGGGGGGTATTAAACATCCTACCCCAATTCAAAAGTCAAACTGCATTGAGAGAAAGTGAGGGAAAAACAGAATAAGATGAGAGAAGGAAGAAGACATTAAGGCAAGGAGGAACTGAGAAAGAAGTGGGGATGGTCTGAGAGAAAAGAAAGTGTATGGTGTGCACAGGTTAATTAGGGAAGAGGGACTATTGAGGACTGGCTGGGAGGGGGAGAATATGGGTTGTGTAGATGGGCTAGGGTGGGCTGAAAGGCATAGTGTGAGTGTGGTGTAGATGGGCTGGGAGTAGGATGGTAAACTGTGGTGATGAGTTGGGGCTGAGGAGGAAAAGAGATTCGTGGGACTTGCAATGCTACTCCTAGCATTTCTTTTACCCACGTCCTCCTCCCTGAGTGTGCACTACCTGCTGTGCTCTTCATTTAAAGATAGCCTGACCAGTTGTGTTCACAACCCACCATGTTTTAATTTCCTTTATATGGACTTGGTAATTTGTACCAAGTTGAGCACCCCCAATCATTTTGAAAAGTTGGCTCCTATGTCTGTGTCCCCAAAATGGCAAAGACAGATCAGGATCAAGTATGCACATTTTATACTGGATTTATATCATAAGCTATGAGTACAAATGCTGGGAGGGTAAGACATCTTAAAGTTGAATTTAGCAAGTAAAATATTGTTAGTAATATTGTTGGATTATTGGTTTAGAAATGAATTCATAATTAATGTGACTGTTGGGCAGACTGCATGGACCATGCAGGTCTTTATCTGCTGTCATTTACATAAAAACACCCACACACATCCATGGATGCTCTCCTACCCCCACACCTACAAATACTTCCATCACACATATATAATCCCATACCCTGTGTATCACACACCTGACTCCAGCATATTCACTTAAACTGATACCTATACCCACTCACAGAGTTTGGATAGATTTGGATAATCTTTTAGCTCTGAGGGATTTTAATTTGCATGTTGATAATACCTTGGAACAGGAAGCTTTAGTGTTGCTCTGAGCTTTGAATGATGCAGATTTAACATAGATTGTGAATTTTCACACCCATTTTAGAGGGCATGCCCTTGATTTAATTTTTGGATCTAACAAGCTTTTGTTCCTGGGCGACCTGAAGATTGTAGGCAGCTCACAGATTCCATAGACACGTTACTATCCAATCTATTTTAGTTTTACAATCACACCTGATTCATTGCCCCTTCTATGTCCACTAAGCCATTTTGGTATTATGGTTGAGGAAAGATAGATGCCACTTCTTTCTACAATACTGCATTATAATATTGCAGGCCCTTTATCCCCAAAACAAACCCCTCACATCCATACACCTCTAACACATACCCAACATCATACCACTCACTTCTTACATACACCTCCCACATACAACATTTCATATGAGCACTTGTAGACATCCCACATATACCTCTTACACAGTTTGCACCTCCCACCCAGAACCAGCTCAAGGGACTCTGATTCCCTGAACCAACTTTTACATTGGTGCTATCCCCTCCCTCCCACCACAATCTGGTATCTCCACCTTTCTACTACCAGTACTAATCTTTTCTATAGAGCTACTAGATGTACGCAGCACTGTGCACATTATATACAGGTACTTTCTCTGTCCCTAGGGGGCTCACAATCTAAGTTTTTTTGTACTTGGGGCAATGGAGGGTTAAGTGACTTGACCAAGATCCCAAGGAGTTACAGTGGAGTTTGACTCTGGCTTTCCTGGTTCTCAACCCCATTGCTTTGTTAGGCTACTCTTCCAATATATGTATTGTTGTTATCAAATATGAAATACATGTGTAGAGACCATTGCCCTTGAACAGTGCTAGAACCTTCAGTGTTCTACCAGAGTAAAGAAGTTTTGACTTCTTGATAACCCTGCAATTTTTGGAACAGTAGCTGTGCCTTGCTGATACAGCAGCCCTTGGGTGGAAAAACTGAGCATTCATAAATACTCAGTCCAGGGGGAGGGCTTTTGTCTTTGGTTTCAGATTCCTGACCAGAACACCTTGATGTATGGGGACCAGGATTTGGCAGAGCCCCAAGCAATTTCCTCAACACCTATGCAGGGGGATTAAATTTGCTTTTAACTTCCAAGCTGCAGCATCCTCAGCTAGTGGAGAAAAAGGCCTGAGACTAACAGTCACTGACCCTGAAGAGCCAGGAGTGGGAACCAGTCTAAGAACCATCAAGTTACTGAACTGTTTCTAGGATAGAGAGCTACACGGAAATGGGGTTAGCGAGAATCACGCAGAATTCCCTCTAGGTCCATGGGAATCCTGCAAGGATCCCCTCCAGGTCCGCGGGGATGGACATAGGTCCTGTAGTGCCAGGTCAGTCTACCTATCCTTTCCTTGTGCTATGGCAATTATAATAGCACTAAAAAAATTAATGTATATGGTTGATCGCACTGAAATAGAAGGAAAGATAGTGGGAAATAGACCATGGACTCCAGAGACAGGGAGGACAATCTTAATGCATGAGAAGATTGATTAAAGACTCAAAACAACGCTGTGTTTTGGCCCAACAGCCTGTATCAGGAGTCTTTTCAGCAAAAGTATCTCAAAATCTCCAGATATGAAACTTTTCAAATTGAATCAATGAGATGGTCTTGAAAAAAGACCTTTGTTATAAACAATGCAAGCAAACAAATCTGATTGATAAAATGTTTGGATCTGATATTTTATCATTCAGGTTTGTATGCTCACATTGTTTTATAACAAAGGTCTTTTTTTAAGACAACTCATTGATTCCATTTGAAAAGTTTCACGTCTGGAGATTTTGGGATCCTTGTGTTGAAAAGACTCCTGATGCAGGTCGTAGGGCCAAAACACAGCATTGTGTCGAGTCTTTTATCAATAAACCTCAAGCATTAAGATTGTCCTCCTTGTCTCTGGAGTCTGTGGTCTATTTCCCACTATATTGCTTTCTATTTGTTTACTCCCGTGGGACCGTAGGGTTCTCCGCCCAGGTGGATTTCTGCTGATAGACTTGAAATCCCCACAAGCACTGAGAGGAGAAGTTATCTATCCCGGGCTACTGTTGTTGGGTTATTTTACCACAAGTCAGGTTATTTCGGCATAGGGGATGGGTGGGGATGGAGGAGATTACTTGCGGGGATGGAGGAAATTCCTCCTAGTTTTGGTAATCCTGGCTCTGCCCTTGAACCAGTCTAAGAAAATATGTTTTGTAGCACACCTGATGCTCATCTGGACATTAGGGTTATAAATGTATAATGTTACGGTCCACCCAAACTATGTCCAGAACATGCCCCATTCAAATCTGTATGTGCCCGATACATATGCATAAAAGTAGAACCTCTTCTAAAACTGTTTCTGTTACATGTATAATTTACACATTTTACATATGTAAACCTAATGTCACCTCTGTAATTCATAACCCTCAAAAACATTATCACAATCTCCCTACACATTCTATCCTCCCCCACACTCATATCTCCCACATACAACCCTCATAGCCCTCAAAACACACATACTTTCCACACATATCACCACCTACATATCTCCCCAACACACCCCACCTGTTCCTACATCCGCTACAAACAGATTGATTAGTTTGCCCCAAACACAGACTAATACCCAGAGTAGATCAGAAGATCTGGCTTGTATCAGGGAAAGGATTTATGTGCAGCATTCCAGGTCTCTCCGAACGCATAGTCATCAATCTTCTGGCAGGGGGAGAAGTTCAGATGAGGCTCCATTTCCCTAAGTGACTAAGTAATACGTGCTAGAAACAAAGGCTGGGAAAATGTTTTCAGGCAGGAAGCAGAACAACAGCCTGGAAGCAAGGCCTTTGAGCAGTTGGAGAAAGAAATGGAGGTTTGAGAGGAGTGGGAGCTGCCAGGTGAGAAAGTTTAAAATCCTGGCAAGAGGGTGGAGGGCTACAGGCATGCTGGAAAGGAGTTGTGGCTTGGACTTTGTTGGAAGCACCAGAATAGCGCTGTGTAACACAGAGAAGGAAAAAGGGAACTTTCCAAATCCTTTTCCTGCTATATTTTGAGAAAGCCTAGTGGAGCAGTAACTCACAAGGACATTTATATTGAAAGGAGTGTTTTAAACTTGTGGCCCATGGGGGTCTTTGAACTGAACCAGACAAAGCAGCACTCCTTGCTTACATGCGGGCTTATTTTCGAAAGTGATCGCCGGCCATCTTCCGACATAAATTGGGAGATGGCCAGCTGGCGATCTCGGAAAAGCGGCAAAATCGGTATAATCGAAAGCTGCTTTTTTGACAGCATCGCCGCTTTCCCGTCGCCTCGTTGGCGAAAGTTCAAAAGGGTGTGTTGCTGGCGAAGCGAAGGCGGGACATGGGCAGGCGTGGGCATGGCTACCAGATGGTCGGCTTTCGCGGATAATGGAGAAAAAAAAGCGGCGTTAAGCAGTATTTTGCCAGCTTTACTTGGTCCTTTTATTTTCACGACCAAGCCTCAAAAAGGTGCCCCAACTGACCACTGGAGGGAATGGGGGATGACCTCCCCGTAGTCCCCCAGTGGTCACCAAACCCCTCCCACATGAAAAAAAAATACAAATAAAGCACTTTTTTGCCAGCCTGTATGCCAGCCTCAAATGTTATACCCAGGTCCCTGACAGCAGTATGCAAGTTCCTGGAGCAGTTTTTAATGGGTGCAGTGCACTTCAGGCAGGCAGACCCAGGTCCATCCCCCCCCTACCTGTTACACTTGTGGTGCTAAGTGTTGAGCCCTCCAAACCCCCCCAACACCCACTGTACCCACATGCACGTGCCCCCTTCATCCATTAGGGCTATGGTAATGGAGTAGAGGTGTGGGGAGTGGGTTTGGGGGGGATTTGGGGGGCTCAGCACCCAAGGTAAGGGAGCTATGCACCTGGGAGCTTTTTTTGTATTTTTAAAACATTTTTAGAAGTGCCCCCTAGGGTGCCCTGGCATGTGAGGGGGACCAGTGCATTACAAATGCTGGCTCCTCCCACGACCAAATGCCTTGGATTTTGCTGGGTTTGAGATGGCCGGCATTTTTTTCCATTATCGCTGAAAAACAAAACCGGCCATCTCAAACCTGGCAAACTCTGGCATTTGGCCAGGCTAAACCGTATTATCGAAAAAAAAGATGGCCGGCCATCTTTTCCGATAATATGGTTCCGGCCAGCTGTTGTGCCGCCGCCAAAATAGATCGCCGGCGATCTATTTCGCCGGCGACGTTCAATTATGCCCCTCATGGTGTACCTGCCTTAGGATGGAGGAAGATGACCAAGCATTTGCTGCATGGACCAATTTATTCCTTATGAGACACTGTATTGGATACTTAACTTTTTGATTTCATATCCTGAATCAAAGGAGTTTTGTTTTTTTAAACTTATAATTGATTTTGGAGTGTTTATATCTGGAAAGAAGGAAATCCCAGACTGGGTTATTGCCAGATTGACCTGGGAGGAGAAAAGCATTTATTTTTCAATCTCCAGGATTGCAGACATCCTTAGCAACATGACAATACATAGGCTCTCCTTTCCACAAACCCACCCCTACTACAAACCTCCACAATCACACACACACACCTTCTACAAATCTCTGTTGGAAATCATTCTCAAAGGCATACCACCCAGTCCTTGGGACACACCAGGCAAGTCTGTTTTTTTAATGATATCCACAATGAGTTGCATGAGATAAATTTGCACGCACCACCTCCATTGATTGTATGCAAATTGATTTCATGCATATTCATTGTTGGTATAATAAAAACCAGACTGGCCTGTTGTGTCCTGAGGATTGGGTTGAGAAACTCTGCTCTATCATGCTTTATCTACTTGTTTGTTTACCTCCAAAGATTTTAGTTTTGGGTTCTCTAAGATTCCTGATAGTTTGTTGAAGAAACGTGATGCAGATGCTTTTCGTGAGGACTTTGTACTTTTTTTCTCCTCTGCCATCCCTGATATCTTCTGCCAATATTCAATAGGAATAGGAATGAAGACAGAGTCACAAGTAAGGCAAGAAAAATAAAACAGAGAAATAGTAGTTAACACAGTTAAATCCTATCATAACACACAACTGACCAAACGATCTGTTCAGAACTTTCTGTCTAGAACCTTCTAGAACTCAGAGGTCATGAGGTATTACAAATAAAAGTCCCTGTTTACAACTACTGTTTAATATTTCTATAGAGTTTCTTGATGTATGCATCACTAAAGTATATTAACACACATTATTAGTGTAATTCCACATTATATGGGGACTACTGAATGGTGTGGGTTTTCCCTGGAGTCACTGGGGGGAAAGTGTGGGATGTCGCTGGGTGGGAGGGAGGCCCAGTCCAAGTGAAATGAGTTATGCAATAAGTTGCAGAGAGAAATGGTTCTGGTTTATGATTGACAGTGAAGGTGGAGTTTGAAGGTAATAAAAGTTCCTGTTTGTTTAAGCTCATGGTCTTTGGTTGCCTTCACCCCTGCCAGGACCCTAGGAGGATAGGGGTTATTCTGGAAAGGCAGAATAAATGAAGGCTGAAATAAAGAGGAGTTCCTACCCCTAAGAGCAGTAACTGAGAGAGTGAGAACAGCTCTGGGTGAGTAAGGGGAACCCAGCCTGGGAGTGGGAGCTGGGGCAGGGGAAGTCTGTTCAAGGCCAGGGTACAGCCCTGAGAGGAGCATTGCTGGAAGGACAGACAGGGAGGTCTGATCCTGAGGGAAACGGATGGTGATCAAAGGCATCAGGAGCAGCCTTGGATGATAAAGACTAAAAGGATGGTGATGGACTAGAGGAGTTGTATGTTTGTACATAATTCTGGATTGCAAAGAGAATCGTTAAGTACCGTGGATAAGACTGTACCAAATAGTCTTGGCTGGATTAAAACAAACAAACAAACAAACAAACCAAAAACTCTTAAACCAAATGCTGTCTATATATACAAAGTTGGAGTTCGGATTTACTGCCTGTTGCAATGTTCAGTAAAGTTTGCATAAAATCGTAATCCCTTGGTGTACTGAGTATTCTGTGGAATGAAAGAGTAAAGAAATGGCTCTTGGACTGACAGAGGATACTCAGGAATGAGCCCAGCTTAACATCCTATAGCCTTCCGGATATTTAAATGGCTCTGGCCTGCGCCCAAGCTTGATTGAGGAAGGGAATTGAACTGAGAGGAGTGTATGGAGGGGAATAAACCAAGGTATAGAAGAAGGTATATGGAATCTGTTTGCTGTGACCCAGGTTGAGTGGAGAGAACTGAGCTGGTTGGTGAGACCCGGGTTACATTAGTAACATGCACTTAAGCATTACCTTTAATGCTAAAAAATTGAACTTAATACAATGAAAACATTAGAGCTGTATTGCATACAAATGAATACAAATCAGATCATTAATATTAAAATAGCTTAATATAAATAGGTGCCTTAAGTAGTAGACAGTATCAATAGACTAATATACCTACTGATGTCTTAGCCATGACTCCACTGAGCAATGAAAGAATTCATAGTCCTGAGGAACCTCAAGTAATGAAGGGGCTTGTAGCCCCAAGGCCCTCTCTCAAACACCCCACTGAGGAATATTGGGGCTCATAACTTTGGAGACTCCCAATCAATGAAGGATTAGTAGTCCAGAGTCACTCTCTTGTTCTGACTTGGTTTTACAGCCTGCCTCACTGACACAGACTACTCAGTAATAACTGTGGATTCTTTTGGATTCGTATTAGATAAATGAGACTTTTATTAGAGGTTCTAAAATACACGATTAAGAGTCGAGTCCTTCAGTGTTAAGTTTCCTGCTGAGCTGTGTTTGTGTTACAGAGATAGTGAGGGCTTCTGCCCTCTCTCCCCTCCCCCCTCTGAGTCCTTCACTGTTACAGAGAGAGCGATTTGATTTCATGCTTTGCTGTGTTTTCCTTCACTGTTTGTGTTACAGAGAGAGCGAGGGCGGGGCAGACACTCATGGGGAAACCGGATATCTCTCCCCCTTCACACTTCCGGCTGGAGGCTTCATTTAGAACGTTGGTGGTGCCTTTTATATATAGAGATATATTTATATATAGAGATATATTTTTTTATTTTTATTCTTAAATTTCGCTTAAATCATTTTTGCTGTAACCGATTAAATATACATTTTATTATTTATATTTTGATTATTTTTTATTCAGCATATGTTCATATATGGTTTCCTGTTGATTGTATTTCAATATTCACATGTTTTGTAATTTTCAAATTTTGATGTATTCATTAACATATATTCTTATATAGCCCATATGTTTTAAATTTTCCTGTTTTAATTAAATTTTCCATTTTTTAAATATGTTGTTTAGACTTCTGAGGCAGGCCTGTGGCCGAAACACAGTACTGTGTCAAGTCTACATTAAAGCTTGTTCATCATACATCACAGCCTCCTGGAATCATTGGTCCACTTCCCACTCCTTTTCTTATATTCTGACATCCGTGGGATTTCGTGTTCTTCCACTTTGGTGGATTACCTACTCCAACAGTGCCCAATCCAGGTCACAAATACCTGGCAACATCCCAAAAAATACAATACATTTTATGCTGCTTATCCCAGAAATAAGCAGTGGATTTTCCCCATCCATTTTAATAATGGTCTATGGACTTTTCCTTTAGGAAGCCGCCCAAACCTTTTTTAAACTCCACTAAGCTAATCGCCTTTACCACATTCTCTGGCAACGAATTCCAGAGTTTAATTACATGTTCAGTGAAGAAATTTTTTTCTGATTCATTTTAAATTTACTACTTTGCAGCTTCATTCCATGCCCCCTAATTCTAGTATTTTTGGAAAGTGTAAACAAACAATTTACGTCTACCTGTTCCACTCCACTGATTATTATTATTATTTTTTTAATAACTTTATTTATTCAGAAGAGTATTGCGGTTAACAACAGACAACTGTAACATATTCCAACATTTTCCTTTTGTTATAACACCTGCTAGACCCTTCGACTTACTATCCATAACCCTCCCCTACCCTTATACCCCCCCTTCCCTACCCTTCCCTTGTGGACTTTACCCATTCAGAATCCGACTGCGGGCTGTCGGTGTCAAGGTATCCCAGAAGGGAGACCAGCATTGAAACAAGCGGTATCCTCTCTGTGAGGCTAGATCTTCTACATCTTTAGGTTCCACTGCACTCAAGGAGGTCATCAGAGACCGCCATGTCTGCAGCGTAGGCTGATCTGCTAACAACCAGACAGATAATACAGTCTTTTTCCCCATAATGGATGCACGATTAAGAAATGCTAACATCCCCCTCCTTTGACGACCCACCACACCATAAACATCGATCCCCCAGAGCCTAGACACAAAGGCACACATTGAACTCCAAAAGGTTCGCACTGGGAGGCACAGCCAAAACATGTGGCCCAAATGCGCCCCCCGTCCCGAACACTTTGGACCCCGTCCTTCTTTGTTAATTTGTACAGCGCTGCGTAACCCTAGTAGCACTCTAGAAATGTTAAGTAGTAGTAGTAGTAGTAGTCATCCTGGGGTCTCAAAGTAGCCCTGAAGGCTCTGTGCGGAGAGATATACAGGCGCTTAATAAATTTATTTTGTAGTTCTCGTAGAGCCGCACACCCAAAAATTCTATAACAGGTGGTTATGCATGACTGCAGTGTTTTTTCCTGGACTCTACACCCTAATTCCCCAGACCAAGACTGTGCTAAGGTTCCATAGTGCACCCCAGGGGACGCGTCTCTAAGTTGGTTATGAAAATGTTTTAGAGCTTTGCTAATTGTTTCCGTCTCTTAGAGGTCAAAGAGGCCCCCGGTAAGGAAGTGATATAATGGCACAATTGCAGGTATGGCAAAAAAACCCCGGGGGGACAAGTGGCCGCCCGCACACAACTCCTGGAACGTTTTACAGGTGCCCTTCTTCTTCAGGACTTGGAAAATGGTCCCCCCCTCTTTCCACTCCCGGAAAACCGCTGAGGACGTGCCCACTGGAAAATCAGCATTGCCCCCTATTGGCAACAGAGGGGATGCATGGACGTCAAAACCATAAAGCTTTCAAATTCAGCGCCATGCTCTCCGTAAAGGTAAAAAAAAGAGGACCAAAACCCGGTTTCGCGGGGGCACGCCCAGCCGGTGCATGCAGCCAATAACTAAAATGCTAGGAGCTCAGCACCTTGGATTCTGTATTAGGAAAAAAAATGAGGTGCCCCAAAACCAATCGCTAATATGTCTCATGCAACCCGCAACAGAAAACGCCTTGATGCTATGCGCTCCCAGGCCCCCCTTATCCAACGGGGGGTCTGTAAAAAAGGGACACGAGATCTCTTCCCACTCCAAAAGAACTTTACTAACAGGCGATGAAATGCCAATTCATCCCTTCTCAAGATAAAAAGTGACAATACCTGGACTACGTACAACCATTTGGGAACTAGGATCATATTGTATAGCGCAATTCTGCCCCACAGGGACACCGGGAGATGTCACCACATCGCCAAAGAAAGTTTAGTCGAAGACCACAACGGAGCCACATTAATATTGTAGAGCTGTGTCAAAACCGCCGGAACCCAGAAACCTAGGTAATGTAGATAACCAGAGGCCCATTTTAATGGGAAGGGCCCCTCCCATGTTGTCTGTACTGAGAGGGGAACCGGCAGTGCTTCAGATGTTTGCAAATTCAACCGAAAGCCAGAGTAATATCCGAATTCCTTAATAGTGTCCAACACTGCAACCAAGGAGCTCTGGGGGTGTGTTAAAGCCAGTAAGATGTCATCTGCATAAGCCAAGGCTTTGACGGTAAGCTGGGGCAGTGTCACACCAGCAATCGTTGGGAGTCCGGAGCCGGGTGGGGGGTGAGGCCGCAGGCGAAGCCGCCGCCATATTGGATTCAGCGAGCTTCTGTTTGTCCTCCTTTCATTTTGCACCCTTTGTTACATGCACCATTGTTAGTATAGTAAGATATTTATCCATAAGATTAGAGAGATTGTAAGGTCCCAAAAGGTGAATTTCTGCATCCGGGAGAGCAGCGAAAAGTTCAAGTTTCGGGCAGGGCTCCGAGCAGCTGAAGCGACACACGTCCACTACCGCTCACCGCATCACGTGACCCACCTCCACTGATTATTTTATAGACCTCTATCATATCTCCCCTCAGCCATCTTTTCTCCAAGCTGAAGAGCCCTGGCCGCTTCAGCCTTTCCTCATAGGGAAGTCGTCTCAACCTCTCTATTATTTTCGTCGCCCTTCTCTGTCCCTTTTCTAATTCAACTATGTCTTTTTTGAGTTGTGGTGACCAGAATTGGCCACAGTATTCGAGGTGTGGTTGCGCCATGGATTGAAACAAGGGCATTACAACATCCTAATTTTTGTTTTCCATTCCTTTCCTAATAAAACCTAACATTCTATTTGCTGTCTTAGCCGGAGAAGAACATCTGGAAGAAGCAGGAAAGCAGTGAAAAAAATTGAAAGGAGCTATTTTAAGGGCAACAAACCTTTTTGTAAGGAAAGCAAATAAAAATAAGAGGATAAGAAGGCAGCTTTGGTTCTCAAAAGTAGTAGCTGAAAAAGTACAGAAAAAGACAACACAGAAAAAGGAAGGCAGACAAAAATATCTGGAAAAGCTTGAAGTTGGTACAGTAGTCAAGAAAGCAAAAATGGAAATGGAAGAAAAAATAGCTAATGTGGTAAAATGGGGTATGTATAAGCCCTCAGGAAGTGCAAAAGTGGCATTGTGAGACTCAAAGGTGAAGGGGAAGATTATGCAGAAGCTGATAAGGATACAGCACAACTGCTTAACTAATATTTATGTTCTATGTTCACAGACAAAGGGCTGGGAGTAGAACCACAAAAGACAAACACAAATAGGAATGGAAACGTGATAGACCTTGAAAGATTACAGAGGTAACAAAGCAGTGTGGTTGTATGATATATATCCAAGGGTACTAAAGGAACTTAGGGGAGTTCTGGTGACTCTGAGGTCTGGCCTTTTCAATGCTTCTGTAGAGTCGGGAGTGGTTCTAGAGGACTGGAGAAGGGCAGATGTGGTCCCTCTCCACAAAAGCAGAAGCAAGGAGGGTGTTGAGGACTACAGGCCAGATATTCTGATCTCTGTGGTAAGTAAATTAATGGAAAGACTCTAAAACAGAGAGTAGAGAGTTTTCTGGAATCTAGTAGAGAGACAGCTTTGGTGGTTGGGGCAGATACTGGAATGATGGGGTAGCTGTGGAGGTAGTTTTGTGGGTTGGACAGATAGTAGAGTGGTGGTGTGGTTCCAATTTGGTAGTTTTGTGGGTTAGGGGAAGATAATAGGGTAGTGGTGCAAGGCACAGGATAGTTTAGGGACTGCAAGCAGTTAGTGGGATGGAGGGGAAGTTGCAGGGGTAGTTTTAGGGGTTAGCACAGATAGTGGGGTGATAGGGCTGTTGTGGAGGATAGTTTTGGGGGATGGTGGGGCAGTTAAGGAGACTTATGGTGGGATAGTAGGGTAGCTGTGGATGGTAGTTTTGGGGATGGGCAGTTTGTAGTTTGAGGAGTCAGTTGCAGGGGGTTTTCTTCTATGGAAGCAGTAGAAGCGGTAAATGCCCAAAGGGGGCTCAGAGATAGCCTGAGATGGTGCCTCTCTGATGATCAGCTAGTCACCAGTTAAGAGTGTTGCTATTCCATAAGCTGGTTATGCATAAATAAGCTATCAACTTAAATATGAGACAGCAGAGGACAACTGGCAATACAATGACTCCACCTGCCCTCAAACTGAAGAAACAGTATGCATCCCTGGAAATGGAAGAGGTGACAGCATCCCAGGGAAAGGATTAACAGATGAAACAGAGGCTTCCATCTGCTGACCAGATATTAATGTCCCGGGAGGTGTGCTGTCTGCCAGGTGCCAAAATTTGAGATGTTAGAAGAGTTTGCCAAGAATCATCAAGCCTTATGACTATTATCTGATACTGCTCATCCATGTTGGCACAAATGAAACTGCTAGGTATCCCACTAGGTACCCCTCTGAATGTTTCAAAAGTGACTTCATGGCTCTGGGAGAGAAGGTGATGCAGACAGGTATGCAGGTGGAGTTCTCTTCAATCCTTCCTGTCGAGGGTAAAGGCCAAGGCAGAGAAGCTCCTCCCCACCCTCCCTCTGACTGGGAGCACACGGAGGGTACTGATAGCTAGGTGCCTTCAAGGCCATCTTCTCTGAGGAGCGCTGTTCCTGGACTCGCTCCTGGAATTGAATATCATATTGCAGAGACCAATAAGGCCTCTGATTGGAAGGTCTTGCCTGGCCAGTTCATCCTTGATTTTGGGTGCCAACCTCTGCCAGAAGGCCACAGCAAGGCTCTCATTATTCCAAGTCAATTCAGAAGCCAAGGTGCAGAACTGTATAGCATAATCTCCCAGGGTCCGTATCCCCTGCTTTAATCTAAGGACCTCAGAAGCGGCTGATGTGACTTTCCCAGGTTCTTCAAAGACCTTCTTGAATTGTCTCAAGAAACTGTGGAGGTGATCGAGCACTAGGTTGTCCCATTCCCAAAGAGGAGATGCTCATGCTAAGGCTTAACCAGACTACAAGGAGATCATATAGGCCATCTGGGTCCTGTTGGAAGGAAAATCTCTGGCTTGCAATTCAAAAATTATCTGGTACTGGTTGAGGAATCCTCTAAACTTTGGGATTTTCATCATACCTCAGTGGTTCTACGAGTCAAATGCCTGGAGTTACAGTAGCTATCGCCGGAGTGGGTCCAAACTTGAAGGAACCAGAGCTTGGGGTGCTGCTATCAGGTGGTGGTCCATGCGGTCAGCCAGACCCTGAATAACCCCTGTAAGTTGCTGGAACTGATCCATGCATGGTTAGGTCTTGGATGGCACAAGCTAGGTGTTGAAGCTGGAGAGCCAGTTGCTGAAGCAGCTGCAGGATTGGTGATTCAGCTGAGCTCATGGCCTTTGCAAATTGTCACAATCCTAGGGAAAGTGAACCCTTGGAGCGCCGCTGGATACTAGCTAGCGGCAGGTGAACCACCCAGGCAGAACAGAGCACTAAAGCAGAAACCAGGCAAGACAGGGCTGGAGCAGGAGACAAGCAAAACTGGGGCTGGAGACAGGCAAAGCTGGAGCTGGTGGCAGGCAGGGCTGAAAATAGAGCTGAGGATGAGCAGGACTGGAGCTGGAACTAAAGACAAGCAGAGTTGGAACTGAAGCTGAAGACAAGCAAGGCTGGAACTGAAGCTAAAGACAAGCAGGGTTGGACCTGGAGCTGAAGTCAAGCAGGGCTGGAACTGAAGCTGAAGGTAAGCAAATCAAATCCAAATAGGAGAAACACAAGACCAGGCATGCACAACTAGGCAGGAAACCTTGGTGTGAAGGCAATGCATGAGTCGCATGGTTCCTTATAAATTCAAGTTTCAAGTTTATTAGAGGCTTGTGCCCTGCCCATCAAATATTAGCTGAGTGGCTTACAATAAAATATTAAGGAGAGGAAGGGAGTGCGTTGACAGCAATAATGTGAGAATAGGGAGAGGAAACACAATAATGATAATAGAAAATAAAAATAAAGGCCCTCACTAATGATATCACAACCTCTGGTGCCCTGGGATGAGGCACCAGAGAGAGGCTAGAATACTGGGACATCAGACTGAGGCTTGGATAGTCTCTGGAATGAGGCTAGAATGCTGGAACATCAGAGTGAGGCTTAGATCATCTCTGGAATAAGGATTGGAAAATAGGGAAACAGGCAGCAGAGGCTTCAGTGCAGGAGGACGGAAAAACTAAATAGGAAAGTGCAAAACCTTTTGTGTGGGGAAATCTTGCCTGACCAATTTACTTCAATTCTTTGAAGGAGTAAACAAACATTTGGACAAAGGGGAGCCGGCTGATATTGTGTATCTGGATTTTCAAAAGGCGTTTGACAAGGTACCTCATGAAAGGCTACAGAGGAAATAGGAGGGTCATGGGATAGGAGGAAAAGTCCTATTGTGGATTAAAAAGTGGTTTAAGGATAGGAAACAGAGAGTGGGGTTAATGGAGAAGGGTAGTTAGTGGGGTTCCTCAGGGGTCTGTGCTAGGACCGCTGCTTTTTAATATATTTATAAATGATTTAGAGATGGGAGTAACTAGCGAGGTAATTAAATTTGCTGATGACACAAAGTTATTCAAAGTCGTTAACTTGCGACAGGATTGTGAAAAATTACAGAAGGACCTTACGAGACTGGGAGACTGGGTGGCTAAATGGCAGATGATGTTTAATGTGAGCAATTGGAAGGTGATGCATGTGGGAAAAAAGAACCCGAATTATAGCTACGTCATGCAAGGTTCCACGTTAGGAGTTACGGACCAAGAAAGAGATCTGGGTGTTGTCGTCGATAATACACTGAAACCTTCTGCGGCTCGGAAAGCGAATAGAATGTTGGGTATTATTAGGAAAGGTATGGAAAACAGGTGTGAGGATGTTATAATGCCGTTATATTGCTCCATGGTACGACTGCACCTTGAGTATTGTGTTCAATTCTGGTCGCCGCATCTCAAGAAAGATATAGTGGAATTGGAAAAGGTGCAGCGAAGGGCGACTAAAATTGTAGCGTGGATGGGACGGCTTCCCTATAAAGAAAGACTAGGGAGGCTAGGGCTTTTCAGCTTGGAGAAGAGACGGCTGAGGGGAGACATGATAGAGGTATATAAAATAATGAGTGGAGTGGAACAGGTGGATGTGAAGCGTCTGTTCACGCTTTCCAAAAATACTAGGACTAGGGGGCATGCGATGAAACTACAGTGTAGTAAATTTAAAACAAATCGGAGAAAATGTTTCTTCACCCAACGCGTAATTAAACTCTGGAATTCGTTGCTGGAGAACGTGGTGAAGGTGGTTAGCTTGGCAGAGTTTAAAAAGGGGTTAGACAGTTTCCTAAAGGACAAGTCCATAAACTGCTACTAAATGGACTTGGGAAAAATTCACAATTCCGGGAATAATATGTATAGAATATTTGTACGTTTGGGAAGCTTGCCACGTGCCCTTGGCCTGGATTGGCCGCTGTCGTGGTCAGGATGCTGGGCTCGATGGACCCTTGGTCTTTTCCCAGTGTGGCATTACTTATGTACTTATGTAACCCCTAAGAGAAAAACTTCACTGGCTCCCACTTAAGGAATGCATTGTGTTCAAGATCTGCACTATTGTGCACAAAATCATTCATGCAGACGCCCCAATCTACATGCTAAACCTCGTGGACCTACCTCCCAGAAACGCTATAAGATCATCCCGCAAATTTCTCAATTTGCACTTCCACAACTGTAAAGGACTAAAATACAAACTGATGCATGCCAGTACCTTCTCTTACATGAGCACGCAGTTGTGGAATGCACTACCTACAGACCTGAAAACAATAGACAAAACAACTAACTTTCGCAAATCTCTGAAGACATATCTCTTCAACAAGGCCTACAAAGAGAACCCATAGTCTTACTAAACTACCTCGCCAACCTACCCAGTTATGAAAGTCCACCTTCTATACTTACCTGCCTAACACTGTCCTTTTTTCCTCACATACTTAAACTCTGTTCATTACTAATTGTATGTGATATTCTGGAATGACAATGTCATAACAAAACTCTGTAAGCCACATTGAGCCTGCAAAGAGGTGGGAAAATGTGGGATACAAATGCAATAAATAAAACGTAGTCCCAGGGAGACAGTCTGGAGAAGCCGTGGAGCCTGACCACTGGCAGAAAAGGTGAGTCAGGGAGCAGGGCTGTGACAGCCAAAGATGAAGCCCAACATTTCTTTTGCATCTGTTGTTTTCAAATAAGTTCTTGCAGCTATAGTTTTATAGAATAGTCAGAGAAGATGCAAATTGGATGGCGCAGGAATGTAAGTGTATGGAATACAGAGCTGTTCAAGAGTTTTCAGAAGGAATGAAGATGTAGAGGCAGACATGATGGTTGGAAAGAAGGAAACTTTATTAACAAATAAATTGGTTAAAAGAAATGCCCAACATGGCTGTGTTTCATCCAGCAAGGGCTTCTTCATGGGCTAAAATGTACTTTAAAAAAATAATCAATATTTCTTATTTACAACCAAGCAAACACACTTGTACAGAAAAGTAAGATTCCAAGATAATAATAACACTGCAAAGAAAGAAAAAAAAAAAAAAGGAAAATTATACATTGGAAATCAAATTCAAGTCTACATTGAGGGCTTATTTACAAAGCCGTGCTAGCAATTCTCATATAGCAGATGAGAGGAAGCCCATAGGAATTAAATGAGCTTTCTCTCATTTGCCGCACCGAGTATCGGTAGCGCAGCTTTGTAAAAGAATCCCTATGTGATCCAAGATTACATACAATGGAGAATCTAAATTAACAGGAAAATAAAAAAGGCAAAAACACATAAAGTGAAAGATACATACCTGTAGCGGCGGTATTCTCCGAGGACAGCAGGCTGATTGTTCTCACTGATGGGTTGACGTCTGACGTCAGCCCCAGGTCTGGAAATCTTCCGTCGCGCGAACGTGTCCCTCAGTCAACTTACAAAGCAAGACAAGGGAAGAGACAACTCCAAAGGGGAGGTGGGCGGGTTGGTGAGAACAATCAGCCTGCTGTCCTCGGAGAATACCCGCTACAGGTATGTATCTTTCGCTTTCTCTGAGGACAAGCAGGCTGCTTGTTCTCACTGATGGGTTGACGTCCGACGGCAGCCCCCAGGCTCACTCAAAACAACAAACAGGGTCAATTGGGCCTCGCAACGGCGAGGACATAACACAGATTGACCTGAAAACATAAAGAACTAACTGAGAGTGCAGCCTGGAACAGAACAAAAATGGGTCTGCGGGGGTGGGGTGGGGTGGAGTTGGATTCTAGACCCCAAACAGATTCTGCAGCACCGACTGCCTAAACCGACTGTAGCGTCGGGTATCCTGCTGAAGGCAGTAATGAGCTGTGAATGTGTGGACAGATGACCACGTCGCAGCCTTGCAAATCTCTTCAATAGTGGCTGACTTCAAGTGGGCCACTGACACTGCCATGGCTCGAACACTATGAGCCGTGACATGACCCTCAAGAGTCAGCCCAGCTTGGGTGTAAGTGAAGGATATGCTAGCCAATTTGAAATGGTGCATTTCCCGACAGCCACTCCCCTTCTGCTGGGATCAAAAGAAACAAACATTTGGGCGGACTGTCTGAATGGGCTTGTCCGCTCCAGATAGAAGGCCAATTCTCTTTTGCAGTCCAATGTGTGCAACTGACGTTCAGCAGGGCGGGTATGAGGATGGGGAAAAATGCTGGCAAGACAATTGACTGGTTCAGATGGAACTCTGACACCACCTTCGGCAAAAACTTAGGGTGAGTGCGGAGGACTACTCTGTTATGATGAAATTTAGTATATGGAGCATGGGCTATCAAGGCTTGGAGCTCACTGACTACGAGCTGAAGTAACAGCCACCAAGAAAATGACTTTCCAGGTCAAGTACTTCAGATGGCAGGAATTCAGTGGCTCAAAAGGAGGTTTCATCAGCTGGGTGAGAACGACATTGAGATCCCATGACACTGGCAGAGGTTTGACAGGGGGCTTTGACAAAAGCAAACCTCATGAAGCGAACAACTAAAGGCTGTCCAGAGATAGGCTTACCTTCTACACGATAATGATAAGCATTAATTGCACTAAGATGAACTCTTACGGAGTTAGTCTTAAGACCAGACTCAGACAAGTGCAGAAGGTATTCAAGTAGGGTTACCATATGGCTCCAGAAAAAGGAGGACGGATTGAGCCAGCAATGGAAATAAAACCCGGCTGGCTCAATTACTTCCATTGAAAGCAATTGCTTTCCATTGAAAGCAGTGGAAGTAAAACCCGGCTGGCTCAATCCGTCCTCCTTTTTCTGGAGCCATATGGTAACCCTATATTCAAGCAGGGTCTGTGTAGGACAAGAGCGAGGGTCTAGGGCCTTGCTGTCACACCAGACAGCAAACCTCCTCCATTTAAATGAGTAACTTTTTTTAGTGAAATCTTTCCTGGAAGCAAGCAAGACTTGGGAGACACCCTCAGAAAGACCCAAGGAGGCGAAGTCTATGCTCTCAACATCCAGGCCATGAGAGCCAGGGACCGGAGGTTGGGATGCAGAAGCACCCCCTCATTCTGAGTAATGAGGGTTGGAAAACACTCCAATCTCCACGGGTCTTCGGAGGACAAGTCCAGAAGAAGCGATTCTGATCGCTCCCTTCTGGCCGCATCAGATTTGGTTCCACGATCTTGCTTGAGTTTCAGCAAAGTCTTCCCTACCAAAGGTATGGGAGGATATGCATACAGGAGGCCCTTGCCCCAATGTAAGAGAAAGGCATCCGACGCTAGTCTGCCGTGGGCCTGAAGCCTGGAACAGAACTGAAGGATCTTGTGATTGAGTCGAGTGGCGAAGAGATCCACCAAGGGGGTGCCCCACTTTTGAAAGATCTGACGCACCACTTTCAAGTTGAGAGACCACTCGTGAGGTTGTATTATCCTGCTCAACCTGTCGGCCAGACTGTTGTTTACTCTGTGGCTTGGAGAGACATGCTGTGCCGGCGAGCCCAAAGCCACATCTGAACGGCTTCCTGACACAGGGGGTGAGATCCGGTGCCCCCCTGATTGTTGATGTAGTACATGGCAACCTGATTGTCTGTCTGAATTTGAATAATTTGATTGGATAGCCGATCTCTGAAAGCCTTTAGCGCGTTCCAGGCCGCTCTCAACTCCAGGAGGTTGATCTGAAGACCTGTTTCCTGGAGGGACCAAACTCCTTGAGTGTGGAGCCCATCAACATGAGCTCCCCACCCCAGAAGAGATGCATCTGTCGTCAGTACCATTTGTGGCTGAGGAATTTGAAAGGGACGTCCCACGGTCAAATTGGATCGAATTGTCCACCAATAGAGGGAATTGAGAAACACTGTGGACAGCTGAATAACATCCTCTAGATCCCCCGCAGCTTGATACCACTGGGAAGCTAGGGTCCATTGAGCTGATCTCATGTGAAGGCGGGCCATGGGAGTCACATGAACTGTGGAGGCCATATGGCCCAGCAATCTCAATATCTGCCGAGCTGTGATCTGCTGAGACACTCTGACCCAAGAAACGAGGGCCAGAAGATTGTCTGCCCTGGCTTCAGGGAGGTAGGCCTGAGCCGTCTTTGAGTCCAGCCGAGCTCCTATGAATTCTAGTTGTTGAACTGGAAGAAGATGGGACTTTGGATAATTTATAACAAACCCGAGTAGCTCCAGGAGTTGAATAGTCATCTGCATGGACTGCTGAGCTCCTGTCTCGGAAGTGCTCTTCACCAGCCAATCGTCGAGATAAGGGAAGACATGCACTCCCAGCTTGCGTAGAGACGCTGCCACTACCGCCAGGCATTTGGTGAACACCCGGGGCGCGGAGGCGAGCCCAAAAGGCAGTACACAATACTGAAAGTGCTGTGTCCCGAGACAGAATCGAAGATACTTCCTGTGAGCTGGCAGTATCGGGATGTGTGTATAAGCATCCTTCAAGTCCAGAGAGCATAGCCAATCGTTTTCCTGAATCATGGGAAGAAGGGTGCCCAGGGAAACCATCCTGAACATTTCTCGAATCAGATATTTGCTCAGGGCCCTTAGGTCTAGGATGGGACGCATCCCCCCTGTTTTCTTTTGCACAAGGAAGTACCTGGAATAGAATCCCAGCCCTTCTTACCCTGGTGGAACGGGCTCGACCGCATTGGCGCTGAGAAGGGTGGAGAGTTCCTCTGCAAGTACCTGCCTGTGCTGGAAGCTGAAGGACTGAGCTCCCGGTGGACAATTTGGAGGTTTGGAAATCAAATTGAGGGAGTATCCTAGCCGGACTATTTGGAGAACCCACTGATCGGAGGTTACAAGGGGCCACCGCTGGTGAAAAAATTTTAACCTCCCTCCGACTGGTAGATTGTCCGGCACAGACACTTTTATGTCGGCTATGCTCGCCTGGAGCCAGTCAAAAGCCCGTCCCTTGCTTTTGCTGGGGAGCTGCAGGGGCCTGTTGAGGCGCACACTGTTGACGTGAACGAGCGCGCTGGGGCTTTGCCTGAGCAGGCTGGTGGGAAGGAGGATTGTACCTGCGCTTATTGTAAGTGTAGGGAGCATTCTTCTGACCCCCGTAAAAACGTCTACCTGAAGAGATAGATGCTGAAGGCGTCCATTGGGAGAGTTTGTCGAGTGCGGTTTCCTGCTGATGGAGCTGTTCTACCACCTGCTCGACCTTCTTGCCAAAAATATTATCCCCCCGGCAAGGAGCGTCTGCAATCCACTGCTGGACTTGATTCTCCAGGTCAGAGGCACGCAGCCTCTGTACATCACTATACCTTGAGCAGTGGCCCTAGACGCAACATCAAAAGTGTCATAAGCACCCCTGGACAGGAATTTACAACATGCCTTCAGCTGCCTGACCACCTCCTGAAAAGGCTTGGCCTGCTCCGAAGGGAGCTGATCGACCAAGTCCGCCAGTTGCTTCACATTGTTCCGCATATGGATGCTCGTGTAGAGCTGGCAGGACTGGATCTAGGCCATGAGCATAGCGGAATGATAGGCCTTCCTCCCAAAAGAGTCCAGAGTTCTAGACTCCTGCCCCGGGGGCGCCGAGGCGTAATCCCTAGAACCCTTGGCCCTCTTGAGAGCGGAATCCACAACCGCAGAGTTATGAGGCAACTGGGTCTTCATCAACTCCGGGTCCCCTTGAATCCGATACTGGGACTCAGCTTTTTTTTTGGAATGGTGGGATTAGTTAATGGTTTCATCCAGTTCGCCATCAATGTCTGCTTAAGAACATTATGTAGGGGAACAGTGGATGACTCCTTAGGTGGTGAAGGATAGTCCAGGACCTTGAACATCTCAGCCCTGGGCTCATCCTCAGTTACCACTGGGAAGGGAATGGCCATAGACATTTCCCGGACAAAAGAAGAGAAAGACAAACTCTTGAGGGGAGAAAGCTTTCTCTGTGGCGAAGGAGTAGGATCAGAAGGAAGACCACAAGACTTCTCATCTGAGAAATATCTTGGGTCCTCCTCTGCCTCCCACGAGGCCTCCCCCTTGGTATCAGACATGAGTTCTCTGACCGCAGTCTGAAGCCGAGCCCATCTCGACGCCGAGGAGCGATGTCCTCGATGACGGTGTTGAGAAGTGGACTCCCGTGCCGACGGCGATGAAGCTCCCTCCACTGACGACAAAGAGGAAGCCACTTGGGTGGCAACCGACACCGCAAGCGGCACCGATGCCAAGGGCCTCACCATGGACGGGGAGCCAGCCATCGCATCTATCGACGGTACCGTAGGCGCAAGCACCTCCGGTACCGGAACAGATGGTCATAGCAGCCTTTCCAGGATCCTTGGAAGAATGGCCTCGAGGCGCTCGTCAAGCTAGGGAGTCAGTGCAGGAGTCGAAGCCCAAATCTTCTGAGTAGGTGGAGGAGGTACCGGGCTGTCCGGAGAAGTGCGCATCGACACCTCCTGAATGGAAGGTGAGCGGTCCTCCCGGTGTCAACACTTCACGGGTGCCGAATCCTTTGGCGTCCCGGAGCTCTCGGTACTGTGATGGAAGGGCGACCGATGACGGTGCTTCTTCGCCTTCGCTCGAAGCACAGTCTCGGTACCCCCCGGTACCGACGAGGAAGACGTTGAATCCAAACATCTCCTCGGGGTCTGGTCCAAAGAGGGTCGGTCCCGATGGGCCTGCACCACAGGAGCCCTCGAGGCAGGTGGAGACCCACTCGAAGGCCCACTGCTGCCAGTGTGAGATGGTCTCTGGACAGCCATTACCTGCGCTCCGGATGTCGATGCACTCTCCGGTGCCAACATCGACACCGCTGCCGCAGATCTTGGTACCGCTGCCGACGTCGACGCTGAAGGACTGGGCGAAGCTTGGAACAGGCGCTCCCACTGAGCTAATATCGACGCTTGTGTCCGCTTTTTAAGGCCACGACACAAAGTACAAGAGTCGGGGTGATGACTCGCCCCAAGACACTGAATACACGAAGCGTGTGGATCAGTGGCTGAGATTGCCCGGCTGCACCAAGTGCACTTCTTGAAGCCGCTGGCGATCTTCGATGACATCGACGGAAAAATCACAGTGGCGAAATCAAAAGACGCGATGGTGCCAAAAGAAGCACAGAAAAAGGGAAAAAAACCCATACGGGCGGCCAACAGGGCCGCACACGAAAAAGAAAACAAAAAAGCTACCGACAAACTAAGACAAAAAAAGGGAAGTTTGGGAGGTTTTTATTTTTTGAAACAGAATAACAAGACGAGTGAACTCGCAAAAAACGAGAAAAAGTTTTAAGAGATGGTAAACCGCAAAAGGGCTCTCTCCTGAGGCGCAGAGCAACCGTAAAACAGCCACCCTGACTGCGGAAAAAAAAGAGACTGAGGGACACGGTCGCGCATGCGCGGTGTGCGCACTCATGGGCACGAGGGATCTAGCAAGCTTTGTTGCTAGGAAGATTTCTGGACCTGTGGCTGCCGTCGGACATCACCCCATCAGTGAGAACAAGCAGCATGCTTGTCCTCGGAGAATAACGGGATTCACATATAGTAGATGACAGCAGAAAAAGACCTGCACGGTCCATCCAGTCTGCCCAACAAGACAACTCATGTGTGCTACTTTTGTGTATACCCTACTTTGATTTGTACCTGTGCTCTTCAGGGCACAGACCGTATAAGTCTGCCCAGCACTAGCCCCGCCTCCCAACCACAGGCTATGGCATAGACCATATAAGTCTGCCCAGCACTATCCCCGCCTCCCACCACCGGCTCTGGCACAGACCGTATAAGTCTGCCCAGCGCTATCCCTGCCTCCCAACCTCCAGTCCCGCCTCCCACCACTGGCTCTGGCACAGACCGTATAAGTCTGCCCCGCACTATCCCCGCCTCCCAACCTCCAGCCCCGCCTCCCACTACCGGCTCTGCTATCCAATCTCGGTTAAGCTCCTGAGGATCCTTTCCTTCTGAACAGGATTCCTTTATGTTTAACCCACGCATTTTTGAATTCCGTTACTGTTTTCCTCTCCACCACCTCCCGCGGGAGGGCATTCCAAGCATCCACCACTCTCTCCGTGAAGAAATACTTCCTGACATTTTTCTTGAGTCTGCCCCCCTTCAATCTCATTTCATGTCCTCTCGTTCTACCACCTTCGTATCTCCGGAAAAGGTTCGTTTGCGGATTAATACCTTTCAAATATTTGAATGTCTGTATCATATCACCCCTGTTTCTCCTTTCCTCCAGGGTATATATGTTCAGGTCAGCAAGTCTCTCCTCATACGTCTTGTTACGCAAATCCCATACCATTCTCGTAGCTTTTCTTTGCACCGCTTCGATTCTTTTTACATCCTTAGCAAGATACGGCCTCCAAAACTGAACACAATACTCTAGATGGGGCCTCACCAACGACTTATACAGAGGCATCAACACCCCCTTTATTCTGCTGGTCACACCTCTCTCTGTACAGCCCAACAACCTTCTAGATACAGCCACCGCCTTGTCACACTGTTTCGTCACCTTCAAATCCTCAGATACTATCACCCCAAGGTCCCTCTCCCCGTCTAAACCTATCAGACTCTTGCCACCTAACACATACGTCTCCCGTGGATTTCTATTCCCTAAGCGCATCACTTTGCATTTCTTCGCATTGAATTTTAATTGCCAGACCTTAGACCATTGTTCTAGCTTCTTCAAATCCTTTTTCATGTTTTCCACTCCCTCCGGGGTGTCCACTCTGTTACAGATCTTAGTATCATCCGCAAATAGGCAAACTTTACCTTCTAACCCTTCGGCAAGGTCACTCACAAATATATTGAACAGAATCGGCCCCAGCACCGATCCTTGAGGCACTCCACTACTCACCTTTCCCTCCTCCGAGCTAACTCCATTCACCACCACCCTCTGGCGTCTGTCCGTCAACCAGTTCCTAATCCAGTTCACCACTTTAGGTCCTATCTTCAGCCCATCCAGTTTATTTAAAAGCCTCCTGTGGGGAACCGTGTCAAAAGCTTTGCTGAAATCTAAGTAGATTACGTCCATAGCTCGTCCCTGATTCAATTCTCCTGTCACCCAATCAAAAAACTCAATGAGATTCGTTTGGCACGATTTCCCTTTGGTAAAACCATGTTGTCTCGGATCTTGCAACTTATTGGCTTCCAGGAAATTCACTATCCTTTCCTTCAGCATCGCTTCCATTACTTTTCCAATAACCGAAGTGAGGCTTACTGGCCTGTAGTTTCCAGCTACTTCCCTATCACCACTTTTGTGAAGAGGGACCACCTCCGCCATTCTCCAATCCCTCGGAACATCTCCCGTCTCCAAGGATTTATTAAACAAATCTTTAAGAGGACCCGCCAGGACCTCTCTGAGCTCCCTTAATATCCTGGGGTGGATCCTGTCCGGTCCCATGGCTTTGTCCACCTTTAGCTTTACAAGTTGTTCATACACACTCTCTTCTGTAAATGATGCTGTATCCACTCCACTATCATTTGTACTTTTTCCAGTCCATCGCGGTCCTGCTCCAGGATTTTCTTCTGTGAAAACAGAACAAAAGTATCTATTTAGCAAATTTGCTTTTCCTTCATCACTATGTACATAGCGGTTCGCAGTATCTTTTAGTCTCACAATTCCCTTTTTAGTCATTCTCCTTTCACTAATATACCTGAAGAAATTTTTGTCACCCCTCCTTACATTTCTAGCCATTTGTTCTTCCGCTTGCGCTTTCGCCAGATATATCTCTCTCTTGGCTTCTTTCAGTTTCCTCCGGTATTCCTTCCCGTGTTCCTGTTCTTGAGTTTTTGTGTATTTCTGGAACGCCAACTCTTTAGCCTTTATTTTCTCAGCCACTTGCTTGGAGAACCATATCGGTTTCCTTTTTCTCTTGCTTTTATTTACTTTCCTTACATAAAGGTTTGTAGCCCTATTTATAGCATCTTTCAGCCTGGACCACTGTCCTTCCACTTCTTGTACTTCCTCCCAGCCCATCAGCTCCTTCCTCAGGTATTCCCCCATTTTAGTAAAGTCAGCATGCTTGAAATCCAGGACTTTGAGTTTTGAGTGGCTGCCCTCCACTACAGCAGTCATATCAAACCAAACCGTTTGATGGTCACTGCCGCCCAAGTGGGCACCCACTCGGACATTTTGACACGCTATCCTCATTTTGTGAGCACCAGATCCAGCGTCGCTCCCTCCCTCGTGGGTTCAGTCACCATTTTTCTGAGCAAAACACTTTGGAAAGCATCCACGATCTGTCTACTTCTCTCCGATTTCGCCGACGGAACCTTCCAATCTACATCCGGCAGATTGAAATCTCCCAGCAACAGCACCTCCCTCTTCTTTCCTAACTTTTGAATATCCGCGATCAGATCCCTATCTAGTTCTTCCAGTTGTGTCGGGGGTCTGTAGACAACACCCACATGGACTGAGGTTCTATCATCTCTTTTTAAGGTGATCCATATCGCTTCTTCTTTTCCCCAGGTCCCTGTCATTTCAGTCGCCGTGATATCATTTCTCACATACAGAGCTACTCCTCCACCTTTACGACCCTCTCTATCCTTCCTAAATAGATTATAGCCTGGTATCCCATTCATGGGAACCATTTAGCCACGTCTCCGTGATTGCAACAATGTCTAAGTCTGCCTCCACCATCAGGGCTTGAAGGTCATGAACTTTATTGCTTAGACTGTGAGCATTTGTGGTCATTGCATTCCATCTACATTTCCTGGTATGTGTTTTAGTGATTTGGGGGTGTCTTAACCCTTTGGGTACCTTCCTATCTTTTTGTTCCACCTTCATTCCTTTTTCTTCTGCATCCGTTCTATTTTCAGGAATATCACAGTGCTGTAATGGTGCAAAAGAATTCTGTAGGGGCATCACTTGTGAGGGCGGATGCTTGTGTGTCACATAACGAACTCTGCCTGAGCCTACTGTGAACCATCTATTTTTAGGTGGTTTTATCCTTTGAGGCAGTGGTGTGAATTTGGTTTGATTCTGAGCAGTATGATTTTGTGGAGTCTTTGAAGCTGCTTTAAGTGTATCTAATTCCTCCTTTAGTTTACTAAGCTCCTTTTTTAAACTAGCGAGCTGATGACATATAGGACAAGCTTTTAGTGTCCAGATGATTGGCCTTGAAACTAAAGCACCACAATTATTACAGAGAATAAGAGTCATGCTGATGTATTTGGTATGAATAGGTATGCTATGATGGGGTTAAGAGTATGCAAGATTTACTTTACTCTTAAGCCACACAGGCAGAGAGATTTGTATTTGGGTGGAGTTAATTTGTGATAAGTAGTGTATGTAGGAAAGCTATTTAGGAAGTGGAAGTCTTGGGGTGGTTGGGATGAGGGGCAGGGTGGGGGGGGGGGGTTAAAATTTAAAACGTGTGGATTGTGTTTATTGTAAAACCTATCTCTAGAATTGTATTAAGCCACTTATCTACACAGCTGGTTAGGATAAGGGGAAGACAAGGTTACAAAATGCACCAGAAATGTCCAAAAGCACAGTTTTAGAGTAGGAAATTCCTGGAAGAAAGCCAGCACAAAAGTCTTATCTGAGTGAGTTTCCTTGCGGCAGGAGACAAGTGAGGCCCTTGAAGTTGCCCAGCTCTGAACAGAAACTAGCCCCTCCTAATCGTTTTAGATTGTCTGCAGAAAGCCAGGTGGGATGAGGATGGGGGATGGGAAAGAGTTCAGTACAATTACAGTCAAGGAAAGAGAGTTTTAATACTATCTGGCAGTTTTGAAATCCAAAATCTAGTTTTCCAGATTTGCAGATATCAATAAAGCAGTTTGAAAACAACAATTCAGATTTGCAGATATCAATAAAGCAGCATACAATCTGTTGTACATTTACAAAATAAGAGAGTCAATCACAAGGTACTAACTAAACTCCCATGTTACGTTTTGTTGCCAAAAAAGCTGTGAGATGGGAAGGTTAAAAACAAACAAATCATATTTAACTACATATTTACAGGAATAATGCAAAAAGAAGTAGCCCCTATCTGAAGTACACCAGGTTTCAGCAGTAAAAATTGCTGATGCTTCTTCTGAGATCTCTGGAAACATCAGGAAAAATCTGAATTCTGAGCTCCCAAAATGTCATTCCTTTATTTTTAAAATACATTATCCTCAACCAGCTTTTATTAGGCACCAATATCACAGTAGCCTCCAAGGCATTAGCAACAATTACTGGCTACCCATACTATTGAGGGGACAACAATGGTGGGACATCAGCAGTCAGCTGATGGCATGCAGGTTCTTCCGCCTCCCCACAACGGCTGTAATAGTCAAATGCTGCAGGGTAGGACCCCTTTTATCACCTAGCTTACCCTACCACACTTGGTCCTTAAAATCAGGCTGATTGGGATGCCTGACCTTTCCTTTGAGGATTCAGAAGAACATAAGATTTGCCATACTAGGACAGCCCAAAGTATCCTGTTTTTAACAATGGCCAATGTAGATCATAATTATGTGTCAAGATCTGAAAAATGTACAACAGATTGTATGCTGCTTATCCTAGAAATAAGCAGGGGATTTTCCCTAATCTATCTTAATAAAGGATTATGGTTGTTACTGTAAGAGACCGATCCCAACCTTTTGTTTACCAATGTTAAGCTAACTGCTTGCACAACATTTTGTGGCCAAAAATCACTGTGGGAATAAGAGGTAATGGGCAGAAATTGATGACTGCCATTTTTCATCTTTCATTGCATAGCCAACTTCATGAGCCAAGTTGTGCACATTGCTTTGATCCTACCTTATTTTCCATGCCCAATCTGCATCCCTGTTGGCACTCAATGATTCAGCTGGACATTTAGGGAAGCAGTGAACCTTTGACATCATAATCACAGATATCTGCCCTCAGCCCTAGCTTAGTACAAAAACTGCACACATTCTGTGCTTATCAGTGAAAGTTAGGTGGAAAATGCCTTAGACTGTGTGGTCCAACATGCATTACCCAAACTAGACAGTGTGTGGCCTACATAAACACCAAGGTCAGAGGGCGAAGAAATCTCTCTAATCTCCATAGTTGGCTCTTGAACCTTCTCCAGAGGTTGTTGGAGGTGCGCAGGCCAGCCTTCAGATGTGCAGGATAGAGCTGGCCCTTATACCAGGGGATTAGTCTGCACAATTCCAGAACCACTGGTCTGGAGAAGATTTTGGGGGCCTTTTTCTCTGCAACATCATCACTGAGTTTTGGATCTCTCATCCACATAGGGCGCTAGAGTAAAAACAGACTGATATTACAATATTTCCCACATATCGCTGGCTATGGCAGATATTATATATGGTTCATGCATATAACCGGCTCTTAGAGGCTGACATGCCTAGCTACCATGTATCCACCTATGATGGTGACGGTGCCCGAGGACATGGTCAGTCAAATCTGACCACCTCACCCGAGGACATGGTCAGTCAAAGCTGACTACCTCGCCATCAACCCCTGTGTACAGGGGTGCGGGAGACCTTACCTACCTGGAGATTTGTCCACGTTTTGGCCTGTGGGTTGTACGGGATGCCAAATTGTTCTACTGTCACATATCACATAACTCATATTCAAAACTGACTGGCCACCATATTGTCGTATCAACTATCATTTTCAAATCTGAGTGGCTTTGAGCACGGCGAGTCCATTATTTATTATCAGGTTAGCTTCAAGTAAGCAGCCATATTTTCTGATAAATATCTGCCAATATTCGGTTATCTTTAGCTGGTTATCTTCAGCCGCTGAAAATGGCTAGAAATGGCCGGCTCCAGTTAGCCAGCTATCTTGGAGCTAGCTGCGCTGCTGAATATCGGCATTATAATTTTCCTTTAGCTTCCCTTCCAAACTGATCAAGCCATGGTCCAATATTTGAACCTGGGGGCACAAAGCTTTACCTAGGTTCACTGATAAGGACCATAGGTTGTCCAAAATCAATTTAGATGGCTTAACAAAGGAAAAAGTAGGTTGTAGTATTCCCTCTCATTTCTCACAGCCTCCGACTCCTCCAAGATAGAAAGTAAAACTGCTGCAGCCCCTGCTGGTAAACTTAGCATCTCCAAGGTTTCCAGCTCTCCTGTGGGGTGAATCAGTGCCTTTCATTGCTTAGCCTCTGCGGTACTTCCGGAACGCAGGACCTGCCATGTCAACAACTGGGAGCTGCTGCCATGCGGCTGGGGGGAAGGGGCTGTCATGTCGGGGCTGAGTGACACCTCTAGCCTGAGGAGTACTCCAGAGTCTCCATTTACCCCAAGCTGCTCCAGAGGGCTGCACACTGACCCAAATGGAATCCCGGTTCTCTGGCTGAAGGAGTCCATCATGCTGACAACAGGAGGAAGACTTGGTTGCTGAGAGGCAGCAGCAGCAGACCAACCCCTTCTCTTTGGCATAGCAGAGGAAAACAAATGGAACAGCACAGAGAGACTTAACACACATCAGGTATGTGCAGCCATCTTGGATCCCATTCTCTTCTTCACGTACTGTTAAAACAAACAAAAAAAAACCAATATAGGAATAAGACCATACCAAACCATGAAATCATATAATTTAAAATCATAAAATACTAAATACTAATCATAATCATAATAATACTAAAAATCAACATAAAAAGACATCATAATCAGTAACAGTTAAATAAAAATGAGACTTTGAAAGGTATTTTTTTTTGTGGTTTTTAGATTCGACAGCCACATTGTCCCCTATGACGGCATTACATAGAAACAGAAACATTTAACTTAGTGGCATAACTTCTCAGCTGAAAATTCATCTTAATTTAGGAGTTTAAAAATTATCCCCAGGATTCTATATATCGTGCCTTAATCTCTGTGTGGAAATCAAAGCATATTCTAATTGCGCACGCAACTTAATTGGTTAACTAGCCAGTGAGCGTGGTCAATTGGATGTTCTAAAATCTATGTGCATTGTTATAGAATACAACCGCTTTGCACCTAATTTAGTCATCAGTATTTACAGTAAGTTAAACATGGTGTAAATGGCCGCAACTATATTTGGTTGTGTGGAGAGGCGCTCAGCGTATTCTATATACTGTGTAGAAATTTAAACCTATTCTATAAAAGATAAGCATACTTTAGAGAATACATCTAGGTGTATTTTTTTTCCGTGCGGAATTTTTAGGCACCATATATAGCCATGTTTTTATAGTCATGTAGTGTGAAATATTTCTAACAGTAGATGGAAGATTATTCCAAAGATTTGGTGCACTACCAAACAACGTACTTTTCTTAGTACTACTCAATCGACAACTCGTAATTGGCATTTGACGGCGGTGCCAACAGTAATTCATTTGAAGATTGTAAACACTGAGATGGTTTATAGACTGTAATTAAGTTGACTCAGGGGCCCTTTTATAAAGACACGCTGCGGTAGTGTAGACACGTGTTTTGGGCGCATGCAGAATCATTTTTCAGCGCACCTGTAAAAAATGCCTTTTTTTAACATTTTTGCCAAAAATGGACGTGCGGCAAAATGAAAATTGCCATGTGTCCATTTTGGGACTGAGACCTTACCGCCAGCCATTGACCTAGCGGTAAGGTCTCACGTGGTAACCGGGTGGTAATGGTCTACGTGTGTAAAATGCCGATTACTGCCCGTGCGCCAGGAAATAAAAATATTTTCCGGCACGCTTAGCAGATGCACATTAAAAATGAAATTACTGCAAGGGCCATGTGGTAGCCGGGCGGTAACTCAAACTTGATGCACATTGGGCATGCGTAGGCACCTATGCAGCTTAGTAAAAGGGTCCCTAAGTACCCAGGGCTTAGGCCATACAAGATTTAAAAAATGAAAGTTAGCATCTTGAATTTGATCCTCGCTCTTATAGACAACCAATGCAATTTTCACAAAAATGGAGTTGCATGATCAAATCCATAGGCGCCCGGTATAAGAGGCTTGGAGAGGCTAAGCCTCCCCCCTGCTGCAGCAGAATGGATCAGCTGTGGAGTCCAGCTGCTCTGAGGGGATTAAATTGTTGATTTACCTCCATCCTCACAGCAGGAGCTGCAGTGAAAGCCCTCTAGCAGTTGTAGAAATTGGTTTATGGTTTGTTTACCTTTCTGCTGGGAAAGCAGGGGAGGGGGTTGGCTGGAGGTGTCCTGGGTTGCCAGGGAGATATTTAAGGAGGATGACTTCCTGACCTGCACTGAGGACAGATAGCAACAGAACGGATACTGGGCCAGCATGATCAGAAAAAGTCACCAGACAACAAAGGTAGAAAAGATCATTTTATTTTCATTATAGTGTTTGGAATATGTCCACTTTGAGAATCAGGTGCTCAACATTAAAAGTTTATATTTATTTACTTATTTATGGCATTTTATCCCACATTAAACATGAATTAGGGTGTTTTGTGGCTCTACATGAGAATTGTGATGATATGATCCCTTGTTTCATATTGTTGAAAGTCTGCATTTTCCGTATGGGTGGTATATTGGTGTGTTAGATTTTGCCCAGTGTAATATTTATGGTACAGTAAGGTTCTGAGTGTGTTTTTGGACAAAGTTGTGCATAGTGTTTTGCAGTTGAGCGATTGTGGTTAGAATATGCTTTGAGCAACCACTTTATTCTTTGACATATGATACATATCTAATATCTAAATTTAATAAAAGGTATTAATTGTGACTTTTATTTTTATTTATTTATTTTTTTCTGCATGTTATCAGACAATTATGGATTTAAGCTCCACCCCTGCCCCCACCCTTGCCCCCACCCCCTTTAGCCTCCCCAAACAGTTGGGCCACCGACCGCCTATGATCAAATCTATTACCTTTCAAAATTAGTTTAGCAGCAACATTTTGTAAAACCCTGAAGTCATTGCAATTATTTAAGCCCAACAAACAAAAGTTACACTAATTGAGAGTAGTAAGAACTGCTTGAATAACAAGCTGAAAATGACGAATCTCTAAAAAGTGTCTTAACCTGCATTATAATTTCAGCTTAAACATGACTCTGAACAAAGTGATTTACATGTGTATCCATAGTTAAACTTGAGTCCAGCCAAATTCCTAAAAACTTTATATCCTGTTTAATTACTACATCAATATCATGCAGTCTAACAATATTCTGATGACTATTTGAGACCCAACAGCTGGTACCAAAGCTGTTGTCCTTGGGTGAATCCTTAAAATATTTGTTTTGTCAGATTAAATTTTTTTTAATTTATTTATTTATCATTTTACTTACTTATATTCACATTTATCACATAAATGTAAGGAAATACAGAAATTAATATAAAAAGGAAAACATTTTCTCTCAACAATATATATTAACATAATTGTCCACAATTGGAAGATCCAAGATCAGGAAAACAATCATAAAGAAAATAAGAAAAACTCAAAATGGTTAATCTTATACTTCACATTTTCTGAGGGAGGAAGGTTAATCGGTTATTGCAGCCGGTACAGTGGTAACTGAAGGAAGTTGCTGCAGAACATTCTTCATCTGTTTCCACAATCTCTTATAATTTCTTAGGTTCAAACAAGTAAGTAATAAGGAAATAAAACACTTACAATGGAATCGCGCTAGGAAGGTCCCACCTAGAGCAATGATTCCTGGCTTAAAAGCCAAGACTTCACACCTCCCAGTCTGCGATTCCCTTGATGAGTCAGGAAATATATGCATCTTTGAACCCAAAAAACTATCAACCATGTATCGGAAATACAATTTCAAAACATTGTTCCTATCTAAATCAAAGACGAAAGTCACTAATAATATAACTCTATCTATAACTTCTGAATTTTCCAAAATGTCGGTTAAACTTACATCTCTTTTCTCTGATAAAGAAGATTTTAAAGGAAATATAATTTTAGTCACCAGAAGGTGGCTATCAGAAGGTATTAGCAAAGTATCAGAGAAATATTTCTTCAAGAATTCAGTAGCTAATATATAGGATATTATAGGTAAATTTATCATTCTCAAGTTTTTTTCCCTTAATTGGTTCTCCAGAAATTCCAATTTTTACAAGAAAGATAACTATTCTTCATTACCAAATTGTCTGATTTTCATAGAGAAGCCATTTCCATAATCAAAGTCTCTATTTTTATATCTTGGACTTCCACTTTGTTAGATAAATATTAATATAAATTCTTTAATTCACATAGTGAAAAATTTTAAACATCTGAGGAACAGAGTTATTCACATTCTGCTGCAGTTCCTATAGTACGTCCATTATGACATTATTGGCTTCACCAAGTCCAATTTCTCCACAGAAACCGCTCCAGATATCTTCGGGGGGAAGAGCTCACTCTCCAATCCCCCAGTTGGTTTATTATCCGAGTCGATGCTGCGCCAGGACCTCCTCGGGTCACGTGAAAATCCTAACCCACTTTGGGCGTTTCCATTATTGACCTCCGTAGCGAAGCATTACTATTTCTGGGTCTTAGAGGGGTCGTGCCAACAGGGGGACTCAAAGTCACTCCCTCCACTGAGATTTGGCAATAAAGCCTTGCTGTTCCCCGAAGCAAGAACCAATATCCCCGACGTTATGACCCCGAATCTCTCCAAAATAGACTGAGAAGTGGTGGGAACCTCAGCCGTGTTCGAGGAGGACAGCACCACGGCTTTGCCTTTTCTCTTCCCCATTCTCTGGGGAGCGCGCCCTCTTCTTCAGGCATTCTGGTGTAAAACGGGAACTCAACTAGCGTACGTCCTCCCTCAACGCCATCTTGGATCCTCCAAGTTGGGACACTTTTTGTCTGGTTTCTCCTCAGAGGCCTGTCTGACATGGGTAACCCTACAGCATAGCCCTCTGAGTCATTGAAACACGGAAGCCCCTCCACCACTTACAAGGTGGTGTCCCTTCGGAGGGGATGTCAGATTAATTTTTTTTAAATGCTGGGACTTCCAATTCAATATGTCCATAAAAACCTCATTCATCAATGCTACTACCATATTAAAATCTGATAAAATGGGAAAAATCAAAACAATGTCATCTGCATATGAAAAATATTCACTATTCCATTTACACAGCAACATGCCCAGATCACTCATGTAAATATTAAAAATGATAGGGTACAGGAGAGACCCCTGAGGAACACTTTGCTTCATACACCATAAGTCTGAGATTCATCTAACTTGTAATTGTCTCTTTTTCAAAAAAACCTCCAAACCATTTCAACACCCTCCCACCTATTCCTAAGCCATCCAATTTAGGGGGCCTTTTACTAAATGGTTGCCATGTGGCAAATCGAAACTACCGCAGGCCTAACGTGGACTCCAGCGGTAGTTCCGCCCCCAGTGTGTGGCATTTCTGCTGCTACCGGAAATTCCAGAAAAATATTACCACTGGGTTAGCACGGGAGCCCTTACCACCACCTCAGTGGGGGGCAGTAACTGCTCCCCCCGAAATGGCCACGCGATAAGTGCAAACTTACCACATGGCCTTTTCTTTTTCCGGGCTTCTTAACTGCTGCAGTAAAAAGGGCTTTAGCATGAAGCAAAAACGGTTGCCGCCACTAGCACAGGGCCCCTTAGACCATAGTATATGGTTAACTAAATCAAACACTGCTGACAAATCCAGTTGCATCAATAGCACCTCTATTTTCTTATTCAAAGAACCTTGAAGTGTAACCGGACTGATCAGTAAGTAAATCAGGAGGCTGAGACGCTGACTTCCAAAGCAAGGCAACTTTTATTAGCTAGCTGACACAGTACTAAGTTCAGACTCAGGATACTGCGCCCGAGCGTCATCTGACGCTCATTCTTATACATCGTTAGTGATCATGCGCATAACGCATGCCATACATCACACAAACACATGCGCAGTACAAACACATGCGCAGTACAAGTACAGTTTAGTAGTTCTGTAGTTCTCACAGAGAAAGAATATGTCAGTTTCACAGAAAATGTTACTTTGCAAGAAAATGTAACTTATTATGTTGTTTCAGCACATCCACATAATACAGCCTCTGTGTATTGATCACGAGACTGTGCTGACAGAGCTAGCTGTCTCCCTTACAAGCCTAAATTACATAGTAACATAGTAGATGACGGCAGAAAAAGACCTGCACGGTCCATCCAGTCTGCCCAACAAGACAACTCATGTGTGCCACTTTTTGTGTATACCCTACTTTGATTTGTACCTACAGTGGGGGAAATAAGTATTTGATCCCTTGCTGATTTTGTAAGTTTGCCCACTGACAAAGACATGAGCAGCCCATAATTGAAGGGTAGGTTATTGGTAACAGTGAGAGATAGCACATCACAAATTAAATCCGGAAAATCACATTGTGGAAAGTATATGAATTTATTTGCATTCTGCAGAGGGAAATAAGTATTTGATCCCCCACCAACCAGTAAGAGATCTGGCCCCTACAGACCAGGTAGATGCTCCAAATCAACTCGTTACCTGCATGACAGACAGCTGTCGGCAATGGTCACCTGTATGAAAGACACCTGTCCACAGACTCAGTGAATCAGTCAGACTCTAACCTCTACAAAATGGCCAAGAGCAAGGAGCTGTCTAAGGATGTCAGGGACAAGATCATACACCTGCACAAGGCTGGAATGGGCTACAAAACCATCAGTAAGACGCTGGGCGAGAAGGAGACAACTGTTGGTGCCATAGTAAGAAAATGGAAGAAGTACAAAATGACTGTCAATCGACAAAGATCTGGGGCTCCACGCAAAATCTCACCTCGTGGGGTATCCTTGATCATGAGGAAGGTTAGAAATCAGCCTACAACTACAAGGGGGGAACTTGTCAATGATCTCAAGGCAGCTGGGACCACTGTCACCACGAAAACCATTGGTAACACATTACGACATAACGGATTGCAATCCTGCAGTGCCCGCAAGGTCCCCCTGCTCCGGAAGGCACATGTGACGGCCCGTCTGAAGTTTGCCAGTGAACACCTGGATGATGCCGAGAGTGATTGGGAGAAGGTGCTGTGGTCAGATGAGACAAAAATTGAGCTCTTTGGCATGAACTCAACTCGCCGTGTTTGGAGGAAGAGAAATGCTGCCTATGACCCAAAGAACACCGTCCCCACTGTCAAGCATGGAGGTGGAAATGTTATGTTTTGGGGGTGTTTCTCTGCTAAGGGCACAGGACTACTTCACCGCATCAATGGGAGAATGGATGGGGCCATGTACCGTACAATTCTGAGTGACAACCTCCTTCCCTCCGCCAGGGCCTTAAAAATGGGTCGTGGCTGGGTCTTCCAGCACGACAATGACCCAAAACATACAGCCAAGGCAACAAAGGAGTGGCTCAGGAAGAAGCACATTAGGGTCATGGAGTGGCCTAGCCAGTCACCAGACCTTAATCCCATTGAAAACTTATGGAGGGAGCTGAAGCTGCGAGTTGCCAAGCGACAACCCAGAACTCTTAATGATTTAGAGATGATCTGCAAAGAGGAGTGGACCAAAATTCCTCCTGACATGTGTGCAAACCTCATCATCAACTACAGAAGACGTCTGACCGCTGTGCTTGCCAACAAGGGTTTTGCCACCAAGTATTAGGTCTTGTTTGCCAGAGGGATTAAATACTTATTTCCCTCTGCAGAATGCAAATAAATTCATATACTTTCCACAATGTGATTTTCCGGATTTAATTTGTGATGTGCTATCTCTCACTGTTACCAATAACCTACCCTTCAATTATGGGCTGCTCATGTCTTTGTCAGTGGGCAAACTTACAAAATCAGCAAGGGATCAAATACTTATTTCCCCCACTGTATGCTGTTCAGGGCACAGACCGTATAAGTCTGCCCAGCACTATCCCCGCCTCCCAACCACCAGCCCCGCCTCCCACCACCGGCTCTGGCACAGACCGTATAAGTCTGCCCAGCACTATCCCCGCCTCCCAACCACCAGCCCCGCCTCCCACCACCGGCTACTACAAAATGTTATCTATCTGCTGGTTAACAAATAGGTTTTACTATTACCAAGTTCAAGCTGTAAGGTTTTTAGTTTAGGCTCATTAGTGGAACTGTGATTCTTTGGTTAAAACACAAAAGTATATTCAAAGTCCAAATATAAAAGGTACGTCAGTTCAAGTAGTGCAACCTCACCCCCTACAATCCCCCCTTTGATACTTTATCAGTTGTCCAAGTGAAAAGTATCACAACCAAGTCCAAGATGGTTAGTGTGGAGGAAGGTATAGGATTGAAGTCCAGAGGTCCAAATAACAGATAGTTGCGAGTAAAAGGTGAAGTTCATGAAGGTATGGCCCTAAGACTCCTCTCTTGGCTGTTGAGGTCTTCACCAGGGTTGAGATGAAAGGGCCCCTATTGGACTCTCCCCCCTTTGTAGCTGGTCTTTGCCAGGAAAGGTGTAGTTGGCCCGCTGCCCCATATTGGTATGTACAATGAGGACAGGAGTGGTTAGGCATCTGTAATGAGACAGAGAGGTTAGTACTTTAAACCTAATTTATGATTCATCCACATATGACTCATGATCGAAATCCGCTGAAGGTAAGGGGGAATACATTTGCAAGGACATAATGTGTAGTGCTGCCCTTTGGTCAGCAATACGCTCCATTGCTCGGCGGGCAAAGGACAAAAAGCAGGGTATTAAATATGGTAAAAAAGAGAAGGGAGGTTTGGGAGTGTTGGACCTACGTCTCCTATCGCTCGCTGGTGGGATACGCCATATCTCTGATTGGTTCCGAAACACGGAATACTTTTCCCTTACATTATCTGAGATACACTGGTTTCGGGAACAACACTTTGCAAGTTGGTTACAGGCTCCTGGGGGACAGGCACAAAAACTAGGGCCAGTGACCCCGTTATTTCAACCTTTGAGATGTGCTTGGAGATGGATCTGTAAATTTTTAAGACTTAGTCAAGTGAGCTCCCCGATGCTGCCCATCAGGGGGAATCCCCAATTTCCAGCGGGCAGCACTTCCCGGGCCTTTCAGACGTGGGCAGCAAGGGGAGTGAGATATGTGTATCATGTGGTGAATGAGCAAGGAATAATGAAGTCATTTGCGGAACTTTGTAGGGAGTTTGGAGTACCTGAGTCTGACTTGTTTGCATACCTACAGTTAAAACATTATGTGAGATCCTTACCTAAAGAAACATTAACGATGGAAACTTGGGGGAAATATAACGAACTGTTGGGTCTAGACGCGCAAGCTAGAGTCCCAATGAAATACTTTCATATGCACTTGAGAGACAATACCAAAGCAACAAATTATTCTCTAGTGCTACAGCAGTGGAAATCAGAACTTGGAATACAACTTACACAGGAACAGCTGGAAGGGTGCATTAAAAGACTGTATAAATTAACTGAGAATGTGAGCTGGCGAGAAACGCAGTATAAATTTATTTTTCGATTGTACATTTCACCGCACAGGGCGTTCAGAGCTAAGTTGAGAGACAATGATTCCTGCCCGAAATGTGCTCGTACAAACGCGCATTTGGGCCATATGTTCTGGTCCTGCCCAAGGATACAGAGATTCTGGAAAAGCTTAGAGGAACATGTATCGGGCATGTGGAGAACTCAATGGAAGCGCTCACCCAAGCAGCTGTTTCATGTTTTTACTGTTCAGGGACAAATGCCGACAGGCATGAGGACATTTTTGCAGAGAGCAATCCTGATGGGAAAGAAAACAATATTGTAGAGATGGCTGACAGACGAACAACCCTCAATCAGTTGTTGGAGGTCGATGATGATGCAAATGTGCGCTTTGGAAAGACAAAGTATCAAGGACTTGGCATCAGAAGCAGGAGACCGGTTTTGTAGAAGCTGGTCCCCCTACTGGGACACACTAACATCAGTTGCTAAAAGCAAGATCTTGAATGCCTGAATGCTTGAGCTGGGATGGGGGGAGGCGAGGGAGGGACGGGAGGGAGAAAAACAAAAATTGAGAAAACTAAATGTGAACAATAAGTATGCATAGTTGTATAATGAGAAGTTGATTGTAAATAATGTGTTCTGAAATAATAAAAAAACAAATTAAAAAAAAAAAATATGGTAAAAAGATGAATCCTCCAAACAGACATACTCCGAAAAATATTAATTTCTTCCACCAAGTACCCCCAAACATAGAGTCCCATCAACTATCACCCAACATAGATGTCCATCTCTGGTCGGGAACATGTGCAAGCTTTCGAATGTCAGTAGCTATATTCATTACTGCAGCTCCAGTATCATCAATTTTCAAGCAACAATTGGAAGTATTCCACTTCCCACAAACCCCACCTTCTTCCGCAAGAAGGTAATCTAATGCCAGACGATTTTGATATATGGCAGTTTGCATTTCGGTTTGTTGCTTAGCAATGAGTTCAAGAGCTTCAGCTGTATGATTGGTGATAACTTCTACTACTGCCTGTAACCATATGATACGGTTCAACATATAAATAGGGGTTCGATACCCCCAGGACCCATCCTGGGCCCACGTTGCGGGTCCGTACGTCTCTATGATCCGCTCTGGAGGCCACTCATCAGATCCCCACTTCTGTTCCCCTCCTATGGGAAAAGACCTTCGGGAGTGATGACTCAAATCATCATACAATGGTGTACCTAAATCAGCAGCTGCAGAGTGAGGTAATAAGAAGAAACCTGGATAGATTAACCCAATAGTGCAAGAGCCTGACCAGGTACCTGGCAATCGGGCATATGCATTGTACCCGCATATCCAGAATAACCCATCGGGTGCTTGCCAATGTCGAGCACCCCAGAGACCTGGGTTATTCCAGCGTCCTCTCAACTGAGATACTCCTTGAAAGGGGTTAGGTCCAGAACAATTAAAGAGTTGTATAGTATCTGTAAAGTTATAAGGTGAACATGATTTGTTGGCTACAGAACTAGGGTACCATGTGACAGCTGCCGGCCAGTATTGTACCTGGGAACCATTAAGAGTAAGGATGGATATACATGGAGTGTCTCCCACAGGACTAGTGAAATTGCCATCAGGATATTGGGAAATACATTCATGGCCTATCACCAGGGAGCTAAGAGTCCATTGTCCTGTTCGCTGTGCATATGAAGGGCGTCTAGTCCAATTCCAGGCCACTAATTGTTCCGGAGTCATCGGGGAACCTCGCCAGGGCCAGGACTCTCCCATCAGGGCACCCCCACAAATCCAACAGTTGGTAACATTAAGTGCCTGGCCTATTCGGGAAGTCAGATCAATAAACAAATTTTTCCCTTGCTTAAAAACATCATCAAAATCAGAAGTGAGGTGGACGACAGATTCATATAAGGTAGTACTGCTGTTGGTTCCCTTAATGGGGGGCGGGACGACAGGTCGGGTAAGCCACGCAACAGCCTTCTTCACTAACAATTCCTGTACCATGTCCTGTTTCCCTCCCCCGTCAGACAGGCCCCACTGTCCAGCATAAGTGGCACAAATCCTCTTTCTGCCTTTAGGACAGGTATGACACGCCCCTGAACACACTGAACCAAACCTAAATGCGTGGGGCTTGAGATCACCCATCCAATATTTCTTGTTGCCCTCTATGCAGGAGGTAGGGGGGGCAAACCAACAGTCTTTGTGAACAGAAGTATGGGCGACAAACATACTAGAAATGAAATAAAAGTGGTCGCCCTCCCACTTTTATTTCATTTCTTGTTGTTGTCTGTGGGGCGTCTAGAGTTCTCCGCCTTTTGGCGGATATTTTTTCTCCCGACAAACATACTACCCCCTGTATATGGTCCACTTCGAACTGGGGAGGTACAACTCTGGCATGTCTGGGTGTGGACTACTGAAGGACAGGGGTAGTTATAGAGGAAGACCCCCCAGATTAGGTACTGGGTGACTATCATCTGATGGCAGGGAAGAGATAGAGGAAACTTATGTGAAGGGTTACTCTCCTTATTCCAGAATCAGCCTATACGTTGGCTGCTCCTTTTTAGAGTCAACCGCAGAGGGTGATTCGGGTTCGAATGGGCAGTCCACTTTCCCTGTGGTGGCAATGCAGCAGCAGGTTTCACTCTGGTCCAATGTATCCAGACAGGAGTTCCTGCAATTTTAACAGCAGTGGGGGTGGATAGAATGATGAGAGAAGGCCCCCACCATTTGGGTTTTAAACAATCAGCATCATCCCATTCCTTTACCCATACTTCATCCCCTACCTGAAACTGATGTACAGGGGTAGTCAAAACTAGTGGACTTACACTCTCAGTGTACTGCTGACTTTCCTGCAATACCTCCCGTAACCCTTTCATTTGCTGCACGAGGGTACACTCACCTTGGACCTGCAATGATGTAGGACTTGAGGGTAAGGGCGGTGGTCTAGCATACATCATTTCATAAGGAGTAAGACCGGTGGCCCTGGGCAGACACCGGAGATGTAGTAAGGCTAGTGGTAAAAGATCAGGCCACTTGGCTTTAACCTCCTGACAGAGCTTAGCTAACTGATTCTTCAGGGATCTATTTGCCCTCTCTACCGCCCCACTACTCTGCGGTCTCCATGCGCAATGCAAATTCCACTCGAGGCCCAGTCTTATGCTAAGTTGTTGAGTTACTTCGCTAGTAAAGGCAGGACCATTATCAGAGTTAATCTGCTTGGGGAGCCCATACCTTGGAAGAAGATGATGGAGAAGTAAAGAGGTGACTTCTTTAGCCATTTCAGTCCGTGTAGGTATGGCTTCAATCCATCCAGTATACGTACATATAGCTACAAGGATAGCTTTATATCCCCTGGCTAGAGGCATGTGCGTAAAATCAATTTGACAGACTTGGAAAGGACTGGTGCCCCATAAGATGTTACCAGGAACTGGGCCTGGCCCCGTCCGTGGGTTATTTCGGGCACAAGTAATACATTGACTAGAAGCATTCTTGGTCCAATGGGACAGGTTGTTGATATAGTAGGTTTTTCCAAGTAATCGACCTAGGGCGTCTCGGCCGAAGTGGGTCTGGTCATGGGCTCCCTTGACCACAGTCGAAGCCAACGTCTCAGGTATCCATATCCGGCCATCTGGCAGCACCCACCATCCGTTATGCAGTTCTAGTGCCTCCCGTCGAGCCCATTCTTCCTCCGATGAAGCATAAGTTGGTGTCTCGGTTGGTAAATGGATTAGGAGTAGCATCCCAGAATCAGAAGAATAAGGAAGTTGGCTCACCTTCTTTGCTGCATCATCTGCTCGCTGATTGCCCCTGGCAATGGGGTCCATTCTGCTGTTATGAGCTTTACAGTGCATCACCGCCACTTTCTTTGGCTTCCATATCGCTTCTAGCAACCGACAGATTTCGGTAGCATGTGCAAGCCCCTTTCCTTCTGCAGTTAGGAATCCCCTTTCCTTATACAATGCCCCATGTACCTGAAGGGTTAAGAAAGCATATTTGGAGTCAGTGTAGATGTTAACCACCTTTCCTTCTGCCCACTGAAGAGCTCTGGTTAGGGCAATCAATTCAGCCTTCTGAGCAGAGGTTCCGGGTGGTAAGGCCATTGCCTCTATTATGTGGTCCTCTGACACAACAGCATATCCTGCTCGTCGAACCCCTGCTATCACCTGACTACTCCCGTCTGTAAATAGTGTAATTCCCCCTTGCCATGGCTGGTCCTTAAGGTCAGGTCTGCTGGAATGGACAGTGCCCATCACTTCTTCACAATCGTGTAACCTGGGTTCGGGAGCTGGTAAGAGAGTGGCAGGGTTTAAGTTGGTGGTATCTTGAATCTGCACCTCTGGGTTCTCACACAATAGGGCCTGATACTTGACTAACCGGGAGTTAGTCATCCAACGGGGTCCATGGCTTTCTAATAGGCCCCGGATGGTATGTGGGGCAGTTACGAGTAGCGTTTGGCCAAAGGTGAGCTTATGGGCTTCTCTGATCAGTAAACAAGCAGCAGCTATGCTCCGTAGACATCCCGGCCAACCTTTAGCTACATTGTCCATGCCTTTAGAAAGGTATGCTACTGGTCGTTGCCAAGTACCGACTGTTTGCGTTAGTACTCCAAGTGCCAGGCCTTTCTTCTCATCTACAAACAGGTGGAAAGGCTTCGTTACGTCTGGGAGTCCAAGTGCTGGGGGGGGGGGGGGGGGATACAAGGGCCTTCTTCAAATCGGCTAGGGCCTTCAATTCGTGTTTTTCCCACTGGAAGGGTTGGGCCTCGGGTTCAGGTCCTTTCAGTTTGGCATACAGGTCTTGGGTCAAAACAGCGAAATTGAGGATCCATATTCTGCAGTAACCTGCTGCTCCCAACAATGCCCGCAGTTCCTTTTTGTTTGTTGGTAAGGGCTGGTTACAAATAGCTTGAGTACGAGGCGTCCCGAGCCTCCGGGTACCTTCCCGGAGGCGAAATCCCAAGTACTCAACCTCGATTTCACACAGTTGCGCTTTCTTCCGACTAGCTCGGTATCCTTGCGCTTCCAGGATTCTCAGAAGATGAACGGTTGCCACTGCACAATCAGTGTATGTTTCCCTGGCTACCAGCAGATCGTCCACATACTGGACAACAGGCCCATACTCAGTCTGATACGTTTCAAATCATGGGCGAGTTGTTCCCCAAACAGAGTGGGCAAATTCTTGAAACCTTGCGGTAATCGGGTCCAGGTGAATTGTTGTTTAGTTCCGGTCTGTAGGTCCTCCCATGTGAAAGCAAAGAACTGCTGACTCTCCTCAGCAAGAGGTATGGAGAAGAAAGCATCCTTTAAGTCTATGACACTGTACCACCTGGTTTGGGCCGGCACTTGGGCTAGAATGGAGTAAGGGTTAGGTACAAGAGCAACTATATCCACAGCTTGGTTATTGACTTTCCTCAGGTCTTGAACAGGTCGGTATTCAGGGGTCCCTGGCTTCTTGACTGGAAGTAATGGGGTATTCCAGGCTGATCTGGTAGATTTCAAGACTCCTTGTTGGAGGAGTTTCTGCAAATGCGATTGCATACTATGTCGAGCAGCATAAGGTATACTGTATTGGCCCTGGTTAACAATTTGAGCATTGGGTTTTAATTCGACCCAAATAGGGGTGGCGTTTACAGCCAGTCCTCCGGGATTCAATTCTGCCCAGACCCCAGGTACTCCCGCCATAAGAGTCCTCCTCTGCTGTGCAAATGCAGTATCTTCTGTGTATCGACTGGCAGCGGCGGTAACAACCAGAGGAGCATGTAATCGCCACTCTTCCTGGACAGGACAAATGAGGGATACTGGCTGCTCTTCAGAAGTGGCCTCAACTTCCCCAGTGGGTTTAAATTTCAGAGTGGCCTGCAATTTACATAGCAGGTCCCGTCCAATAAGAGGAACAGGACACCCAGGTATATGTATGAACTGGTGAGAGACTGTTTTCCCTCCAATTTGGACTTGACGTTCCTTTAACAGAGGCACAGTAAGGGATTTCCCCGAAGCCCCCACTATCGGTATAGTTTCCTTGGTCTCGGGGGCTATTGCTGTAGTGATGACAGATCTTTGGGCCCCTGTGTCTAACAGGGCTCTCATTTGTTGCGTCCCCACCCGCATTTCCACAAGAGGGTCAGTGGGGACTCTCCTCTCCTGGTGTCTTCATGCTGTATGTGCCTGAACAGCATCCACAGCCATCTGCCACTCCTGCTGCTCCTGCTGCTCCGGGCGTCCCCGGCCTCGCCCTCTTTCTCCACACTCCGCTTTCCAATGGCCCTCTTGCCTGCAGTATGCACACTGGTTCCTCCCTAGGGGAAACTTCCGACTCCTGCCCCTGTACTGTCCCCTACGTTCTTCCGGTGCGGCCGCTCCTCTGCTTTGTCCCCGGTGTTCTTCCAGTGCAGCAGCTAGCAAGGTAGCATTCTCACGCATCTGTCTGCTTGCTTCTCTTCGGGCCTCACTCTTCTGTTCCTGATCTCGATATCCAAAAACACGATCGGCCATTGCCTTCAATTGACTTATATTCATGCCCTCAAACCCCTCGGTCTTCTGCAACTTCTTTCTAATGTCTGGGGCTGCTTGGGTAACAAATCTCATTACTATCATCGGACGGTTAGCTGGGTCCTCAGGATCTATCGGGCTATATTTTCGATATGCATCCATAAGCCGCTCCAGAAAATCACCTGGGCTTTCATGCTTCTTTTGTATTATGTCATGAATCTTTCCCATATTGGTAATTTTCTGCTTTCCCTTCTTCAAGGCTGCCAAATAGGCCTGCTGATATTGACGTAAGGACTCTCGGCCTGCTGGAGTTCGGTGATTCCATTCGGGCTGGGTAGTGGGCACCAGGGCAGCAACACGATTGGCCAAATCTGGTTCATTCGGATGTGCCTGCCGAACTGCCTCTTCCATATTCTGTTGCAACTGTAGGCGTTCTTCAGTAGTTAATATATGGGAACTCAGTTGCCTCAAGTCAGACCAGGTTGGATTGTGGCTAAATATTATGCCCTCCACTAATTCGATAAGCTGCTCAGGTTTCTGTTCATATGTGGGCCCATGATTTTTCCAATTCAGAAGGTCCAAACTCGAGAAAGGAACATGATTATAGACAACTGACTCAATCGGATGGTCTGGATCCTCAGGATTTGGTAATTGTACCATGGCTTCTCTGATGAGATACAAGTCGGCTGCGGTTCGGCGGTTTGATGAAGCTATAACTGGACTCGTGGCAGGGTAGCGGGTGGGTTCCTTGAGAACTCTCTGGCTTTTCCTAGAGGGCGTTTGGTCTACCGGGAACTCTGTCTGATCAGGTGAAGGTGGGCTGTCTGAATTCACTTCCTGGGATTTAGGCCCAGGGTCCCCTCCCCCCTTTCTTAATTCAGTAAGGTCCGGGTAGATTGGGCTATAAGGGGGCGGCGCCGGGCCGGGCATGGGATCCTCCTCCTCCGGTTTCTCCAAGACGGGGACTACCTTCTTTAAACTAGTGGGCCTAACATCACAGCGACCATCAGCAACCCCTCCAACTGCCGTAGGTAGGGACTGGGATCTGGATTTCAACTTGGGCCTCTGGCTTTTTCTCTGGGCCACCATCATTAAGGCTGCCTTCTCCACTTTCCTTTGGGCCCATATTGGTGGGTTCCGAACCACATCCGCCCACCCCTCTATGTACGGGATATCCTCCGGACAGCCGGGGTTACCGTCAACTATAACAATGTTCTGAACAGCAGCCACTTTTTCATAGGCAAAGGTGCCCTCTGGCGGCCAGTCGACAGACCGACCTAACCCAGGCCACATAAACTGACAGAGCTGTATCATCCCTGCCCTGGAACATTGTTCCTGGTCGAACACTTCGCTAAAGTGCTCAGTCATTAAATCCAAAGGTGTAGACCCACCCCCGCCCATCCTATCCGACGGTGCCAAAGGATAGTAGACAGACAGAAGGAGGGTAAAGGATAGCAGAGGGGTAAGGGGTCCCACTCCACCAGACACAAAAGGTTCAACACTCGCCCTGGCCAAGACGCGGTTGCCCGGCTTGAAACCGCAGGGCCAATCACTGTGCTTTCACACTTACAGGAAACCCATCCTCCCGTCTCCGCCCGGAGCCTAGTGGGTTTCGGGACCTAGTCCCTACTCGGCACTGGCAAAGGGGGTGATCAAGCCCCTCTTCGACCCTTTACCGGGTTGGTCAGCTGCTACCCCGAGTATACTCGCCTGATTCTCCTGCAGGATTCAGAAGTCTCCGGAGACCCAAAAAGTTGTCCTGCTAGGATCTCGCACCCCTTGTGCAGGCTACCCAGCCGTGCGCAATTCTCTCACAGCGGCCAGACGCTGAACTCAGCGGTGCGCACTCTCCGGTCAGCTGGAGAGAACCGTCAGTCTCGGCTCAGCCGTACCACTATCAGGGAGGGGAGGAAATATCCTCGTCCTCGGCCCTGCCTCCTGGCTGGCTCACCAAATGTAACCGGACTGATCAGCAAGTAAATCAGGTGGCTGAGACGCTGACTTCCAAAGCAAGGCAACTTTTATTAGCTAGCTGACACAGTACTAAGTTCAGACTCAGGATACTGCGCCCCGAGCGTCATCTGACGCTCATTCTTATACATCGTTAGTGATCATGCGCATAACGCATGCCATACATCACACAAACACATGCGCAGTACAAACACATGCGCAGTACAAGTACTGTAGTTCTCACAGAGAAAGAATATGTCAGTTTCACAGAAAATGTTACTTTGCAAGAAAATGTAACTTATTATATTGTTTCAGCACATCCACATAATACAGCCTCTGTGTATTGATCACGAGACTGTGCTGACAGAGCTAGCTGTCTCCCTTACAAGCCTAAATTGCTGACTACTACAAAATGTTATCTATCTGCTGGTTAACAAATAGGTTTTACTATTACCAAGTTCAAGCTGTAAGGTTTTTAGTTTAGGCTCATTAGAGGAACTGTGATTCTTTGGTTAAAACACAAAAGTATATTCAAAGTCCAATTCAAAGTCCAAATATAAAAGGTACGTCAGTTCAAGTAGTGCAACCTCACCCCCTACAGAAGCACAGATAATAATGTTAGAATAACTCTCTTTCTACTATATAAAGAATGAAAACTTGACTGAAAAGGGTCCAACAAATTAAAATGGTCTAAAAAAAATCTTGCAATTGAGAAGTTACTAATGCTTCCACCTCCTTTGTTAGTGTGGGGATATTTGCAAGGCTTAGTACCCGTGGTGTAGCCAGCCCCCCCCCCCAATTTGGACTCAGACCCCCTCCAAAACTGTGGCAGCCAATACATGACTGGTGGGGATGCTCAAGCAATGCCAGCTAAAGAGTTTCGCTGTCAGAGCCTAACCACGATGCCTGAGCAACAGCAAGTCAGCAGGGTGCTCTATCCACCAATGCCAGTACTTCTGCACATGCTCAGTTGTGAACTGAGCATACACAGAAGTGCTGGCATTGGAGGCTGGAGCAACCTGCCTGCCTATTACCAAGTTCAAGCTGTAAGGTTTTTAGTTTAGGCTCATTAGAGGAACTGTGATTCTTTGGTTAAAACACAAAAGTATATTCAAAGTCCAATTCAAAGTCCAAATATAAAAGGTACGTCAGTTCAAGTAGTGCAACCTCACCCCCTACAGAAGCACAGATAATAATGTTAGAATAACTCTCTTTCTACTATATAAAGAATGAAAACTTGACTGAAAAGGGTCCAACAAATTAAAATGGTCTAAAAAAAATCTTGCAATTGAGAAGTTACTAATGCTTCCACCTCCTTTGTTAGTGTGGGGATATTTGCAAGGCTTAGTACCCGTGGTGTAGCCAGCCCCCCCCCCAATTTGGACTCAGACCCCCTCCAAAACTGTGGCAGCCAATACATGACTGGTGGGGATGCTCAAGCAATGCCAGCTAAAGAGTTTCGCTGTCAGAGCCTAACCACGATGCCTGAGCAACAGCAAGTCAGCAGGGTGCTCTATCCACCAATGCCAGCACTTCTGCACATGCTCAGTTGTGAACTGAGCATACACAGAAGTGCTGGCATTGGAGGCTGGAGCAACCTGCCTGCTTCCCCGCTTCTTAGACAGCACAGGCAGGGCTCCAATAGAGGTCAACAGAAACCAGTGGTTTTGGTTCCAGCTTAAACTGAAACCGTGGTCAAAATTTCAGCCAAAAACGAAGCTGAAATTGAAAATGACTTGCCTTCCTTACCTGCCCGCCCCCCTCCTGGTACAAAACACACACTGCTGAGCCCCCACCCAACAGAAAACAGGTCATGCTGCCCCGCCCCCCCTCCCGGCAGAGACCTGGCCCCCTGGGCTACTTGACCACCCTGTTCAGCCCTACCTTAACAAACCCTTGTGGTCTAGTGGTCTCTTCAGGGGCAGGAACAGAGCTTATTCATTCCTGCCTGCTGCCACCGCTGAATCAAAATGACTGCCAAGACTGCTGTGGGATGCTGGATACCAATCTCAAAATGGCTTCCAGGACTTTCCACAGCAGTCTTGGCAGCCATTTTGATTCTGCTGCGGCACCAGGTAGGAATGAGTGGGCTCTGTTCCTGCCCCGAAGAGGCCACTAGACCACCAGGGTTTGTTAAGGTAGGCCCAGGGAGCCAGGTCTCTTCTGGGGGGGGGGGGGGGGGCGTGTGACCTATTTTCTGTGGGGGCGGGGGCGGGGGGGGGGGGGGGAAGAGTTTCATTTTCTGCTGAAAATGCAGTGGCATTTTTGCCATAAACCTGAACCAACATTTTGGGTCAGTAGCGAATCTTAAAACTGAAATTCGGTCATCCTCTAGGCTCCAGCAGTGAAACTTCAGCTACTGGGGCTTGAGCATCCCCACCAGCAAAGGTATGATTTGGGAGGGGGGCAAGGCAACAGCAGCAGCAGAAGCTGCAGCAATGGTGGCAGTGAGGGTAGCGGGACTGGGGGTAGTCCACCCCTGCCCCCCCCCAAAAATCAACTTCTGGCTACACTCCTGCTTAGCACATGCTAAATGCTAAGAAGCTCATTGGTATAAAATGGGTATCTTAGTATTTAGTGTGTGCTAAGCTTTAGTAAAAGGGCCCCAAACTTGGGAGCATAAATCCTTTGACTATGGGACCCAAGACTCTTAAGTGTTAAATAATACAATCGGAGATCAAGAAAATGTGGCAGAAAGATACAGAAATAGAACTTACTATGTTCTGTTTGCTGCAGGACCCAGAGGGAATATAATGGAACCTGTGATAGACAAAACACATTTATTATATTGGGTGCCATGAGCTTAATTATAAAGAGCTTACAAGCACACCTTGCTATGTTGTCTGGATGTATTATTACACACTATGAACTCCAGATGGAAGCTGTCTTTTAATAGAATGCAAGTATTAGGACCAGCACCAACAGTTAATCTGAGAGACTGAAACTGACTGAGATCATAGTATAGCCTGGCGTTATTATTAGACTGATTTTCTAGAATCACCACTTCTGACTTACATCACACGAGAAGTCTGGAGATACTGCAGAATTTTCCCATTTCACAAGGATAGTAATACAATAGCCAGGCAAGATACTGGCGGCGGGGGAGTGATCTACAGGTCCTTGCACAGATATCCCGGGAGGGAAGGGGGAGGGCGTGGGGTGGAAGGAAGCCTTGTTCAGATTCAAGGGAGGGAGACAGGGAGAGTCTCTCCTGGTGCAGGAAGTTGGGGGCAGGCTGTGCCAAGCAATCTCAAGCATCTCAGTTCCGGACCATGGATTGCTTTGTAGGCAACACAAACCAAATGCTACTCCTTCCCACATTAGATACCTCGGACTGTTGCAGAGGATAGGAAGGCACAGAAAGGGGACTACTTGTCACTGGAGCAAGGACCCAAACCGGAGAGCCACAGCCCCGGGGGAACAGCACGCAGTAAAGATGAGCAGACAGAGACAGGTACAGATAAGACGGCTAAATCTGCATGTTCTCTTAGAGGATCAGTTTAGGGTAAAATCAGACCTCCCCTAGCTGAAGGATTCTGTGCTTTCTGCCTCACCCTGGGGTGTACCGTTGCCCCAGCCGCTTTCTAAAAACCAGTTCCCTCTCCCATACTGTGACAGCAACAGGAGGCGGCAGCGCTCGCACTACAGAGGCTCAGTCAGTAGTCAGCCTAGCATTCTAATCCTCCTTCCTTGTTTTCACTCTCAGCTTCCCATGCTATCAGTTTTTTCTCTCCTTTCTTCCCCAATATTCCCTGTATCACTTCCCATTTTAGTTTCCCCTCCCCCCTTTTTTTAAATCTTGTATCTCTTTTTCTGCGCCGAAGTCATTAGTATTATTTTAAGAATGAAACGATGCATGCCTTGATATATTAGTCTTTGAGCCAGATTTAAGTTTGGGGTAAATGAAAAAAAGAGCAAATAAATTTGCCAGGTGGTTTAGTTCCACAGTTTTTGGATGCTTCAAGAGGGGCAGTCTTAGGGGATCTTTTACAAAGGCACAGTAGTGTTTTTAGCACAGGTTAAATGCTAGAAATGTCCATTTGGGCATCTCTAGCGTTTAGCGCACACCACTTATTTTTAGCACATGCTAAAAACGCTAGCACGCCTTTGTAAAAGACCCACTAGTCTGTAATGTATCACCAGCTTCCTTTTTCACTTTTGTACATCTTTTACCCGAAAATTCAATTTCCCATCAGTTCAGTAATCATCAGCGTGCGTACAATGATTACTGCCCAGTTAGCGCTGCACACCGGAAAAGTTTTCAGCGCATAGCAGATGCGCATAAAAAAAATGAAATTACCGATTTCGAGATCCAAGATGGCGATTAGCATGGATGTGTGTTAGCAGCTCCGACCCTGTTATAGTTGGTTGCTAAGTGGAAGTTTTCTCTAATCCACAATGGTGAAGAGAAAATGGAAACCAAGTGTGCCTACCTCCACAGGCCGGGTTAATCCCCCTTCTTTGAGGCAAAAAACTTTAGAAGAGTCAGGACTACTACTACTACTACTACTTGACATTTCTAAAGCGCTACTAGGGTTACGCAGCGCTGTACAATTTAACATAGAAGGACAGTCCCTGCTCAAAGGAGCTTACAATCTAAAGGACAAATGTACAGTCAGTCAAATAGGGGCAGTCTAGATTTCCTGAAAGGTATAAAGGTTAGGTGACGAAAGCAACATTGAAGAGGTGGGCTTTGAGCAAGGATTTGAAGATGGGTAGGGAGGGGGCTTGGCGTAAGGGCTCAGGAAGTTTATTCCAAGCATAGGGTGAGGTGAGGCAGAATGAGCCGAGCCTGGAGTTGGCGGTGGTGGAGAAGGGTTCTGAGAGGAGGGATTTGTCCTGTGAGCGGAGGTTACGGGCGGGAACTTAAGGGGAAATGAGGATAGAGAGGTAATGAGGGGCTGCAGACTGAGTGCATTTGTAGGTAAGAAGGAGAAGTTTGAACTGTATGCAGCATCTGATTGGAAGCCAGTGAAGTGACCTGAGAAGAGGGGTGATATGAGTATATCGGTTCAGGCGGAATATAAGACGTGCAGCAGAGTTCTGCCGGGACAGCAAGCTGGCGCTTCAAGCGATCCACCGGTGTCATCGGACCTAAGCGCAGAGGGAGTAACGTTGAGTTCCCCCTCGTTGACAACGCCTCCGAGGCCCGGGGGAGAGTTGATGGCTACGTCAGAGCAACAAGCTGTGAAACCTGGAAGAGGTGCCCCAGCGGTTGTATGTGGAGACCCCATGACCACGTCCTCGCCAGTGGGAACAACGAACCAGGCAGGTTTGGCGGTACAAACGCCCCTGTCTGAGGCTAAGCTGACTGAGCCCGTGAAGCTAGGAGCGATAGCAAAACCGCAATTTGTCACAATGGACTTGTTATGGGAAGCCATTCAAGGATTAAACACCACCCTACAACAGATTGCCGGTTCGATACGTGGAGAAGTAGCAGAATTATCTCAAGCTCAAAACTTACTGACTGGTAAGGTGGAGGAGCAGAAAACTAAAGTGGAAACCTTTGAAGATGAGGTAAATTCTGTTAAATCATCTGTAGTGGTAATTATAAAGGATAAAGACTTACAGAGACGGAAAATTGATTATTTGGAGAATCAGATAAGAAGAAACAATTTACGTTTTTTGAATTTTCCTAAGAGTCCTCTTATCCCAGCTAAAGATGTGTTAAAAAAATATTTTGTGGAAGTGTTGGCTCTTCCCTCTGAAAGTTTTCCTCCAATAACAAGATTACAATACATCTCTGGAGCTGGAATACGAAGAGTACCTCAAACTACTCAATCTGATTTAAATTTAACGCAGTTTCTTGAAAGTTCTCTAGAAGTCATCTCAGAGAGGACAACACTATTGATTACTTTTGCTCTGGAACCGGACCGTAATAATATATTTAGACTCTACTTTCGCCACATTCAAACCCCATTCCTGGAATCAAAAATACAAATTTTTCCTGATCTCTCAAGAGATACACAAAAGAGAAGGAAAGAATTTATGCTTTTAAAAGCAAAAGTTCTCCAGCTAGGAGGGACTTTTCTACTTAAATTTCCATGCAAATGTTATATTTCCTTACAATCTACTAATTATATTTTTTTTGACCCAGGGAAGCTTTTGGAATTTATTTCAACTAATGAGGTTGTGTGAATATCCTTTAGAGACGCTTACTCGGCTGCGCTAGCTTTAATTCCTTCCATGCTTAGAATAATTGTATAATTACCTCTTATAATTTATTACAATATTTTGTAATTTTCCTTGTTCTTGGATCACTAATTGTGAACTAAATTTAATTTAGATAATTGCCTAAATATGATATAACTTACTGATTGTGATTTTTTTTATTTTCCATATTTTTGATTTATGTTTATTGCATAAATGTAAAGTTGAAAAATTCATAAATAAAATTTTTAAAAAAAAAATGAAATTACCGCCCAGGCCATGTGGTAGCTGGGCGGTAGTTCAAATTGACACACATAGGATGCGCGGTTTGAAATACATGAATTAGTTCCTTTCAAATTTAGGGCCTTGTTTACTACGGTGCGTTAGTGTTTTTAACGCACCTACACTTAGCGTATGTGCTAACCATGTAGGCACCTATAGGGATATTGTAGGCACATACATGGTTAATATGCGTTAAAACATTAACGCGCCTATAATGCTGCTTAGTAAACAGGGCCCTAAAAGTAGCAGAATCTTAAATTAGATGAAAACTAGCATGGAAAAATATCATGGAAATTATTGGGCCTGGAAATGGAATCAAAACATGGAATTATGAACTGTAATGTGTGAGATGACACTTGGCATTTTTACCTTCAGCTGGATGGCATATGTTGATGGAAATGACTGTCTTATTATTATTATTATTACACTGTTACTACAGTGTAAGCTGCCTGTTCCAGCTACATATGCTGTACACTTCGGAGAGTCTCATCATAAAGTGGCTAATATGATTGCTTTTTTTTTTTTAAAACCAGCATTTCTCAACCTTTTCAAGCCTAAGGCACACCTGGATTAAAATGTTTTGTTGTACAGTAGCCTCTGCAGAGCAGATAATGTAGACATAGAGTGGACTCACATTGACAAAAAAGGACTAGAGAAACACTGAAAACTCCAGGGATCTGGAGGATCCAGTTTTCATCCAGTCCTCAGTTTCTGTTCCATATTCTAAAATAAAAGGAGAAAGTTGGTGAGCAACATATGAACTCATCTTAATGGACCAACTTGTTCTACATCAGGGAGAGCAAACTGTGCCTGCTAGCCAGACCTGGCCCTGCCCTGCAGCTTTAGTTTTGAATGCACTGCAGCCTGCCAGCAACTGTCCGTCCTTTGGCTCTGCTGACATCATCACCCGGGGCCCTAAATGCCCACTAATATTAGTATGCCATAAAAGGCGGACAATCAAGAATCAGACTGATGATATCTGCAGAGCCACTGGAATGCTAATGCCTTATGCTGACTCACTGTGGTGGAGAGAAGCAACTGTAACAGTGGGGGGCCATCACTAAGGACCATGATAGAGCTACCTGTAAATAATTGGCAATACAAAATGGAGTCAAGCAGAAAGAAAATGGTTGCTTGCTGGACAAGCAGCAGTTGAAATATAATTGACCTTGTACAGAATGTGCACAGGTCTGCAGAATGAACATGTGAGCATGATTGAAATAACAGAGAACAACGATTGGCAAAAGAACTGAAACTTGTGGCTATAACTTTTGTAGATAAGAAAAAAGGGAGTGAAAGGAAGACGCCAGATGGCCTGTATGAGAATCATGATTCACATGAAAAGAATAGAGCAGTGTGTGATGAAAAGAAAAAAACTGTATATAAACTGAAGGTGAAATGTAGTAACAAGCAATTATAACTGCAGCTTTGTAACTGATGAGATTGTTCTTGTATTGCTTCCTGGGCAACCTAATGTTGCACAGCTCTGTCATGGCATTGGCAGTTGAATAAAAACCTTTTTCTTGGTACCATTTGTTTCTATATATTTTTTTATATACTATGAACTGAATAAACTGAGTTTTGGATTTAGTACAACTGTGGATTTTGTACAATTGGCGACCTGCACGAAGGGACTCCAATCCTTGGAGCTGTTGATTGAGTCCAGGAGCATCGGTCTTACGATACTGATCAGCTCGTAAGAAGTGCCCCTGCAATCTTCTGATCTCGTGCAAGGAGCCAGCGTGGTTGATTGATCAACGGTGCATCGGTCTTACGATACTGGCCAGCTCGTGAGAGGTGCCCTGCAATCTTCTGATCTCGTGGCAGAGTTTATCTTGTTATTTGGATCCTGTGAGTATAACTTTGACGTCATTCTTTCTTCTGTATTATATTTCCTTACGCTGCTTGCCATTTTTCTTTTTTATTTTTTCTTGCACTTTTTGTTCTTTGCTATTATTTGCAATACTATTGTACTATATGTAAAATGGCTAATATTAATATTGATATTGAGGTTCTTGTCTCTTCTACAGCAGACGGTGCAAGCTTTGTATATGCAGCACCAGGATTTCGTTGCTGGGGATAATGTTGTTTATCTTTCTTGAATCTGGTTGTTAAAAAGGGTATGACAATTCATGCTTTTCTTTAAGTCTTATGGGTATAGTATTACGGAGGTTAAATACAAAGCCTCCCTTCAGGAATGTAGCCTTGATTTTCCTCCAGCTGTTTTTGTCACGCTATGTTAACTTTCAACTTTGTGATTTACTGAAAGGTGCATGACGGCATTTTCTGAGGTTTAAAATAAATAAATAAATAGGAATTATTTAGCTAAGTTTTTGGATTATGGAGTTATTACAAATTTTATATACCTTGTATACCAGGATTTTGTGCTATCCCAGTGCCCTTCTAGGCAACTGCCTGGGTTGCCTCACTTTGTTTCTCTTTTATTACATTAGATTTAACATTTGTATTCTTATAGCTCCATGCTGCACTTGGGTTCAAAGCACGGTGCATCTGTTGTAATTTACTGTGAGATTTATGGTATCGTGTTCATTTACTGACTATAGTCCCTAAAGAATGTAAAGAAAACCACAGAAGGTATCCCACACCCCAAAAGTTAAAACATTGGATTTTAAAACTCAGATTTGTAGCTTATGTCAAAGTTACCGAGACAGCTTGTTGCAGCTTGTTTCCTCCCCGCTTCTGCACAGATACATTAAACAAACCCTGCATTCGGAAAAAAAAAAAAAAAAAAGGGGTCCAGTTTGTGCTTTTCTTCAGGGACATATCAGCTGCCTGTAGCCATGATTCATTTGCCTTTTATGCAAACCTTATGAGTCTCGTAGGCAGTGCAAATCACAGCTGCTTAATTGTATTGCACTAAATTTGTTTTCCTCCACTGCAGGGGAGGGATACAAATTCCTAAGTTATTCATGAGATTTGCAGACTATTTCTTGCCTATTCTCTGTACCTACCTCAGTAGGATTTGTACAATAAATGTCTAGTGAAATATCCCACGTGTATGTTCTGTACGGTAATTGAGATTTCAGAGAGATAAGTTTTAGGTTTCATGTGGATTTTCTTGTTTCAGTGTTCAGTTGTTTACTTATGATGTCACTCTTCTTTCTTTTATTGATGACTTGTTCCCTCTGCTGATCTTTGTGTGTATTACATGCACAAGTTGCTTTGGGAAAGAGAAAAGAAAAAAAGAGACAGTTGCCCAAAGGAGCTTGCGGTCTAAACCAGGGCAGACAGACAAGACTCACAATTACAGACTTTTGTTTTAATAATGTGATTTATGCAAGGAACCGTTTGTCTACTAAACTACTTAATGTGTTTAACTCATCATGCTTGTGATACATATATATCTGTGTTACTTTACCTTGGGCAATTGGGACTCCAGAGATATTGCCCCCTCCAGGGTAAAGGAATTTAGCTGAATGTTCAGATTAAGAAATTGTTAATGTACCTTGAATGAGAATGCTTTGTGCTGCTATAGAACATTTCTAGGCACCTGCCTACGTGCTGACATCATCCTTGTTCTAACTTTTCTCCATAAATCATATGTCTCATGATTTTAGCTGGACGCTTAAACCTGGTTGTCCAGAGAGGTGAGGTGTACCATGATAAAGATAAATGTAAGTTTTAAATCATAGGGAATTACATTGTGAAGAAGATGGAAGCAAGTTCCCATTCATTGAAAGGTTACTGAGATGTTTGAAGCTTGTAAAAGATATACTGCCAATGTGCAAGTTGTGTGAATAGTGTGTGAACCACATGGCAGGAGTACATGATTATGTGCTACGAAAGTACACTTGTAAGTTAGATAGAAGGGTTGTGGAAGTGGATATATGTGGAAGTGTTTCAACAGGACTATACTGTTTGGGGATAGGCCAGAATAGGAATTCATTTTATTCTGTATTACCTATCAAAAGAAGCATGAAATTTGAGTATAGAATTAAGCTAATGGCATTTTGTTAAGGGTTTGACCAGATATTGAGTGAATTATTATCATTTATGCCCTGAGGCCTACATAGAGGCCCTGTTCTGATTAATTGATTTATTGTTTGGAGTCCTCTTTCTTGTTTTTCAGGTTCATCAAATTGTCCTCTCACCTTAGTTGGCAGGCAGGAAAGATATGTATTTCTACTTCTGAATTGATAAATAATTTTTATAATTGGCATGTGACATTACATTTACCAGCGTCTGACATGAGTAAAGCTATGGAAGTCTCATTTTGGCATCCTAATATGCTTTCTTATGCCATGAGAATTGTATTAAACTGTTTAGTTTGTTCCAAAAATATAGTACATCGAGGTCCAGTTATTTCTCCTGGATCCATTCCAATTCCAACGGGACCCGGAGTAGAGTGGCATTTGGACTTTACAGATATGGTAATACCAGTAAAAGGTAAAAGGTATCTTTTAGTGTGGGTCGACGCATTTACAAAATGGGTGGAAGCGTTTCCGTGTTCAAAGGAAACTGCTCAGGTGGTAATAGACACCTTTTTGAAATATATATTACCAGCCCATGGATGTCCACAAAAATTGGTAACGGACAATGGAAGTCATTTTGTAAACTCACTGGTCAAAGATATGACTGATTTATGTGGAATACTGCATAGACGGGTGGCAGTCTATCGCCCTACTTCTAATGGCCTAGTGGAACGCTATAATGGCCTATTAAAAACAAGACTTAGAGTCTTACTAGCCTCATTAAATCGGGGCTCAGAAAAGAAATATACCTGGTTGGACTTATTGCCCATGGCTGTGCTACAGTTAAGGTGTCATCCAAGTACAAAATTGCAGATCTCACCTTTTCAACTTCATACAGGACGAGACCCTAGAGGGGTACCTGTAAAAGAAATTGATACCGGCTTTGACGGTATAACTAATTATTGGAAACAAATAAATCCAATAATAAATTTGACTAGAGATATGGCAATTTGTAAATCGAAGGAAGCTCCTAATCTGACTTTTTCTTCATCTTTTTCAGTGGGTCAAAAGGTCCTTCGAAAGAACTTCACACATAAGACCTGGAAGGACCCAATTTACGTGGGACCATTTGAAATAAAAGAGCTAACTCACACAGCAGCAAGATTGTCAGACCACATCACTTGGGTACATTTATCTGATATACGTAAGGCTCATGATCTAGGACTACCTGAGGAAATAGAAACCACTATTGCACCTCCAGAGAGAAGAGAACATTGATTAATAACATTACCAGTGAAAAAGGATTATGAAGGCTTTTGTAATCTGTTTGCTGGTAGGACTTACTTATGGACTCAATACATATGTTGAGAGAATTCAACATGCCTCAAAGACTCTTAATCTGACTAACTGTATTGTTTGCACTCCACTTGTCACTTCCGTACTTACCATTCCAGCACACATTCACCCTTACTCTATGATTAAGTTACAAGGTATTCATAACTGTTTCAGTAATGGTACCTGCTATTTGGGTCGGGGACATGAGCATAGACAATATTGGACCAATGTTACTGCTCAACGCCTGCCTTCTTTGTTTGCTCATACTATACCTGCACTAAACTATTGGTGTCTGATAAACTCTAGTTCACTTCAGGGTAAGATACCTAATGTTTTATGTAATTATACTTATGACATACAATCCCGAAATTGGACTGTGTTACAGGGATCTTATGTTATAAATCAGACTGCAACATCTATAGCTTGTGCTAACAAAATGTTCTGTAACCGGACACTGACAACCTCTTATGTGACTTCTACTAACCTTACTCTTACAAATTTGACTTTCTTCTTTTCATTATGTCAATTTAATGCCTCTTCTATACAAGCCATTACTGCTGTACCTACTGCGTGTTCTTCACTTAAGGCACTAAACAATCCTATTTTTCCTTTTTCTCAAACTTATGCTTTATATCATAACCTAATTTCTCTACAGTCTTTACGGTTGGGAGATTATCTGTTATGTGATAATATCCTGTACACCTATCTTCCATCATGTTATAAGTTCTGCACTCTTGTTCAACTAAATTTATTTGATTTGATCATTCCATTAGATGGCACATCACATGGTTCTAATAGTCAGAAACGAAGTAAAAGACATGTTTCTAGTACCTCCTTTAGTGCTTTAACAGGAGATGATCAAGCTTTACAATTAGCATTAGATTATATTAACAGTACCTATCCCATGACTAAGAAACGTCTAGATGCCTTGTCAGCCACTGGATGGCTTCCATTTGCAGGATCTGCCATTGCAGCTGAAATGGGTATGTCAATCAGACGCTTACAATCACTATTACATGTTGTAACACATGAACTAGATATAGCTATAACAGCACTTCAAGAGGAAATTGATGATACAGCGAGATATGCAATGCACACCCGCATAGCGGTTGATTTCATGTTGGCCCAATCTGGAGGAGTGTGCGGCATAGTGAATGATACCTCCTGTTGTTCAGTTATTAGAAATAAATCAATAATTGTAAGAAATGCAATGAAGCGTATTGTTGACTTGGTAAAATTATCAAGTCAAGATTATGAAGGTATATTGGATACCTCATGGTGGGACTCAGTAAAAGGATGGTTTGGAGGACTGGGCCCATGGTTAAAAGGTCTTGTAACATTTGCAATTGTTTTTATAATAGTTTTATTGCTACTGGCTTGTCTGATTCCTTGCTGTATGAAAATATGTGGAAATATGCTGACAAAAGTAACAGCCACAACTATGATCTCTCAAAAACAAAATGTAAACATAACCCAGATCAATCAGGAATTGATTGAGAAAAAAGAAATACACAATGTGTATGCTAAAGCATCTGTAATGAAAAGATAGCACTTGATAGAAACTGTTTCCTAGTGACGACGGCCTTGTGAAAAAGAGTAATGTGACATTCTACATCTTAAACAAGCTCAAACATGCTAGTGAAACTATTAGTGCATACTAATGTGAACACTGTTTGTCATCAGTGTTCAAGGGGGGTATGTAAATAATTGGCAATACAAAATGGAGTCAAGCAGAAAGAAAATGGTTGCTTGCTGGACAAGCAGCAGTTGAAATATAATTGACCTTGTACAGAATGTGCACAGGTCTGCAGAATGAACATGTGAGCATGATTGAAATAACAGAGAACAACGATTGGCAAAAGAACTGAAACTTGTGGCTATAACTTTTGTAGATAAGAAAAAAGGGAGTGAAAGGAAGACGCCAGATGGCCTGTATGAGAATCATGATTCACATGAAAAGAATAGAGCAGTGTGTGATGAAAAGAAAAAAACTGTATATAAACTGAAGGTGAAATGTAGTAACAAGCAATTATAACTGCAGCTTTGTAACTGATGAGATTGTTCTTGTATTGCTTCCTGGGCAACCTAATGTTGCACAGCTCTGTCATGGCATTGGCAGTTGAATAAAAACCTTTTTCTTGGTACCATTTGTTTCTATATATTTTTTTATATACTATGAACTGAATAAACTGAGTTTTGGATTTAGTACAACTGTGGATTTTGTACATACCGTGGCATTGCCATGTGCCAAATCGGGACTACTGCAGAAGCCTGGTAGTAGTTCCCACCCCCACAATGCGCCATTTCCATTGCAACAAAAAATATATATTTTTTGTAGCGCCGGGGTGGTGCTGCCTGGTTACTGCCAAGTTAGTGTGGGAACCCTTACCATCACCTAAATAGGTGGTAGAAAGGGCTCTCCCTGGAAATGGCTGTGTGCCAATCCCTGTGATTAGTGTAAGGCCTTTTTTTTTTGGCTGAAAACAACCTTTTACGCGCTGTGGTAAAACGGGGCTCGGCAAGTGGCAAATCCACGTGCTGATGACATTGCAGGCCCTCTTTTACCGCAGCTTGGTAAAAGGGGCCCTAAATGAAGCTTATTTATTTATTTATTTATTTATTTATTTATTTATTGCATTTGTATCCCACATTTTCCCACCTTTTTGCGGGTTCAGTGTGGCTTACAATATATTATGAATCATGGAAATACAATTTGTTACAAATCGGTTATGGATTACATTGTGATGAATTATGTGAGACAAAGTCAAAGTATCGATAAGGAATATAATAATGGAAAAGAGCACTGAAACGTTGGAAGAAAGTTACGGAAACAAAAAGGGGCAATATATAGTAACAGGAAAACATTTGGTATACATTTTCTGTGAGTAAAGGTATGAGTGTGGTGAGATTACGGGGGATGAGAATTCAGAAGTGGCTGTATTGATGCATTACTGAACAGTGAGTGTGGGCTTTATGTGTTTTGGTTCTTTCCGTAAATTTTCTCAAAAAGATGGGTCTTCAGTAGTTTGCGGAAGGTGGTTTGCTCGTAGATCGTTTTCAGGTTGCGCGGCAGTGTATTCCAGAACTGCGTGCTCATGTAAGAGAAGGTTGACGCGTGCAGCGCCTTGTATTTCAAGCCCTTGCAATCCCTATGTTGAAATTAATAAAATGCTAATATCCTTGATTGCTTAAAGCAGAAACAAAAGTCACATTTATAATTTCCATTCACATATTAGCCAAAAGCTTACAGCTTAATGCAAGAGAAAATCAACATATGAGTTCATCTAATAAACAAAATCAAGTTTTCAAGTTTTTTAATTAACTTTCTACCCCGTCAATCTACATTGTGTCTAGGCGGTTTACAGGCTAAAAAGGGGGGAAAAGGAAATAACATGTAGTAAAGACAACATTGAACAGACTGGTACAAAAAAGGAAACGGAAAACTACAATAAAAGATAGGAAAGAGAAGTAAGAGGGGTGACACAAGAGGGAGGGCAGACTACCAACAACCCAAACAGTTCCGATTAGTCTCCAAATGCTTCCAGGAAAAGATATGTCTTTAAGTTAGTTTTAAACCTAGTTAATGTAGGGAGGGTTTTAGGTTTAGCCTTAAATTTATTTACACATCTATAACACAGGCTAATATTTCAATACTAACCATCTATTATAGTGCATAGTGGAGTATATGTGTCCATCAGTTGAATCTTTTTTTCTGTTTTCCAGAAGGCTTCACAATTGGGATATTTTAGCATCTTTGCCTGCATGCCAATACTTGTGTGCTCAAAATCTGTCCATCGTGCTTTTCGAAGATCTTCAAATGTAGTTCCAGTCTGTGTTTAATGTACCACGTTTTAAGTTTTACAACCTAAATCATATGGAATTAGTTTCAAGTACTCCTAATCAAATCAGGAATGTTACTGGCAAGCAAAGATTTCTCCTCAAAAATCTTGACTCTTTGATATGGAGGGACATTGTACAAAATAGTGAACTGGCACACACTGCATTAAAGAGGTTATTTTTTTTTTAACAGCCTTTACAAGTTTGCCAATTCCGGGTGCATAAAAACTATTTTTTTTTAGCGCCAGGGGTTTACCCAGCAGTAACTGAGCAGCTCCCCACACTGCCTGGTTACTGCTGGGTTAGTGCTGGAGCCCTGGGAAATGGCCATGTGGCAAGTGGTTCACTTACTGCATGGCCATTTCCTTTTTTTTATTTTTTTTAAAGCCTTTTACTCACTGCAGTAAAAGGGGGCCTCAGTGCGAGGCAAATCCATGCACCAACTCTATCACAGGGCCCCTTTTACCGCAGCTTTGTAAAAGGGGCCCTTTGATTGGTCTCAAAGGCCAATATCTATCCCCTTACTTGACTAATCAGGTAAATCTGTTTCAAGCCAGATATGTGAAGAAACCCATTGCTCAAATATTGTAAAAATTTAATAATAGATCTTAAACAATATCATCAGCATAGCTGTAATAATGAATGCCTAAATTGGATACAGCTTTTCCCAGTAAATTGGAGACAATGAGGAACCTTGAGGGACACCATAGTCCATCAACCAAGAATCAAATATACCCCCTTCATTTTAACTCTATAAACTCTGTCAGACAAGAAGTCTCTAAACTAGGGGTCCTCTAATCCAGTCCTAAAGGTCCACAACCCAGTCTGGTTTTCAGAATTTCCACAATGAGTATATATGAGATCTATTTGCATTTACTGCTTCCATTGCATGCAAATAGATCTCATACATATTCATTGTCACAATATAACAAATACCTACAATATAATTAAAATAATTATAAGAACATACTTTATTAAAAACCATTAAAACCATGAAAATAGGAGATCACGTGACGCCATGCGGGAGAGCGGCAGCATCTGAACGTCGCTCCGGCTCCTGACCTCTCCCCCTCTCGAATCAAAAAGGAACCTGGTCCCGCTGTAACCCTTCTTTGAGAAGGGGAAACGGAGCTGAGTATAAGCGCAATCGTAACGAGCAGATAGCGGGGGGAGATGGCGTCTAAAACGGCGCAGAGAGACAAGCTGGCAGAAGGTGACGGAATCCAAGATGGCCACTTCACCTGGCGATACGGGCCTGACCGTTGCCTTGTCTTGGGTCTCTGAAATAACAGCAGAGATTACCGTGGTGCTGGAAGACCTACTAGAATGGCGTCTCACACCAATAGACACGAAGTTGGAGAAACTGCAGTCTAGAATGGACGACCTTACCCGCGAGTGCGTAGCCTTTCAGACCAGAACTAGCGAAGTGGAAGACCGGGTGACGGAGGTGGAGGGGACACAGCAAGCACTATTACGGACAGTAGAGACATTGGAACAGAAAATTGAAGATCTAGAGAACCGGTCCCGTAGAAATAACCTCTGGTTAGTGGGCCTCCCTGAACAGATGGGGGGCAGGGACTTAACATCGACTTTGGAGTGCTGGCTGATGGAGCAAGTAAGATTCCCGCCGGATTTAGGACCTCTGAGAATGATTCGCGACCGCGGGTGGTCATCATGAAAGTGCTTAACTTTGCGCACAAACATTGGATTTTACAAGCAGCACGAGGAGACAAAACCCTGACCTTTGACAACAAAAGAATAATATGCTTTCAAGATTATTCGGTGGGGGTGGCCGGGAAAAGAAAAGCCTTCTCATCAGTATGCACTAAGTTATTCACACTGAAGAAACGCTTTACTTTGTTGTATCCTGCCACTTTGAAGATCACGCATAAAGGGTCAACTCACACTTTTGAAAAAGTGGAGGAAGCGAAAGAGTTTGTGGACCAAATAGAGAAGGAGATGATGGGTAGCCCGAGCAGAGAATCACCGGATTGAGAAGAGGATAGCTGCCTCCGATAAGACGAGGCGGAGATCGACTAGACATTTTGATAGCCTGGTTTGAGCAGACACGGCACCCCCAGTATTGAAACGACTTATATGGACATTTGCAGATGTTGTTTAAGTTTTCAGGTTTGAGAGAATGTTACTGTTGTGAGTGGGGAATGTGATTTTGAAAAATGGGGACTATGATTTTTTTTTTTTTTGAAAAGAGGAGGAAGCTTAATGTGAAGTGTCTGAGGGAGATGAGGGCATGTTAAGAGCCCGGTTGCGCAGATGTGCGCCTGTTAATGGTATTACTTTACTTCTCCCCCCTGCTACTAAAATTAAAGCAGAAATATATGCTAAGTGAGGTGGGAGGCCTTGAGAATGGAGGAGATATATAATACTGGACGAGGGGGAGAGGGCGGGGGGCGTTTATACGTGATAGTTCCCATAGAGGGAACGCCTGTAGAAGGGAGGGGAGGGGTTGGGGGGGAAGGGGAGGGGAGAAGGAGTAAGGGGAGGAGGGAGGAGGGAGGGGGGAGGGAGGGAGGGGGGAGGCTGTGGGGAAGGGGACAGGAGCCAATGCTGTTTATGGGGATAAGGAGGGAGATGAAGGGGGTTCGGAGTCAAGCACAAGGGAAGGTAGGATTCACACTGATATGGAAGGTGGGTGTCAGGCACGGTTTGTCCCGGGAGGGTAGTGGCTGGGATGCCTCCCGGGTAGATTTAAAGGCTTGGAAATTTGAGATAAAGATCACCAACCCCCCACGTTTCCATGGTTAAATTGGTCACATGGAATGTTAGTGGAATCAATTCTCCTATTAAACGAACTAAAATACTACAACAACTGCAGAGACATAGAATTGATGTAGCACTGCTACAGGAGACACACCTTAGCCATGAGGAACATGCAAAGCTATGTACTTGGTGGGTACAAGACTGTTATGCCGCAGACGCGCAAAAGAAAAAAGGAGGAGTGGCGATCCTAGTGCGTAAAGGGGTGACGACAGTGGCTAGACCCCTTATTATAGACGCGTATTTGTTATTGTAGAGCTTGAACTAGATGGGCATAAGATAGTGATATGTAATATATATGCGCCTAACCAATATGATAAAAAGTTTTATGACTCAGTAATAAGTTACCTATTAGGATATGCTGGGGAATCTATAATAGTAGGGGGAGACTTCAATACTGTATGGGATGTGACTATAGATAGTTCCCAAGGGCAGCGGAGGGATACAGTAGCATCTGGCCATGGACTGAAAAGATTGGGGACCATGGTAGACTTGATAGACATCTGGCAGACGCTACACCCTACTGAGAGGGATTACACGCACCACTCCCGAGCTCACGCATCACAAGCTAGAATAGATTACTTGTTCATTACACGGGATCTGTTTGGACAGGTGGCCACAACAACTATAGGGCCATACACGATTTCAGACCACACCTGGGTATTTATGGAGTGGGACCTGCCCAATTCAACCACTACACATAAAACTTGGCAATTTCCCTTGGAGCTATACACAGATGGTCGGCTGGGGGAAAGACTACAGAAAAGTTGGGAGGAATATAAGTCATTTAATCAGGAACATGAGGAGGACCCTTTATTGTTTTGGGATGCAGCTAAAGCAGTCCTCTGAGGTGAAATAATTAGCTATTCCCATCATGTGCAGAAGGCTCGAACAAAAGAAATATTAAGACTGAGTTCTCAGATTTGTAAGACACGCCAATTATATGGGAAGACCCAATTAGCCGCCCACCGTGCTCGGTTATTGGAATTGCAAGTTACCCTCAATGAGCTGCTACATCACTGTGCGGCTAAGTCGCAAACTTACTATAGATATAAACTACATAAATATGGTAACAAGTCGGGCCGAATGATGGCCCGCTTAGCTCGGCCTAGGGCACACAAAGGGAGGATCTTGCAATTAAAAGATAGACAGGGGCAAGTGGTTCGAGCAAATGAGCAGATAGGAGAAATCTTTGCTAGTTATTACGAACATTTATATGCAGCTCCCATAGACCAAGGATTCCTGGGATCCCTATACCTGGATACTTTGCAATTGCCATGCCTAACCCAGAGGGATAGAGATAAGCTGAATATACCAATCCAGGAAGAAGAAGTGGCTTTGGGCATAATGAGAGGGAATCTACTTAAGGCCCCCGGTCCTGATGGGCTGCGTATGGAATTTTATAAACTTCTACGGGAGAAAATTACACCTACCCTTACTAGATACTTTAATAAAATGGTTGATACAGAATATATGCCGAAGAATCTTACTACAGCGCAAATAATAGTACTACCAAAACCGGGTAGAGACCCACTAACCCCTGAGTCTTACAGGCCAATTTCATTATTAAATGTGGAGTTGAAACTACTGTCAAAAATCATGGCCAACCGCCTAGCGATAGTGCTGCCAAAAATAATTCATGAGGTGCAGGTGGGTTTTGTCAAAGAAAGGGCGATAGCTAAGAACTTAAGAAGAATCCTGGATGCCTTAGAAATGCGCAGAAGGAACAATATCCCAGCACTACTTATCAGCTTTGACGCAGAAAAAGCATTTGATAGGGTGCACTGGGAGTTCCTCTTCACTACAATGGAGCGATACGGGATCACAGGATGATTCACGGCGGCGGTTAGAGCCTTATATTATGACCCACAGGCCACAATACAAGTTAACAGCTTAGAGACAAGGTCCTTCCCGATAAGGAGAGGCATAAGGCAGGGGTGCCCACTCTCCCCATTGTTATTTGTGCTCACCCTAGATCCCTTGATTCGCACCATCATAGAAACTCCCCTGATAAAGGGAATGCAAATAGGCAAACATACATTAAAGATAGCGGCATTCGCGGACGATCTTTTAGTAATGATTACTGAGCCGCAAGAATCTTTCACTAACTTAATGAAGGCGTTCGAGGAATATGGTGACTATGAGGCGTATTTTCAAAGCACTTAGCCTTACAAAGTTCCATAGGTTACCATGGAACTTTGTAAGGCTAAGTGCTTTGAAAATGAGCCCCTATGCGGGCTTTAAATTGAATCTACTTAAATCGGAGGCCTTAGCCTCCTCTGAAGAAGTGGTACAGGGATGGGGTCAGGAATTTCCTCTAAGTTGGGCGACGGGCTCCTTTAAATATTTAGGGATTAGAATGGCTATGGATACTACGGAATTATACAATCTTAATATTAATGCTCTTCTAGCAGATACGAAGAAAAATCTAGATAACTGGGCAGGGCTACCCTTATCATTGAGAGGCAGAATTAATTTAATTCACATGATAATTTTTCCCAAATGGCTTTTTTGCCATGCAAACGTTGCCTCTCCGATTGTTGCAGAAGGATCTGAAGAGAGTAAATAGAATGTTCAGCCAATTTTGTTGGGCAAAGAAGAAACCTAGGCTGCAAATGGCTTACTTGATAGGGGGATGGCAGACCGGTGGACTGGGCCTCCCGAACCTCCGAATATACAATCAGGCTTGTTTGCTCAGGCACATAGGAGACTGGGTGGGCCACACAAGTGAGTATACCTCATTCGAGCTTGAACAAGCATATTTTTCACCTTATGACCCCTTAACACTGCTCCACCAGGAAAGGAGACATCTTCCGATGGGCCTCAAATATTGTGTGCTGCTGCAACCACTGAGGGAGACCTGGAGAGGACTAGTGGGACTGCTAGGGGGACAACCTACAGTCTCGGGATTCTTATCCATACGAGGTAACCTAAATGTTCAACCGGGACAAGAAAATTGGACATTCCTAAGATGGGAGGCGGGTGGTATTTCAAGAGTGGAACATATACTGAATGGGGATGGGCATTTGGTGGCATATGAGGCGCTTCAAAGCAAGCTAGTTACACACTGGGGAGACAGGTTTGCATACACCCAGATCAAACATTATATTTTAAGTCTGAACCAGTCAGCCCTCCAAGTAAAACTAGAAGAGAAAGTGCAAGGCCTATTTCAAAAATTAGAGGGTACGGGAGTGACAGTATCGGCCCTTCATAGAGAGTTAGTACACCTATCTGCACCCAGGAGTTTTCAGTCAATTAAACTGCAGTGGGAAAAAGAGTCGGGGGGGAAAAATTAGGAAATTGGGATGTAGCTACTACTTTGAAGAGGGTCCCAGCCCTTACAGTGGATGAGCGATTACGGGAATGCGGATATTGAGTAGCCATGAGAGCTTACTATACCAAACAACAACTTGCACATATAGACCTAAATACAACGGATAGTTGTGACAAATGTAATATGACACCACACACACTATACCATGCATTTTGGGGATGCCCAAAGGTTAGAGCCTTTTGGAGACGGATCCAGAGATACATGACCACTATACTGGGAGAGACAATAGGAGGATCTTGGGACCATTATGTTTTAGACACACCAGCGGCTTTTCGTATTAAAGATAAAGGGGCAAAGCTCTGGTGTCGTAAAATCTGCCTAGTGGCAAAGAAAACTATTTTGCAGTATTGTGTCTCACCGGACCCTCCGGCCTATTGGCAATGGAGGAATCAAATTCACTTGTTAGCAACATGGGAGGCCAGAGAAGCAAGGAGATCTCCAAAAGGGAAAAAGAATTTTATGCGAATTTGGAATTGGTACATACAGAAATTGAGCCCACGAGGCCGCAGTATGCTACTGAACCTCACTTGCTAAATATAAGATGGGACCGGGTGTAACGACCATCTACTAGAGAGAGATGGATTGGCTCCTAGAGGGTGGGGGTGGGGAGGATGAACTAAAGGGGGGAAGGGGGAAGGGAAGTGGAGGAGGGGGGAAGGGGGGAGGGGGAGAGGGGATAAAACAGTAAAAAGGTTGATGACTAAATGTAGCAAATAGTTTTCACTGTTCCTTGTTTTAATACCGAGTTTGCATATCAAGAGATGTAAAGTATTTATGTTTTTGAGATGTCATCAATAAAAATGTTGAAACATAAAACCACGAAAATATAACACAGAGCAACTACGTGGTTATTGGAGACACAACCCTCTTTTTTTTATAGCAGAACTGCAAAAGTTCACCAATTAGTCCACCAACAGTCCAAACTATAATATATGGGTCACCATACTGATGCCAAATGGCAATCAAATGCCAAAATGCTGCATATGAACCGCTGTGCTGATCCCAAATAACTGTCAGGATACCGAGGCCTCAAATTTATATCCCAATAATAGCGACTCGAAAATTCATGTAGGTCCGCTGTACCAAGAACTCCAAAAACTTGGCAAACATTCTTGTGGAGTACAGAAAATCCACATGTTTAATCAGGGTGGGAGGCAGGGCTGGTGGTTGGCAGGCGGGGATAGTGCTAGGCAGACTTATACGGTCTGTGCCAGAGCCGGTGGTGGGAGGCAGGGATAGTGCTGGGCAGACTTATACGGTCTGTGCCCTGAAGAGCACAGGTACAAATCAAAGTATGGTATACACAAAAAGTAGCACATATGAGTTATCTTGTTGGGCAGACTGGATGGACCGTGCAGGTCTTTTTCTGCCGTCATCTACTATGTTGCTATGTTACATGGTGGAAATGTCATACCAACTTCCACAGTAGACGTGATCAAATCACCCTCAATAAATAGCAAGGCTCCAGGCTCAACACGACATCATGTTTCGCTCAAGGAGTCTTCAGGACTACCTCCATTGGATGTAAATCTCTCTCATGAATATTCATTGAGGGTATCCTGAAAACCTGACTGGTTGGGGTACCTCCAGGACCAGGTTTGGGAACCACTGTTGTAGTCTGTATTTGGATTCCTGGGAAATGGTGTCAACAATATGTTGCCCCAAAATTTGGGGAATAATTCTGATAATAGTAGGTTATGCATCCAAGTTAATAACCAAACTATAAAATCTCCACCTCATCCACCTGGAGAGGGGTAAAGGAATCAACCATGGACATGACCAACTTCATGAATATCGGTCACTGTTAAGTGTTTTTGTTTACTATTTTTTTTCATAACTCATTTAAATCACTAGATTGAAGGACAACTAAACTTTCTGCACATTTTGAAAAATGAGAGGAGGGGTAAAGGAATCCCAAAATCTATCCACATAAACACTGATTTACTGCTTCATAATAATTAAATAATTGCATCTTTCAAACAGCTTTCCCCTCTCTTCTCCTCACCTGGTCACAGACAGACAGAGAATCAACACATATAAACATACCCATGCAATCACAGACACACACATACAAACAAATGTAAATATGTACAAACACATACATACATACCAGCCCACACACAAACAGAGGTACACATTTAATATGTATGTGTTCACTTTTCCAGAAGCCAAGGAAAGCATCTATTACTATCCTCAAACAATTATAGCAACAGTGTTCCATGTGCTGTAACCTGGACAAAACCTAAGTCTCACCACAGGTGACTCTGCTGGGTTCTCAGATCTCTCCTTGAAGTCCTCTGCTGAGCTTCAGACAGTAAGAAAGCATGAGGTCAATGCTCAACAGCACAAGCCAGAACACTTAAAATATTATTATAAATTAATATGGATAATTTATGGAGGCCAATGTCTCCAAATGCAAGATAGTAATGAACCTCACTCCTAAATCAGGGTATGTGGAGTATGATCTCAAATTTATAGCTAACATTCACCAACGTATCTGCATCATGCCAAAGAGAGCTTCCTTTCATAAAATGCTACATGAATACGGAATATATCCAGGTGTGATTGAAAATTCCTTTACATCAGGCCTGTGGCACCCAAATTGATTGGGAAGATTTCTGTATCCTTCTGGCACATTTTCTTGGTCTCAGACTGACACTGATAAAATATCATTAGACAGACTTAATAGTACCAAAAACATGCAAAATCTAAATGCAGAACGGGGTGGGCAAAGATGTTTGCCCATGGACTACGCTGGAAGCTATACCTGGGTTAAGGGTCAGCTCCCAGTGGGAGTCAAAGAGTAGGCACTGAGGGACAACATTTAATGCAAGTTGTACAGCTAAGACTTACCATTTCAATTTTCAAAGTGAATTTATTAGCCTAATAGTGCAATTAGAATATACATGAAAATGGTTTACAAACAAAACAAACTTTCATAATAATGAGAAAGGAACTCCAATAATCTGATAGGACTGAGAAAAGAAAAAAGTATCAAATAGTTAAGCCAAGAAAATAAATACATTTGTAAAGCGATTAGCGTATCTGCTGCGTCTCTTATGGTAGCCCAGCGGTAGTGCCGAAATGACGCTTGGCAAAGCAGTGGTATGGGTTGGGGCACTAAAAGTATTAGGAATACATCTAGACTCAACTTTAATGATGGAATATCAAGTGAATGCGTTAGTCAAAATGGTGTTGTGGAAACTGATAGCTCCAAAGTGTTTAATATTATTTTCATCAAAGTCAATTGCAAGTGCTGATTCTAGCTTATATTTTGACCCAACTTGATTGTTGTAATTGTCTTTATTTGGGTTATTCTAGGAATCTAATCTAATCTAATCTGGAGCTTGTATACCACACAATTTGCAGCAGGAGGTTTGAGGCAGTTTACAGAGTGGGGTTAGTACATGGTTAAGGGGGCGAGGGAGCAGGAGGAAGGGAAGGAGAGGGTCTTTATTGAAGAAGGAATTGGTAGATGGAAGGTTAGAGTGATTAATGCTTATCAAATAATAGTGTCTTTAGGTTCTTGCATAGTCGTTGGTAATTCTGTTCTAGATGGAGAGCATCTGGTAGAGAGTTCCATTCGGCAATGGCTCGAAAGGGAAACAAAGTTGATCTGGCAGGTGTATTTTATGTTCTTAATGATTGGTAGTTTCAACAGTAGGTTGTTTCGGAGTCTGGTAGATTTATAGTAACAGTAGTTCGGGGGAGAGTTCATGTAGTACTTGAAATGTAATACAGATGGTTTTGAAGATGATGCGGGCCTGAATGTATAGCCAGTGCAGATCTCTTATATGGCCGGAAATGCTTTCGAACATCCTTAGTCAATAGATCAGCTGACCTGCGGTGTTTTGTATGAGTTGTAGTTTGGTGAGTAGTTTGTTGTTTAACCCAGTATATAAAGAGTTGCAGTAATCTAAGTTGGATAAGATGAGTGACTGAACCAGTACTGAGAAAAAAGATCTGTGGAAGTATGGTCTTAATAGCCTCAGTTGTTGCATGCGGAAGAAGGATGGCTTCCAGACTTTGTTGATCTGAGCTTCCAAGGATAACGAGGAGTCTAAGGTGACACCCAGGACCCTGGATTCTTTGTTTACATTGAGGTTTATGTCATTGGGCTGGGTCAGGTTAGAGGGGATGTCATTTGGGGAGGTAGAGAACCAAAGTAGTTTTGTCTTGGATTGGTTCAGTTGAAGCATGTGATCGGAGGTCCAATTGTGAATATTGTTCATTGCATGGTGAATCCTGTTGGATGTTTCTTTTAGTATGGAACCTACAGGAACTAGCATTAGGATGTCGTCAGCATACGAGAATAAGTATTTGCTTTCATCTAAAGCAATGTGGGATATAGTGCTTATATATAAGTTGAACAGTAATGAGGAGAATGGGGAGCCCTGAGGCACCTCGCATGGCAGTACCCTGCTGGTGGACATTCTTCCCTCTTTCCATACCGTGTAGAATTGTTTTTTTCAGGAAATTGCTGAACCAGTTCAGGACAGGACCACATAGCCCTAGGTCGCTGAGTCTGGTCAGTAGTAACTCGTGGTCCACAGAATCAAGTGCGGCAGATATGTCAAATTGGAGCAAGATGGTCTGTTTATTTCTTGCTAGATACTCCCTCACAATGGAAGTTATAACTAGTAAAAGTGATTCCGTGCTGTGTAGAGGTCTGAATCCAAATTGTGTGGAGTGGTACAGCTGAACCTTTCTATGTGTTTACTGAGTTGGTGGCCAACTAGAGTTTCAAGCAATTTGGTGAGTAAAGGAATTCCAACTACGGGTCTGAAGTGGATACAGAGGTTTAGTCTAAGTTTAGGCTTTTGGAATGGGAGTGAGATCAATATGACCCATTTCTCTAGGAAGATTACCATTAGCAAGTAAGGTATTCAGAAATAGGGTAAACCTATTTAGGAAGATTAGCAAACAGGGTAGAGGAACAAATATCTAAGATGCAGTGACGAGATGCCAGTTTGGGAAGTAGGTGTTGACTTTGAAAAAATTCCATAGTTGGTCCACTGGGTAATTTTTCAGGGTGGTGACAGTTTGTGGGGCGTTGAAGCACTTGTGGGGGTAGTTTTAAGTGAGGAAGTTTGTGGAATAGTGGGGCAGTTGTGGGGAGGTAGTATCAGGGCCGTGCCTAGGGTCTCTGGTGGCCCCCTGCAGACTATCAATTGGCGCCCCCCCCCCCCCCCCCGTGTGGCACAAGATGCAAAGGAAATAGGAGCTGAAAGATGGAGTGCATCTTTGTGGGATTGCTGAACAAATAGAGGGTTTACAACCACTTAGCTTTTCGTGCTTTCATGTTCATGAAATTAGTAACTAAATCTTTGATTTCTAACTGGGCACATATATCATTCTCAATAGCAATCATGGCAAGGCTTACAAGTCTTTCTTGCAAAATACTTGATCGCAAATAATCCTATATAATAATTCTCACCTCCAACAGGATGTGCCTGGGACTGTGCCTCCCTCGGAGGTGGTCTGCTAGGCAGGCATGCACTGACGTCAGTGACAGCTGATACCAAAGCAAGGGGAGGAGTAGGGAAACACGCAGAGCGTGTTTCCCTACTCCTCCCCCTGTGTTACAGCCCACTGCACCCCCCTTCTGCGACCCATTCGACCCCCCTTCTCGGCGAAAACCGTCCCCCACCGCCGTCCAGTACCTGTGCTGACGGGGGACCTCAACTTCCGTCAGCCGAAGTCCTGTGCTGGCCTTCGCGCCGTTGCTTCTTCAATGATCTTCGGTTCAAGTTCCTCTGTGTGCGTCTGACGTCAGACGCACGCAGAGCATCTTGGACACAAAATCATTGAAGAAGCAACGCCTCGAAGGCCAGCACAGGACTTATGCTGACGGGGGTTAGGGTCCCCCGTCAGCACAGGTATTGGACGGCGGCGGGGGACGGTTTTCACTGAGAAGTGGGGTCGACTCGGTTGCGGAAAGGGGGGGTGAAAATGGAAGGACGGCAGAGTCTGGAACAGGGAGGGAGGGTGGGGGATGGCCTTTGCTAGCGCCCGTTTCCTTCCCTTTTGAAACGGGCATTTTTACTAGTTTTTTAATGATTTTTAACCGTGAAAATGATCGCTCACCACTTGCCATACTGACAGGAATTGTCAGCAATATTCTTAGAAACAAATTGCTATACATTGCAAAATAAGATAGCAGATGTAAATTCTCAAAATGGACATATTCCAAACACTATTACCTAACACCTTCTACCTAATTTCCTCTTTCACCTCAGCTTACCGTGTTTCCCCGAAAATAGGACCTACCCCGAAAATAAGACCTACCGGGGTTTTCCTGCAAATTTAAAATATAAGACATCCCCCCAAAAGTAAGACCTACCAAACTTTTTTTAAAGCAGGGCCGCCGAGAGCCACCTGAGGTCGCCCCCCCCACCCGAGGTCGGTCGCCCCCCCCCCACCTGAGGTCGCCGGGCCCCCCCTCCGTCGCTCCCGGAACTAACCTGAAGCTCCTTTCACCTTCACAAATTCGGATTCGAAGCAGCAGTGCAGCAGGGCAGACCTCTCCTTCCTTCCGTGTCCCGCTCTCGCCTGACGTAACGTAACGTCAGGCGAGGGCGGGACATGGAAGGAAGGAGAGGTCTGCCCTGCTGCGCTGCTGCTTGCTGCTCTGAATCCGAACTTGCGAAGGTGAAAGGAGCTTCAGGTTAGTTCTGGGAGCAACGGAGGGGGGGCCCGGCGACCGATGTTTCCCAGAAAATAAGACTTCCCCCCGAAAATAAGACCTAGCGCGTTTTGGGGAGGAAAAGGAAATATAAGACAGTGTCTTATTTTCGGGGAAACACGGTATGACCGACTGTTTTCTTATATCATGTAATGACGTTTTCATTTCCATACTCTGTAAGCCACATTGAGCCTGCAAAAAGGTGGGAAAATGTGGGGTACAAATACAATAAATAAATAAACACTAAAATGAAAATAAAATGATTTTTCTCTACCTTTGTTGTCTGGTGACTTTCTTTTTCTGATCATTGATAAGTCTCTGACTCTAAAGTTTAGCAATTTCATTAAAGCAAAATATATGTTCACATATCACAGACTCTTCTTATCCAAGGAGAATCTGTTATATAAAAACAAACACCAAAAAAAACCAATCAGATTTTCACTTACCAGCTCTTCTACACTACACGTCAGCTAAACTTCCTCTTTTGAAACTATTGTTGGAACCACCAGCCAATGAAATGGCTTTTAGCTGTAGCTATCTGGTTACCTGATAATTATGCACATTGCAGTCATGCTCTCCTCTCGGTGTACAAGCACAGAAAAAAAAAACCCAAAAACTTTGAACCACTTACAGATTTTAACAATTACACTATTTAGTTTTTATTTCTCCCCAGTCTCACTTGCACACCTCCCTCCAAACCTGGCTGTTCTCTTTAATTTGAATGTTGTTCAAGCTCACCCTGAATGAGGAGTTCTTCCCACACCAAAGACATATATAGCACTGGTTGTATTCTTTCAAACAACTTCAGCAGAGCCTGCCTGCCTCAGTGAGCACTGCGGTCGAAGAGGGGAGGGCAGGGGAGAGAGGAGAATCACAGCTTCAGGTAAAATATTTTGCAAGTGAGCTGACCTCAGGAAAAAGGTGCCGGTAGGCGCCCTGCAGAGGTCGGCGCCCCCCTGCGGTGCTTACCCTGCTTACTGTGTTGGCACGGCCCTGGGTAGTATTTGGGGCTAGGGCAGTTTGTGGAGTGATGGGACAGTTTGTTGGGGGTGGGACAGTTAGAGAACATGGCAAAGGCAGTTTGAAAGAAGGAATTCCATAACAGCTATTTTTAAGGGGGGCAATTACTTCAAATGGGTTAGTTTTATGCATACAGTAATGAACTTAACTCATAAGCCAAACTATGTGGAGTATGATCTCAGTCTCTAAAATGTACTGCTTACAGTCTCTGTAGTGTCTGTCTCTTGTCAAACAGAGCTTTCCTCTAGTGTTAATAAGATATAACATGTATAGAGAAACTATCCAGGTATGCTTTAAAATTCCTTTTAATGGAGTATGAAGCACCCAAAATAATGGGGAATATTTCATATCTATCACATTTTCTTGGGTTCAGATTGCATTTCTTGGTATTTGAGGATCTTCTGTCTCTTCACATGATTTATAGAGCATTCTCTTAGGACTGACACCTCTATGATCAATGCTGTTCTGGCGTTTTTCTCTTTTACCACATATCTGGTTTCCTTGCTTCCAGCTATTGATCAGTTGGAATAAGGATGATCATAACCTCTTCATTCTCCATAATTCTTTTATGCTTTTCCAGTACAGCAATGTTGCAATGTTTGCAAAGTTTCCAATGAATGAGATGCACCACCTTATTGTGCCTTTCTGTATAGAAGTTTCCAGCTATCAGAACTTTGCAGGGAGCTGTAAGAAGAGCAATCGTTTCTTTCTTACAGAACCTATAGATATTTGTTGTTATCAGCTTTTTTCTATTCTTGCTGTGAACCATCTCATCAGTAATCCACTGTCCTGCTACTATCAATCACTCATCCTTAGGCTTTGATTCACATTTTCTTAACTATTCATGTATGTGATTTTGATCAATGAATGGTTCCTGGAGGAACACTGCATTTACCACTATACTTATGCATTTGCTACTTGCTTTTCCTCATTTCACTCTGAGAGGCTCATTTTCAAAGCACACAGATTTACAGTGTTATTGTGGGGTTCTTTTACTAAGTTGCGGTAAAAAGCCTGTGGTAGTGTGGGTGCGTGTTTTGGGCATGTGCTAGGCCATTTTTTTACTGTGGCTAGGAAAAGGGCTTTCCTTAGCGTCCCTCCGGGCCGGCCCAGGATTGGACTGATGGGTTGTGCACACCTTCCAGCAGGTGGAGACTGAGAAACTTCTAACTAGAGAGTCAATAAGAGCCCTGGACATGTGACCCTAGCCTCAGTATTTTCTCAGTCTCCAGCAGGCAGGAGGTGAGCCCATTAGTCTCTCTCTCTCTTTCTTTACTTGAAAAAAAAAGGAATTGTTACCATCTGTACCTGGGAATCTTGTTGAGAGGCTAGGAGATAAAGGTCTTTTCTTCTCCAGCTTCTAGGGTGGTAAACTCAGGGGTTCCCGGGTCCCTTCCTCCTTCCTCCCCATCTCCCTTGGTTGTCAGGGAAGGGCCAACCCTTTCGGAGGAAAGGTGTTTTAGCCTTTGGGAGAGGCAGCCTTTTCTTTAGTTGTAAAACAAACAAACAAAAACCTCCTCGAGGCACAAACAAGCAGTCAGCTCCATCGTGCTGTACTGGTTTTCTGTTGGCATTGCTTGTTCTTCGATTCCTCCCACCTCTCAGCAGCTCTTGAGAAAACAAAAAAAAGTTCCACAACGCTCGCACTAGATCCTGCAGTGCCTGCTAGATTCTATATGTTAATGCTGTGGTACAAAGTTTTTAAAACTAAGTGGAAAAGACTATGGAGATTAGTTGATAAAATTTACTTTTTATATTTGTATTTTGCCTATCACTAACCTACAATTCCTCCTTAGCCGATCTTTAAGTTCCCAAAGCACAAAGCAAAATAGTATTCACTTACCAGAGAAATGTCCTTGTCTCTCGGAACTTCTTAGAAAGAAAGTTCAGTGGGACCTTTCCTCTTTATATAGTTTTAAATCTAAGGGGCCTTTTTTAAACAGGCTCTTTGAAACTGACTCAGCAACCTATGCAAGTTTTCTACTTCCCCACACCTTAATTAACACTTAATTTAGGTCGCTGGATGTGCTACCTCTCCAGCAGCCAAGGTACAGAAAATAACTGCCTTTTAGAACAAGAGTTTTTGGCTGTTTAGTTTCTATCTCTAGAAGAGGTTTCAGTTTAAAATTAAGGGAAAAATGCCTATTTCTAGAGAAAATTTACACTCAACGCTTGGAAGCTACTACAAAGAAAATACAAATATACCATAAGTCAAACCAAAAGATCATATTACAAAACTAAAATTGGGCCACATTAAAAAAGATACACATAAACTTTTCCAACTTGTGAGCAAATTACTAGACACTACACCGGTTACTTCAAACAGCACAGACACCCCATCAGCAGACAATCTTGCGAATTACTTCAATGAGAAAACTGTAAAGCTACAACTCACATTACCAATTAATACCACTGACTATGTAAAATTCCTTGATTGTCTAGATCCAATCCCCAGTGAACATCCTGCTGACCGAATCTGGACTAACTTCGACACACTCTTGGATGATACTATCTCCCAAGCGATCAACAAGTTCGCCAAGTCCCACTGTAAATTAGACATATGCCCCAACAACCTTTTAAAATTCGCCCCTCAGCGATTCATATCAGACCTCACGATGCATCTGAATTATATGTTACAACATGGACTCTTCCCAAAGGATAAAGGAAATATTCTACTCACCCCTATACCTAAGGACTCAAAGAAAAATACAAGTGACCTAACCAACTACCGCCCAGTAGCATCTATCCCTCTGGTAACCAAACTAATGGAAGGTATGGTTACCAAGCAACTCACCGACTACTTAAATAAATTCTCAGTTCTTCATGACTCTCAATCAGGATTTCGGTCTAACCACAGCACCGAAACAGTACTAATTACATAAGTACATAAGCACCGCCATACTGGGAAAAGACCAAGGGTCCATCAAGCCCAGCATCCTGTCTCCGACAGTGGCCAATCCAGTCCTCAAGAACCCGGCAAAAACCCAAAAACAAAAGAAAAATTTAAATTAATAATGTTCAATGGACTTTTCCTTCAGGAATCTGTCCAAACCCCTTTAAACTCAGCAAGGCCAACTGCTGTCACCACATTCTCCGGCAACGAGTTCCAGAGTCTAACTACACACTGAGTAAAGAAAAACTTTCTCCTATTTGTTTTAAATCTACCACATTCTAGCTTCATCTTATGTCCCCTGGTTCTGTTATTGTTAGAAAGTGTAAACAAACGCTTCACATCTGTCCGCTCCATTCCACTCATTATCTTGTAGACTTCTATCATATCACCCCTCAGCCGCCTCTTCTCCAAGCTGAAGAGCCCTAACCGTCTTAGCCTTTCCTCATAGGGAATTCCTCCCATGCCTATTACCATTTTCGTCGCCCTTCTCCGCACCTTCTCCAATTCCAATTACTCTTCTAACTAAATTTAAACAAGCAATTGCAACTGGCAGCAACATACTTCTCCTACAATTTGACATGTCCAGTGCATTCGACATGGTAAGCCACAAAATATTATTAAACATTCTAGAATACTTCGGAGTTGGAGGTAACGTTCTTAGTTGGTTTAGAGGCTTCCTTACCACAAGAACATACCAAGTGAAATCTAATTCGAATACGTCAGCTCCATGGATACCTGAATGCAGAGTTCCCCAAGGATCACCACTCTTGCTGACCCTCTTCAACCTAATGATGACACCCCTGGCCAAGTCGCTATCCAATCAAGGCCTCAATCCATACATATACGCAGATGATGTCACGATCTACCCGTTCAAATATGATTTAAAGGAAATCACTAATGACATCAATCACAGCTTCCAAATCATGCATTCATGGGCGGATGCATTTCAATTAAAACTTAATACAGAAAAAACACGTCTTATACTCTCATCACAACATAACACAAGTAAATTCACCACTATAATCACACCAAACTTTTCCCTTCCCGTTTCAGACACCCTGAAAATTCTTGGAGTTACCATTGACCGAAATGTCAAACTTGAAAGCCATGTGAAGAATACAACAAAGAAGATGTTTCAATCAATGTGGAAACTCAAAAGAATAAAACCTTTCTTCCCAAGAGATATATTTTGCAACCTGGTACAATCAATGGTACTAAGTCATCTTGACTACTGCAATGCTCTTTATGCTGGCTGTAAAGAGCAAATCATCAAGAAAATTCAAACAGCCCAAAATACTGCAGCCAGACTCATACTTGGTATAACAAAATACGAACGTTCCAAACCCCTAAGAGAAAAGCTACACTGGCTTCCACTTAAAGAATGTATTACGTTGAAGGTCTGCACTCTGGTTCATAAAATCATTCACGGAGATGCCTCGGCCTATATGTCAGACCTTATTGACCTGCCACCCAGGAATGCTAAAAGATCAGCACGCACATTCCTGAATCTTCACTTCCCCAGCTGCAAAGGATTAAAATACAGATTAATACATGCGTCCAGCTTTTCTTACATGAGCACGCAGCTATGGAATGCATTGCCACTTGACCTGAAAACAATCTACGACCTAATCAACTTTCGTAAATCACTGAAGACTTACCTCTTTAATAAGGCATACCACAATGATCCATTATAGGAACTGTAACACATCATCACTTACCTGATGTTCTGAATGTTATTTCTCTATACCTCATTGTTTAATTCTACTATATCATCCATGTTCTTTATGAAATACTAATTGTTTCTTGTACTCTGGAATGGCGATTGCCATGATGGAACATTGTAAGCCACATTGAGCCTGCAAATAGGTGGGAAAATGTGGGATACAAATGCAACAAATAAATAAAATTTCAGTTTAAAACTATGGGAAAAGGGTTTGTACACTATCCAGCTTATTTTCGAAAGAGATCGCCGGCCCATCTTCTGCCACAAATCGGGAGATGGCTGGCGATCTCCTGAAGTCGGTCAAATCGGTATAATCGAAAGCCGATTTTGGCCGGCTTCAACTGCTTTCCATCGTGGAGCCGGCCAAACTTCAAGGGGGCGTGTCGGTAGGGTAGTGAAGGTGGGACAGAGGCGGGATGGGGGCGTGCTCACGAGATGGCTGACTTCGCCCGATAATGGAAAAAAGAAAGCCGGCCTTGACAAGCATTTCGCCGGCTTTTCTTGGTCCCTTTTTTTTCATGACCAAGCTTCAAAAAGGAGCTCTAACTGACCAGATGACCACCGGAGGGAATCGGGGATGACCTCCCCTTACTCCGCCAGTGGTCACCAATTTTTTTGCCAGCCTCAAATGTCATACCCAGCTCCCTGACAGCAAGATGCAGGTCCCTGGAGCAGTTTTAGTGGGTGCAGTGCACTTCAGGCAGATGGACCCAGGCCCATCCCCCCCTACCTGTTACACTTGTGGTGGTAAATATTGAGATCTCCAAACTCCCCCAAAACTCACTGTACCCACATGTAGGTACCCCCTTCATCCCTAAGGGCTATGGTAGTGGTGTACAGTTGTGGGGAGTGGGTTTTGGGGGGGGATTTGGGGGGCTCAGGACCCAAGGTAAGGGAGCTATGCACCTGGGAGCTATTTTTGAAGTCCACTGCGGTGCCCCCTAGGGTGCCCAGTTGGTGTCCTGGCATGTCAGGGGGAGCAGTGCACTACAAATGTTGGCCCCTCCCACGTCCAAGTGGCTTGGATTTGGCCGGGTCTGAAATGGCCGGCTTCGGTTTCCATTATGGGCGAAAACCGAAGCTGGCCATCTCAAACCCGGCGATCACAACATTTATGTCAAGATTTGGCCGGCCCCAACCGTATTATCGATAAAAAAGATGGCCCGCCATCTTTTTCGAAAATACGGTTGGCTCCGCCCATTTAAGGAGCCAGCCCCGGAGATGGCCACCCATAGAGATGGCCGGCCCCATTCGATTATGCCCCTCCATGGCAACTAGTTAATAATGTTTGCTTTCCTCTCTCTCTCTCTTTTTATTCTCCCCTTAATACTAAACTAGATCCTACCGTGCCTGCAAGATTCTATCTGTTAATGCTGTGGTAAAAAGTTTTTATGTTTAAATCTGTTTATTGACGTATCATATAAAATATGTATTCATAATATTCAGCAAACAACCTTGTTAATACAACATACAACTATTATCAATCCACGTACGTCAAAACATTTTCTTCTTTTATCCCCAAATAATCCCTCTCCCCCCATCCTCCCCTCCTTTACATTAAACCTTAAACCTTTGTTTACAGAATCTCCATAACCTCCTTTTAACATAATATCGTTCAGTCCGTACTAATATCCTCATAACTGCCCCTCCCTCTGAAGACTTCAGTATCTTCCACTTTTGCTGGACAAGATACGTACCCTCCGTCTACTCCAGAAAGGACATAAAATTCCAACAGTGAACCAAAATACATTGTTTCCCCAAACTTTATTTTCCTCCCTCTTTTCCCCCATTCCTTAACCAACCCAATACTGGATTCCGAATCAGCACTTCCCTCCCCCCAGACCATTCTCTCCCCCCCTCCCTACCCTCCCTCCCCAGTCTTCATTCAAATGTCTAAAGTCTGAGCATGAGCAATTTACCCTCCTTTTCCTCTTATAAATCTTACCCCAGGGAGTTTACAAATTGTTAACAATAAAACTTCTACCTCTTGGACTCATTATTTGTAAATATGGGTCCCAAATTGTCAGAAACTGTTTCTTGCGTCTTAAAGTGCCTTTCGCATCTCGAGCTTCCCATGCCATCAACTGATGTACCTGGTTCCTCCAATGTCCAAATGCAGGAGTCTCCGCCCCCACCCAGTATTGTAATACTGTTTTCCGAGCCACCAAGCATAATTTCCTGCAAAGCAGCCACCCAGGCCCCCTTAAATTGTGAAATGCTCCAGGCACATCCAACAGTTCCATTGAACCTTGAATAGACCTATTCACCAGGTGTTCCAAAAATCGCACCACCTGGGTCCAAAAATTTTTTACTTTCTGGCAAGCCCAAAATGCATGGTAGTATGTATGTCTAGGATGACCACATTTGGAACACTGCGAATCTTGGGCCCCTTCCACATGTGCTAGTATCACCTTGGTCATGTATGCCCTTAGGATCACCCGAGCCCCACATTCCCTCAATCGCATATCAGATGTTAAAGTATAAACTCCTTTTAAAGATTGCAAGACTTCCCACGTACCTAGCCCCACTCCTGATTCCTCTTCCCATTTTGCCTTGATCCCCTCAAACTTTTTAGCGGGACTTAACTGAGCAAGGGCCTGCACCAACCCAGAGACAGACAATCCACAATCCGATATCTTTGAAAAAAATGACCTAAGCTCTACTCCTAGCTTAAATTGCACTTTATTCTTATCCAAAGTCTTTATGTAGTGTATTAATTGTGCATAGGCAAACTGTGCTCCCCACCCCTTCGAGGACTCTTCCTCCCAAGTTTCTAGTGGTTCTAACTCCCCTGTGGCTCCCAGTACATGTTCCAAAAGATATATCCCTTTTTGCTCCCATCTCTTAAACCAAACATTATCCCATCCTGAACTAAACCTACCGTTACCTCTTATAGGTAACTGATCCGACACCTCAGGGTCCCCTCCTAACCGCCTCACTAGAACCTTCCACCCCTCTCTCAATGTTTCCAAGAGCACACTCCCTTTTATGTCCTCAGGCAACTGACTTCTTTTACAATGCAACAGATAATAGAGATGATATGGCGCAAAATGTTCCTGTTCTAAATATAAAGGTGTATATACAGTTGTCCCCTCAATCCAATCTCCCATATTTCTAAGCATACAAGCTTGGTTATATAATCTCAAATCTGGCAATCCCAGACCACCTTGCCTCCAGTGACCTACCAATAGTGCCATTCTCAACCTCGGCTTTTTCCCTGCCCAACAAAAAGCACTCACCCTTTTATAAAACAATCTTAAATCTTTTTGAAGAAGGCATATAGGTAAAATTTGCAAAACATATAACCACTTTGGAAACTGAACCATCTTTACCAAATTAATTCTACCCATTAAAGAAATTGGCAATAAACGCCACCGCTCCAACTTCTCCTTGGTGTCTTCAATCAATTTCTCCACATTTAGCTGATATAATTTTGTCACATCCATGCTTAAATTAATCCCCAAATACCGAAATGAATCTGATGCCCATCTTAAAGGGAACCCCTCCCTCCATTCATCTTTCACTTGGACTGAGGAAGGTAAAGCCTCCGATTTCCTCAAATTCAATTGGAGACCTGCAAAGTCTCCATACTCCCCAAAAATTTCCAGAAGCGCCGCTAGGGAACTTCGAGGACTTTCCAAATGTACCAGTATGTCGTCCGCAAATGCCGCTACTTTGAAACACCCCTCCCCCACTCGAACCCCCTTAATTTCGTCTGTTGTCAGTATCTCTCTAATTAAGGGATCCAAAGTCAGCACGAAGAGAAGCGGCGACAGAGGGCATCCTTGCCTAGTACCCCGTAGAACTGGGAACATCGCTGACGACATTCCATTCACCAACACTGTTGCCTGTGGCTCCGCATATAATGCTCTTATTCCTGAAACAAAGAGACCCTCAAAGCCATATGCCTTCAATACTTCAAACATAAAGTCCCATCTCACCTTATCGAATGCTTTCTCTGCATCAAAACTTACTAGGATAGATGGTATCGCTCTCTTTGATCTCTGCTCCAAAGAAGTCAATATTCTCCTTACATTCTTGGTGATTGATCTTCCCTTCACAAATCCTACCTGTGCTTCATGTATGATTTCCGGAAGCACCTTAGCCATTCTATTAGCTAGAATTTTTGCCAACAACTTCGCTTCAAAATTAAGCAAAGAAATCGGTCTAAAAGATTCTGGCAACAACGGGTCTCTACCCGGTTTTGGCAGTACAATTATTTGTGCCACCGTTAAGGACTGCGGCATTCTTTCCAGTTCTATAATTGTATTAAACATAGCAGCCAACGGGGTTATGATCTCCGTACCCATTAATTTGTAAAACTCGGCTCTATACCCGTCAGCTCCAGGTGCCTTGTTCAACGCGCTTTCCCCTATCGCCCCCCCCACCTCGTCCCCGCTTATTTGTACATTCAGCTGTCCTCTAGTTTTCTCATCTATCAAGGGCAGTACTTTGGATTCCAGAATATACCTCTCCCTTCAAACCTAAGTCCGGAGGGCTTTTGTATAATTCTGTGTAGTAATGGTGAAATACCTGAGAAATCTCCCTATCAGTACGTACTAAATGCCCGCTCGACTCCTGGATTTGCAATATCCCCTGTGGGCGGGCTTTAGGTCTTAACAAATTGGCCAACAATCTCCCCGTTTTATCACCATGCTTATATAGCTGATATTTATAATATATTTGAGACTTAACTGCACGTTGATGGAGCAGTGAGTTCAACGCCACCTGTGACTCAAGTACTAATTGCTTGGCCTTCCCCGATTGTTCCTCCCCCAGTCTTTTCCTAGCCTTACGTAACTGCTCCCCCAATCTCAGAATCTCCCTATCTCTTAACTTCCTACTCCTACAAGTGTAGCTAATTATTTCCCCCCTGAGAACTGCTTTTGCGGCCTCCCAATACAGAATCGGATCCTTCGTATGTTCCTTATTATGACTTGCATATTGATGCCAACAATCAATAATATGCTCTCTAAATTTTTGATCTTTGTATAATTCAATTGGAAATTGCCAGCTTTTGGGTCTACTATCTGCCAATCCCACTGACCACTCCATTAGCACCCAAGCATGATCTGATATCACATAAGGTCCCAGCTCCCCTTTCTCCACTCTCCCAAATAACCCCCTAGAAATCAGAAGATCTATCCTTGCCTGAGAGGAGTGTGCTCTCGAAAGGTGAGTGTAGTCTTTTTCAGTAGGGTGCAGTGCTCTCCAGCTGTCCACCAAATCAAACAGACGAACCAGTTGCTTAAGCCCTCTATTCCCTCTGTATGTCTCTGGAGCCCTCCGTCCTGTGCTGTCCAACTCTGGGTCCCACACTGCGTTGAAATCTCCTCCCACCACCTTATCCAAATTCCCCTGTTGTAATAATAGCTGTATTATGCGATTATAGAACTGCTTGTCATACTGATTCGGGGCATAAATGTTGCATAACAAATAGGGGCAACCTTTTATTGTTACTTCCACCATTATATATCTCCCCCCTGAATCTACATGTAACACCCGATGGCTATCAATAATACCCTTCTTACATAAGATGGCTACTCCTCCTTTTTTATGATTAGCATCCGCAGCCCAGCACTCGCCTACCCACCATGTTTTAAGCTTACCATGTTCTCCAGCGTCCAAATGGGTCTCCTGTAAAAATGCAATATCAATGTGATTTCTGTGTAAATGTTGTAATATTTTTGTGCGCTTAATGGGTGAATTAATACCACCCACATTCCATGTTACCACCTTCACACTGTAAGCCAGTGACCCCAAAGTAACATATCAAAATATTTTCCTTTTAACTTTGGGAGGAGATAGCCCAGCCTCAACCCCCCCCCCCCCCCATACATATTCCCACTCTTCATAGCTCCCCTCGAACTTCTCTCCAACTCACACTCTATTTGTAAATATATCAAACCATCCTCCCCACCCCTCCCCCCCTCTCCCTCCCCCCCCCTTTTATTCTTCCCGTACCCGTGTTCCAGATCGCACATCCGGAACGTCACATCTAGTGCCTCTCCCGGTTCCCCCTCCCCTCCAATAAAAGAAAAACCCCAACATCAGATCAATTCTCAGCCCCCATTATTAACCATTACAAAGACATCAATTTCTTCCCCACAATTCCCCATCATAAGGATATTTCCCCAACCTCTACCATTATCTTGTGACTTTGTACCCGCTATGTCCCAGTCATACCAGTCCTTATGTACTATTTATGTAGCTTGTCCATTGTTGTTCAGTTGCTCTACAAAAAGTTTAGCGTCTTCCACCGAATGCATGGTACGCGTTATCCCATTCCAGGTCACTCTCAGTACAGCCGGGTATACTAAAGCAAATCTCACTTTCCGCTGGAATAGTTGTGAGCATAACGGTGCAAACTTCTTACGTTGTGCCGCCACCCCGGCCGAATAATCTTGAAAACAAAGAATTTTCTTTGATTGATACATCAGTGTTTTCCCCGACCGCAACGCCTGTAAAATCTCCTGTTTCTGGCGAAAATTCAATAGCCGAAGAATAACCACTCTGGGCCTAGCTTCTAGCCTCGTGCCACGTGGACCCACTCTATGTGCCCTCTCAATCTGCAGAGACTTGAAGTTCCCATCCAGGGCCAGTTCTTTAGGAATCCACCTTTCTAGAAATGATATTAATTCCCTATCTTCTAGCTCTTCAGGCAGACCAATTAGCCGCAAGTTATTCCTCCTCGAGCGATTCTCGAGGTCTTCCACCTTCGCTTCCAAGGCTGCTACTGTTTTCCTCAGTTGTTCCTGGTCGCCTTCCATTTTTGTAGCGCGATCCTCCACCACGTTCACACGTTCCTGACAACTTATTAAGTCCTTGGTGAACTCCCCAAATTGTCCACTTAGGGTCTCCAGTTTCGAATCTATAGGCGCCAACCGTCTTTCCAACGATGTCTCGAATACCGCCGACATTTCGGCTGTTATTTCTGCTACCCAAGCTGATGAAATCGAGGAGTCCGCCGGGCTGGACGGCGCCGCCATTTTGTCTTTCCCTCGTGCCTTTTCTTTTTGTGCAGATTTCGTTGCCATCGTCCCCTTCCAGGTACTATTAACAACTCTTTTTCCGCTTTCCTACTTCAGCGCTTCTTCTGGGTATCAAAAAATATCGTGGAGGTGCAATTTACAGGAAGCGGGGAACCTCGAGGAACGGAGCCGCTCTTACCCGCGTCTGACTCCGATCATAGCACCACGTGACCTCCGGTAAAAAGTTTTTAAAACTAAGTGGAAAAGAATAGTTGATAAAATTTGCTTTTTATATTTTTATTTTGCCTATCACTAACCTACAATTCCTCCTTTAAACCCCGATCTTTAAGTTCCCAAAGCACAAAGGAAAATAGTGTTCACTTACCAGAGAAATGTCCTCTTCTTTCGGAACTTCTCAGAAAGAAAGTTCAGTGGGACCTTTCCTCTTTATATAGTTTTGAATCTAAGGGGCCTTTTTTAAACAGGCTCTTTGAAGTTGACTCAGCAACCTATGCAAGTATTCTACTTCCCCACACCTTAATTAACACTTAATTGAGGTCACTGGATGTGCTACCTCTCCAGCAGCCAAGGTACAGAAAATAACTGCCTTTTAGAACAAGAGTTTTTGGCTGTTTAGTTTCTATCTCTAGAAAAGGTTTCAGTTTAAAACTATGGGAAAAATGCCTATTTCTAGAGAAAATTTCAGTTTAAAACTATGGGAAAAGGGTTGTACACTATCCAGCTCATTTTTGAAAGAGAAGGGCGCCCATCTTCTGACACAAATCGGGAGATGGACGGCCTTCTCTCAGGGCCGGCCAAATTGGCATAATCGAAAGCTGATTTTGGGCACTCTCAACTGCTTTCCGTCGCAAGGACGGCCAAAGTTCAAGGGGGCGTGTCGGCAGTGTACCGAAGGTGGGACGGGGGCGTGGTTAAGAGATGGCCATCCTCGGTCGATAATGGAAAAAAGAAGGGCATCCCTGACGAGCATTTGGCCGAATTTACTTAGTCCCTTTTTTTTTCACTACCAAGCCTCGAAAAGGTGCCCGAACTGACCAGATAACCACTGGAGGGAATCGGGGATCACCTCCCCTTACTCTCCCAGTGGTCACCAACCCCTCCCACCCCCCCAAAAAAATTAAAACACATTTTTTCCAGCCTCTATGCCAGCCTCAAATGTCATACTCAGCTCCATGACAGCAGTATGCAGGTCCCTGGAGCAGTTTTTAGTGGGTGCAGTGCACTTCAGACAGGCGGACCCAGGCCCATCCCCCCCTACCTGTTATACTTGTGGTGGTAAATGTGAGCCCTCCAAAACCCACTGTACCCCCATGTAGGTGCCCTCCTTCATCCCTAAGGGCTATGGTAGTGGTGTACAGTTGTGGGTAGTGGGTTTTGGGGATCTCAGCACACAAGGTAAGGGAGCTATGCAGCTGGGAGCAATTTGTGATGTCCACTGCAGTGCCCCTTATGGTGCCCGGTTGGTGTCCTGGCATGTCAGGGGGACCAGTGCACTGCGAATGCTGGCTCCTCCCACAACCAAATGCCTTGGATTTGGTCATTTTTGAGATGGCCGTCCTCAGTTTCCATTATAGGCGAAAACCGAGGTCGGCCATCTCTAAGTTCGACCTAAATGTTGAGATTTGGCCGTCCCCGACCTTATTATTGAAATGAAAGATGGACGCCCATCTTGTTTCGATAATATGGGTTGCCCCGCCCCTTTACAGGGCTGTCCTTAGAGATGGGCGCCCTTAGAGATGGGCACCCAAGTTCGATTATGCCCCTCCACGGCAACTAGTTAATAATGCTTGCTTTTTTCTCTCTCTCTCTTTTTATTCCCCCCTTAATACTAAACTAGATCCTGCAGTGCCTGCAAGGTTCTATCTGTTAATGCTGTAGTAAAATGTTTTTAAAACTAAGTGGCAAAGACTATGGAGATTAGTTGATAAAATTTGCTTTTTATATTTTTATTTTGCCTAACCTACAATTCCTCTTTTAAACCCCGATCTTTAAATTCCCAAAGCACAAAGGAAAATAGTGTTCACTTACCAGAGAAATGTCCTCTTCTCTCGGAACTTCTCAGAAAGTTCGTTTTCTGCAGTCCCTCGGTTGGGTGGTGAACTCAGCCAAGAGTCGTCTGGTTGCTTCGCAGTCCGTGGAGTACTTAGGAGTTACCTTCAACACTGTGCGGGGTCCTGTTTATCTTCCCCAGGGCAGAGTGCTCAATCTCCGGTCTTAAGTTCAGGGGTTACTTCACAGACGTGTCCTATGTACTCGGGATTATCTTCAGGTTCTGGGCTCCATGGCAGCAACGATAGAGGTGGTCCCTTGGGCCAGGGCTCACATGCGGCCTCTTCAATCTTCTCTTCTATCCAGATGGTCTCCTCAGACAGATTCCCTTCAGGTGAGGTTGCCTCTGCATTCTCCAGAGCGCAGCAGCCTCTTCTGGTGGCTGTGGGTGGACAATCTCACCAGGGGGATGCCACTGGAGTCTCCCCAGTGGATAGCATTAACGACGGATGCCAGTCTCCGAGGCTGGGGAGCCCATTGTTTAGGGAGGCTTGCTCTGGGTCAGTGGTCTCCTCTGGAAGCATCCCAGTCCATCAATTTGTTAGAGACCAGGGCAATTCGGCTGGATCTGGAGGAGTTTCATTCCCTGTTGAAAGGCCAGGCGGTGCGAGTCCTATCAGGCAATGCCATGGCAGTAGCTTATGTCAACCGCCAGGGAGGAACGAGGAGTCGACTCTTGCAGAGGGAGGCAAGGAGCCTCATGGCATGGGTGGAGCTTCACCTGACTGCCATCTTGGCTTCCCATGTAGCAGGAGTCGAAAATGTTCAGGCAGATTTTCTCAGCCGTCACACGCTCGATCCGGGAGAATGGTCTCTCAGCACTCAGGCGTTTCAATTGATAGTGGAACAGTGGGGAGTTCTGGTTCTGGATCTTTTTGCCTCCAATCTCAATGCAAAGATGCCCCGCTTTTTCAGTCGTCGGAAAGACTCAGCAGCGGCGGGAATAGATGCCCTCTTACAACAGTGGCCTCCCGGTCTTCTGTACGCGTTTCCTCCCAGGCCCCTCTGGGTCATCTTTTACAAAGTATCGAGGCTCACGGGGGTCTAGTAGTCTTAGTGGCACTGGATTGGCCTCGCCGTCCGTGGTACGCAGACCTCCAGCATCTTCGGTCTGTGCCTCCTCTTTGTCTCCCTGTTCACAGAGATCTTCTGTCTCAAGGCCGTTGTCTTCTTGTTCACTTAAGGACTTAACTCTCAAGACCTTATTTTTGGTGGCCATTGCTTCAGCTAGGAGAGTCTCAGAACTCCAAGCCTTTTCCTGTAGGCCTCCGTTTTTGGAGTTTTCTAAAGAGTGTGTGGTTTTGCACCCAGAACCTTCTTTCTTGCCTAAGGTAGTTTCAAGGTTTCATCTACCTCAATCGGTCTTTCTACCTGTCCTCGGGTCTTCCTCGGGCATGGAGAGTCAGAGGAAGTTGCGTAAGCTGGACGTTAAAAGGGTTCTTAAGCACTATCTGAGAGTGACTGCCGACTTTCGGTGCTCGAACCATCTGTTTGTACTGGTTCGCGGCCAGCAGAAGTCTCGCGAGACCACCATTGGAAGTCTCGGCGGCCATTTTAAACAGCGATCCGGCAACGGGGGAGCGTCAGTGCCAGCAGCGGGCAGGCAGGAAGAACCATGGATCTTTCCTGCCTGCCCTGAAGATTTTGTTACACAGCCTGGGTGGATGAAGAAGGGGCAGGTGAGAGAGCAGGGTCGCTGGACATGGGTGGCTGCAGGGGGGGCAGGGTGAGAGGAGGGTCGCCACTGGACATGGGTGGCTGCAAGGGGGGCAGGGGGAGAGGAGGGTCACAGGACATGGGTGGCTGGAGGGGGGCAGGGGAGAGGACGGTCGCTGGACATGGGTGGCTGCAGGGGGACAGGAGGGTCGGTGGATATGGGTGGCTGCAGGGGGGGCAGTGGGTCAGGAGGGTCGCTGGAAAGGGGCTGCAGGGAGGGGGTGAGGGGGGTCCTAAGACCAGAAAGGTGGGGGTGGAGGGGGGACCTCAGACCATAAAGGGAGGGGGGAGGGGGTGCACACACACACTCACACTCACTCACTCTCTGTCTATCACATACACTGTCTCTGACACACTCTCTGTCTATTACACTCTCCATCTCTCACACACACTCTCTCTCAAACATACACTCCGAGGAAAACCTTGCTAGTGCCCGTTTCATTTCTGACAGAAACGGGCCTTTTTTACTAGTAAGTACATAAGTACTTAAGTATTGCCATACTTAGAAAGACCAAAGGTCCATCAAGCCCAGCATCCTGTTTCTAACAGTGGCCAATCCAGATCACAAATACCTGGCAAGATCCCAAAAAAGTACAAAACATTTTATTCTGCTTATCCCAGAAATAGTGGATTTTCCCCAAGTCCATTAATAATGGTCTATGGACTTTTCCTTTAGGAAGCCGTCCAAACCTTTTTAAAACTAAAATAGTAATATGTAGACAAAAATTAAACTGAACCCCAAGAAGCCATATTCTGCATACAGGGACCCTTTTACAAAGCAGCAGTAAGACCAACACGGGCATACCGCTCGCTAAAAGGGAAGTATCGCAGGGCTACCACAGCAGCCCGGTTGCAGTTCCCACCCTAGCACGTGCCATTTCTGGTACTACAAAAATATTTTAATTTTTGTAGCACCGGTGTGTACCTGGTGGTAATCGAGCAGTGTCATGTGCTGCCTGATTACCACTGGGGTAGTGCAGGAGCTCTTTCCACACTACCTCAATGGGTGGCGGTAAGTGCTCCTACCCAAAATGGGTGCGCAAGTGCTTCCTTCACTTGCCGCATGCCCATTTCTTTTTTTAAAAAACCCTGCCTTTTACCCACTGCGATAAAAGGGGGCCTTATTGCACGTCAAAAACACGCACTGATGCTAGCACAGACCCCCTTTTGACACTGCTTCATAAAAGGACCCCACAATGAACCCTGTCCTCAAACAGTGACTTTTTGTTTACCGCCACTGTTTGAGGATGGCGTTCATCAGAGCTATGAGGCAGATCATTCTTGGTTTACGCTTGATAAAATTGGGATACTCTCTTTTTTCTGGTGTTTAAAATTTTACACTGACACACTTATTTGACCCCTGACACAGGCCTTTAGTGCTGAAACACGGCCCATGTTGGGTAAATTAATAAAAGATTAGTGTTTATCCCAACCTTGAAGGCCTTTGGTGGTAAATATTTGGGTATGCCACTAACCAACACCATAATCTGGATGATGCAATTTTTAGTGCTGGTGTGTTACTGTCTGGATAGCTTAGGATAGCTTTTTTTTTTTTTTTTGCTGTCCTAAGTTATCTAAATAGTTATTGGGATATCAGCACTGAATAATGTCATTATCCAGATATTTTATGGTTCTGTCAAGACTCCCCAGACCATCCCTGGATTGCACAGGATGGTCTGTATAATGACTTTCAGTGGTATTATTCAGGTAATGCCACTGAAAATCAGTAACAGGCCCTGATCTGTGGCATTTACTTATTTTTTTATATTTTTCTGCATTTGTACCCCACATTTTCCAATCAAGTTGTCGGTTCAATGTGGCTTACAGTTTACTTCTGTTACACGTGTTCCATTTACACATGGTACATTGCTGCTTGGAGATGACGACGCATGTCTTATTCGGTTCCAGTCAGTGGTTGAACATCTTGGTGCGTTGGTTGGGGTTTAGGTTGAACTATGTGGGTTCATCAAAGAAGCATTTTCTGAAGAAGTGGGCTTTCAGTGGACATCTATCGTCACAATGATCCTCTGGTGTTTTCAAACTCACGCCTCTTACTAGATGTATCAGGTGCAACCACCAAAAGAGAGTGGAGACAAGAGTGTTTCCAGCTCCAGTGTTAGAGGGTACCAGCAGGACAGAAGGGCCCACATGTGAACCCAAGTTCACAGCACCAACTCCAGTGTTATTGCCATCAACTCAATACCTGTAGATAATTCCATGCAGTCAGCCTTGTAGACCTGATTAGATCGCTAGTCTGAGATTTCAACTTCTGTACCCTACCTTCTAGCAGAAACACTGTACCTTGCTGGGTGTTGAAGCACACCCCTAAATACTCCAGAACCTGTGTCAGATGCAGCTTGTTCTAGTCGAGTTGACAATCCAGCTAAAATCTTGCAACAACTGTAGCACATGCTCCATGGCCTTTACACTTTCTTTATATAACTTCGTCCAAATTAGCCAGTTGTTGAGATAAGAGTGGACTATAAGTAGCAGTTGCAACTGCCAGGATAAATGTTTTTAAATATCAGACTGTTAGGGGGATTTTTTTCTGCTTTTATCTTGCCTTCCCTGAGCACTCCTTTTACTCCCTTGGTCATCTCCCCCACTGGATTTTTTCTTCAAATGTATTTGCAAATCTCTGTAGTATTAGGGGGTCTTTTACTAAAGATTAGCTCGAGCTATAGAAGTGATTTATAGTAGTAGTAGTAGTAGAGTTATCTGCAGCAGGGCCCATTTTATTCCTATGGGCCCTGCTGCAGATAACTCAAGCTAATCTTTAGTAAAAGACCTCTTTATTTTTTGCCTCTTTGACAAGCTTATTTTCGTTTTTATTTGTACCCAACTGAGGAGTACATAAGTACATAAGTAATGCCATACTGGGAAAAGACCAAGGGTCCATCGAGCCCAGCATCCTGTCCACGACAGCGGCCAATCCAGGCCAAGGGCACCTGGCAAGCTTCCCAAACGTACAAACATTCTATACATGTTATTCCTGGAATTGTGGATTTTTTCCAAGTCCATTTAGTAGCGGTTTATGGACTTGTCCTTTAGGAAACCGTCCAACCCCTTTTTAAACTCTGCTAAGCTAACCGCCTTCACCACTTTCTCCGGCAACAAATTCCAGAGTTTAATTATACATTGGGTGAAGAAATTTTTTTTCCAATTTGTTTTAAATTTACTACACTGTAGTTTCATCGCATGCCCCCTAGTCCTAGTATTTTTGGAAAGCGTGAACAGACGCTTCACATCCACCTGTTCCACTCCACTCATTATTTTATATACCTCTATCATGTATAGAGGTAAGTTATCAGTGCAGGGTACTGTTAAGATGTGTTCTTTTACCACTAACTTGCTATTTTAGCGCGGGTCCTATTTTATGCAATGAGACCTAGGTTAATAGGTCTTATTACCTGAGTTAATAGTAAAAAAAACATTTTAATGGTAGTCCATGTTTATAACTTCCCCAATTAATTAAATAAAACATTTTGGGCCCCTTTTACCAAGCTGCAGCAAAAGGGGGCCGGTGCTGGCATTGGCTCATGTTTTACATGCGTGCCGAGGCCTAGGGTTACCATATGACTCCAAAAAAAGGAGGACAGATTAAACCACTTCGGGTTTTACTTCCATTTCTTTCAATGGAAGTAGAATCTGGACTGGTTCAATCTATACTCATTTTTCTGGAGCCATATGGTAACCCTACCAAGGCTCCCCTTTTACCGTACCTGGTAAAAGGGAAGTCTCACCTTCCTGCAGGAAATGGCCATGTGGCAAGTAAAGCACTTGCCGCGAAGCCATTTTGAGGGGAGGCCTTACCACCACCCATTGAAGTGGTGGAATGGGCTCCCACGATAGCCCTGCGGTAACCGGGGAGCGCGCGTCACTGCCGGGTACACTCCGGTGCTACAAAAATAAATACATTTTTGTAGCGCCGAAAATTATGGCGCACTAGGGGTGGGAAGTACCACCAGGCTGCTGTGGTAGTCCGGCGGTACTTCCTGTATTGCGTACGGTAAGCCCACGTTGGGCTTACTGCCACTTATTAAGGAGCCCTTTATTAGAATAAATGTAACTCCCTTGTGGGCTCTTTCTTGGAGGAGATTTGAACTTCAATAATGCAAATTCCAGCTACCAGACTGGTGTGTTGTGTTTGCTCTTACTGTCACCACTAAGTGCATCCTCCTCAAACTGAACAAGATTGATTGAACTAGTCCAAGTTTCAGCACACATGGTGGGAACTGAATAAAGAGACACAAGCTTTAAAGACCTGCCAATTTCACATCTGCCTACAGAAGCAAACACTAAGCTGTAGATGACTCACCCTTGTGATTTTCAGTTTGTGGACTGCTGTATTAATCCTGGCTCTCCAACAGACTATGGTAGGCCAGGTGCCCTTAAATACAACTAAATATCAGGCGAAAGATGGCAAATCAGTAGTGTCCAGTACTAAACATCAGGCAAATAGGAACAACAAACATACTCTGAAATGTCTATATGTAAATGCTAGGAGTCTAAGAAATAAGATGGGAGAGTTGGAATATATTGCACTAAATGAAAAATTGGATATAATAGGCATTACTGAGACCTGGTGGAAGGAGGATAACCAGTGGGACACTGTCATACCGGGGTACAAAGTATATCGTAGTGATAGGGTGGACTGGACTGGTGGAGGGGTAGCATTGTACATTGTATATAATGCTCATTGTATATTGACTCAGATAGATTACAAATTCAGCAGGACACAAATCACACCTTTGAATCATTTTGGGTTGAAATTCCATGTATAAATGGAAAAGGGAGGTCACCTGATGCTGTGAGGAGAGGCAGACGTGTGTGTCTGAGGCTGCTCAGGGACCCTCTCCTCCATCCTTTAATATTGCTATAAAAAACCCATAAAAGTGCGCATCCTTCGTGGTGGGTAAGAGAGAATCCTTTTGGGACAGTTTTTTGCCTACATCCAGCAGGATGGCGACCAAATCGGCGAAAAAGGGGACTGAGCGCAGCAAACAAGTAGATGACAAGATGGCCGACCAGATGCAGGCCCCGCAGCTTGCTAGCACGGAGGCGGCAATTGCAGAGATAACCAATGCCGTGGTACTTACCTTAGACCTGCGCCTGAAACAATTGTCTGAGCAAGTGGCAGGAGTGGCCCAACTTACCTTGGAGCTGACCCGCAGAACGGGCGAACTTGAATGCCGTGTATCAGACCATGAGGATGGTGCGCAGGAGAGCAGCGTGGAACTTGTACAGCTTCGTGAGCTGGTCACTGCTCAGCAAAATAAACTAGAAGAGCTGGAAAACAGAGCGCGCAGGGACAATCTGCGATTTCTAGGCATTCCGGAGACGTTGCCGGAGAAGTCCCTGCGTCGGGCGTTAGAGCGCTGGTTGAGCCCTATGCTAGAAGACATGGAGGATGCGGAACCGGTGCATATGGAGCACGCGCACCGTCTGGGGGTCAAACCAACGGGTGAGAGACGGCCCAGAATCGTAATTGCAAAATTCCTCAATTCAGTGCAGAAGGATGCCTTTCTGCAATACTACAGATCGCATAAGGAGGAGGTTTGTTATGAAGGAGTTAGCAGTCGCATGTTCCAGGACTACTCCGCGGTCCTCTCGGCGAAGCATCGGCAGTACTCCACCGTGTGTGCGCGTTTGGTGGAGCGGAAGTTTAAGTTTCAAGTGCGCTATCCTGCGGTCTTGAAGATTTGGGTCAGTGGCCAGTGGAGATCTTATGAAACCCCAGAGAGCGCGATGAGCTGGCTGCACGGAGTGCCCTTGAGCCCGGCACTGGGGAACTGATTCTGGCGACGTGGCCATGGTTGAAGGTGAACCAGAGTGCGGTGGAGGCTCCCATTGAGGATTCTGCTGGGTCTTTAAAATGTCTTGGACGTTATTGGACTGAAGACTGTAAGGTTTAGGAGTGAGTAAGGGTTTGGGCTGTGTAAGGAGTGAGTGGGAGGCGTAAGTGTGGGGGAGGGGAGGGAAGGGTGAGTATGACGTAAGTGCGGTGTTTGGGGATTGTTTGAGTAAGGGGTATCTATGGTGTGAGTGTGGGGAGGAGCACAGGCCTGGCTGTATCTGTTTTATATGGGCACATGGGGGTATGCTGTGTTCCCCTGGCATACTCACTTTTGATCTTCATGCCAGCTTGGACCCAGAGGGGCCTGATTCCAGGTTTTCACCTTTCCTGAAACTTTATGGTTAATGTTTTGGTATTTCCTTCTGGGCTGGGTGAGGGTAATGCTGATGATGTTAATGGGGGGGGGGGGGGGGGGGGGGTGATGGTCCAGAATCATTTACTGCTACACTTGACATTTGGTCTCTTCCTTTTTTATTTGTATTGTAATCTTGATGTTCTCTGCACAAGCTGAATAGCTTCATACTGCAACAGAGGCAGAGATCTGGAGCATGTGGCTGGATGCTCATTTGTCTGTCATGTGGGGGAGGCAGTGACGGGTCTACGAACCTCTGACAGGGAGCGGTGCAGGCTTGAGGTGGGAGAACTGGGAAAGGGATAAAGGTGGTTAGGATCCAGTGAGTGTGGGCGGCGGGAGGGGAGTGTTACTCGGCTGGGGCTGTGGTAGAGGTTGTGTTAGGCGTGGGTGTTTGAGTGTGGGTGTGTGAGTCGGGGGAGCGGCGGGTGATTGTGCAGTATGATTTTAGGAGGGAGTGGGAATTGATGCGTGTGGAGCCATTTTATGTAGAGGTGGGTTTGACAAGGTGGGTTTGAAATTTTACTACTCATGAGGGGAGGACGCCCTTTTGGCGTCATTACGTGATCACTAGTAGGTCTCTCTGTGGCAGCATGGAGGGGACTGGTTTCGGAGGTTGGCTGGGAGGAGGTAGGGGACAGTAGGAGTGGGAGTAGGGGGGAGTTGGGTTGGGGACTCCATGATATGCGTAGGGATGCTACAGAGGTTGAAAGTTATGCAGGATTGTTTGAGTGTTTTGGACTCCGGGGTGAAGGCTGGGCATCCTGGAGTTCTGGTCCTTTCATGTGTGATGTTTTTTGATATGTGCTGGAATTGGGACACTGGATAAAGTACCGGCTCCCAGATTAATCTCCTGGAATGTGTCTGGTATCACTTCTCCTATTAAGCGTACAAAACTTTTGTCTTCCCTGCAGCGTCACAATGTTTCTCTGGCATGTCTTCAGGAAACTAAATTATCGGATGAGGAGCATTTAAAATTAAAGCAGCGTTGGGTGGGGGACTGCTTTTTTGCATCTGCCAGGGGCAGGAAGGGGGGAGTAGCTGTATTGATTCATAAAAATCTGCAGTGCCAAACCCGTGTCGTAGCTCGAGATTTGAATGGCCGTTATATATTGTTACACCTGAATGTAATGGGCCAACGATATTTTCTGTTAAATGTTTATGGGCCAAATGTGTATGATCACGCTTTCTTTCAGCATTTGGTGCATTTAGGGGTCCAGCATGCCATGGCTCCTTGGGTGGTAGTGGGCGATTTTATGTTTAAATTTGTTTATTGACAACAATGGATAAAAGATACATATGCAATATTGCATCCAGAGCACATAAATAGTACAAACCAACAACTGTCTTTCTGATAATTGTCAATTGATTTTCTCCCCGTTTTTATCTTCCCCCCTCCAATCAACTCCCCTCTCCCTCCCTCAACCCTTCTTTTTATTTCAAACATTTTTATTGATGGTAAAAGTAAAGCACATCTAATACATAACAAGGCCACACAAGCACACAGCCCAAACCATGTATGACTTCAACAGATTTAGCACCATCTTAACATTATTTCCCCCAAATTGTTCCCCCCTCCCCCTATTCAAGGTAGTGGGCGATTTTAATCAGGTTTTAGATGGTCAGCAGGACCGATTGGCCCCAACATTGGGAGTGGCGATGGGGCGGAGCTAAGGGCCTTCCATATCTCTGCAAAGCTTTAGATTTGGTGGAGCCATGGCGGTTGTGTAACCCTAGTGCACGTGATTATATGCACTTGGAGGCATATTTTCAAAGCACTTTGGGAGGCTAAGTTCCATAGGTTTCTATGGAACTTTGGGAGGCTAAGTGCTTTGAAAATAAGCCTCTTGGTCACGCCTGGATTACATATTGGTGTCGGCGTCATTCTTTTCGCAGGTGGTAAAGGCGGAGATTGGCCCTTTGGAAGTCTCAGATCACACATTGATTTGGGTAGACCTTGATTTAGGGGAGGCTCGATTGCGGCAGCGGCAATGGAGATTTCCCTTTTATTTAGTGGAGGATGAGAACTTCAAGGACTATTTGCAAAAAAGGTGGTCAATATTTGCCGAGATGAATGCGTGTCATACCCCAGACGCAAGGCTATATTGGGAAACCTTGAAAGCGGTGTTGCGTGGGGATATTATATCGTACATGTGTGCGCGCGCTAAGCGGATCTCGCAGGGGATTATATGGTTGAAGCAGAAATATAAAAAAGCCAAGAGGGCTCACTTGGCAGTCCCATCCGCGCAGAACTGGGAAAGAATGTTATCAACTCTAGCTGCTTTGAACTCCATGATTCATGAACGCACGAAAAAAATCTCTTTCATTGCGCCTTTTCGTTCCATCAGTTTGGCAATAGATTGGGTAAGCTGTTGGCGAGGATTGCCAAAACTTGGGGGGGGGGGGGGGTAATAGATTCATCTCATCTCTGGTAGCGCCTGACGGTCAACGTATTACTCAGACATCGGGGGTAGCGCGGATCCTGCATGATTATTATGCGGCATTCTACGCTTCGCCCGGTTCACGCGAGGGGCCCTCAGTGGTGGATTACCTTGAGGGTTCGGGTATTCCCCGTCTCTTGGCGGCGGCTATTACACAACTGAATGCTCCGTTGGGTGGGAAGGAGATACAGCGGGTGGTCAAATCACTTAAGAGGGGCACGGCGCCTGGCCCAGATGGCTTTGCGATAGAGTACTATCAGAGCATGCTCCCACAGATTATGGGCCCGTTGTTGGAATTCTTTGAGTCATCGCTTTCACAGGGGTCCTTTCCCAGGTATTCGAATGAAGCCGTGATCACCTTAATACCTAAACTGGGTAAGCCGGTAGACTCTCCTGGGTCTTATCGGCCGATCTCCCTGATAAATGTTGATTTGAAGATTTTAGCCCGTGTATTGGCAGATCGATTAGCGCCACACATAGTATCTTTGGTGGGAGAGGGGCAGGTGGGCTTTGTCCGGGGATGGCATTCTTCTTTGAATGTACGGAAGGTATGTTTAGCAATCGCACAGAGCCATTTTTGTAACGACCCGTTGCTTTTGGTCAGCCTAGACGCAGAGAAGGCGTTTGACCGGGTGCGGTGGGGCTATTTATTTTCAGTTTAGGATTTTGTAGGGATTTCGGGTTGGTATCTGCGAGCAGTGGAGGCATTATATGATCAACCTATAGCGTCTTTAGTGGTTAATGGACTGCGTACAGCTTCGTTTCTGGTGGCTTGTGGTACTCGGCAGGGATGTCTTTTGTCCCCCTTGCTATTTCTTCTTTATCTTGAACCTCTGTTGCGCTCTATCCAACGGAACCCGGAGATTTCGGGTGTGGTATTTTCCTTGTTTTTGATGAAAACCTTAGCATTCGCTGATGATGTTTTAGTAAATCTGACAAAGCCTCAACAGTTGGTCTCCCCTCTTCTTGAGGAAATAGAGGAGTTTAGTTATTTTTCGGGCTTCTTATTAAACTTACAGTAGTCAGTGGCATTTCCGATTCAGGAACACATAAGGGGACGATGGGAGGGTGAGTTTCCTTTGTCCTGGACATGAGGCCCGTTAAAATATTTGGGGGTGTGGATCCCGTCGGACTTATCGCAGCTTTCTGAGGTAAATCTGGAGAGTGGAGAGTGGCCTAGTGGTTCGGGTGGTGGACTTTGGTCCTGGGGAACTGAGGAACTGAGTTCAATTCCCACTTCAGGCACAGGCAGCTCCTTGTGACTCTGGGCAACTCACTTAAACCTCCACTGCCCCATGTAAGCCGCATTGAGCCTGCCATGAGTGGGAAAGCGCGGGGTACAAATGTAACAAAAAAAAAATTAAGAGTACGTACGAGAGCTACGCTACAGGTGTGGCAGATGTTGCCGTTGTCGGCTATGGGTAGGGTTGCCCTCTATAACATGGTGATGGTGCCGAAGTGGACCTATATTTTACAGATGTTGCCCATATTGCTTAGCTGGAAAGATGAGCGATTGGTAACGCGTCTAGGGACGCGTTGCATTTGGCAGGGGAAGAGAGCTCGAGTAGCGGCTTCTCAGCTCTATTTACCTCGAAAACAGGGAGGATGGGGATTATTGAGTGTTAAATTGTTGTCCGTAGCAGCCAATATAAGACATATTTTGGACTGGTTCCGTGATACGGGCCATTTTTCCTGTACGGTGGAGGAGAAGCTGTTGTTGGGATCCACACATGTTAGTTTTTGGTTACATG